>NC_090380.1:43778347-44111681 GCF_036365525.1 Heterodontus francisci | reverse complement strand
CCATTATCATGGAGGAGGAGCAGCACAGGATGGAGCTGAGGCACCATTCATAGAGGAAACAACCAACCATATAGTACCTTTCCAGCCCTGGTGAAGTCATTGGACTTTGTGCAGCAGTGTTCTGTATCCTTGTGGTTGAGGGAATTGCCAGTCAGTGCCCATCCCTTGACGTGAAATGAGTTACATTTCTGTGAGGCTGAGTGGCACCCAAATCTAAGAATCATATTCCCTATTTGCACTTCCTATTACTTCCTTTATATCCACTTTCAGCTGTGATTTCCTCCCAAATATTGATTAGCCTGCCAATAAACATTGGCAAAGTTTGCCACATGAGTAATGGCTATCTGAAAAAGAATGACGAGCATCTGCAGAACAACAAGGAAACAACACCTTCAGGCAAGGAGTTGAAATAAGACCATAATGCAATCCAAGGAAACAAATATAAGCATATTTTGTAATACTCATGTGCACAAGTACAATATTTTACTGATGTTTTAAAAAATATATAAATACAGAAAATGCTGGAAATACACAGCAGGTCAGACAGCACCTATGGAGAGAGAAACAGAGTTAACATTCCAGGTCAATGACTTTTCATCAGAACTGAAAAAAGTTAGAGATGCAGCAGGTTTTGAGCAAGTACTGGGGTGGAAAAAGAGCAATAGGGAAAGTCTGTGACAGGATGGAAGGCAGGAGTGATTAAATGACAAAAGGGATGATAGTGCAAGGCAAGGGGATTGGTAATGGGACAAGTAAAGAAACAAAAGATAGGGCTCAAGGACCTGTAAATGACAACAGCAGAATCATTACCAACAGCTGCTGTCCAAAAAAATAGGAGCAGTGGTTATGATCTGAAATTGTTGAACTCAGATGTTGAGTCCGGAAGGCTGTAAAGTGCCTTTTACTTGTATCTTTTGAAATGTTGGTAAAATTTATGTATAGCATTCCACTTTTATAGTGCCAATCCTGACTCTTATGATTTTTTATGTCTTCTATGCTATAATGATATTCTTGCATTGTTGGGGGGGGGGGTAGTATAAGGGTATGAAAGGGTTAATGTTTGAGACAGTGAGAATAACCCCTCCCAATCTAGTAGTAATGATGATGTAATAGTCACATGTTAATAGACTTGGAAGAAGCAAGAAGCATGGGGAAGCAGTGGCGTAGTGGTAATGTCACAAGACTAGTAACCCAGAGCCCCAGGCTAATACAATTAATAAAATCTGGAATTAAATGTTAGACTTGTGGTGACCATGAAACCATTGTCAATTGTTGTAAAAAAAAACCACATCTGGTTCACTAAAGTTCTTTGGGGAAGGAAATCTGCCATCCTTACCTGGTCTGACCTACATGTGAATTCAGACCCACAGCAATGTGGTTGACTGTTGAAATGCCCTAGCCAGCCACTCACTTGTATCAAACTGCCGACTGGACAAATCTATCAGAGCTAGCGGCACAGTGATATACAGTTGGGAAGGAGTTGCCCTGGGAGTCCTCAACATTGACTCCAGACCTCATGAAGTCTCATGGCATCAGGTTAAACATGGACAAGGAACTCTCCTACTGATTAGCACCTACTGCACCCTCCCCCCCTCCCCCCAAAATCTGGCTGCTGAATCAGTACTTCTGTATGTTGAACACCAATCGGAAGAAGCACTGAGGGTATCAAGAGCACAGAATGTAGTCTGGGTGGTGGACCACTACTGACAGAGTTGCCAGAGTCAGTAAGAACATTGTCAAGAACATAGCTGCTAGACTGGGTCAGCGGCAGGTGGTGAGGGAACCAAAATGAGGCCCCTACTTGACCTCGTCCTCAGCAATCTACCTGTCGCACATGCATCTGCCCATGACAGATTTGCTAGGAGTGACCACCGCACAGTCCTTGTGGAGACAAAGTCCTGTTTTCACATTGAGAGAACCCTCCATCGTGTTGTGTGGCACTACCATCATGCTAAATAGATAGATTCTGAACAAATTCAAAACTGGGCATCCATGAGGCGCTGTGGGCCATCAGCAGCAGCAGAATTTTATTCGACCACAATTCGTAACCTCATGGCCTGGCATAGCCCCCATTCTACCATTACCATCAAGCCAGGGAACAAACCCTGGTTCAATGAAGAGTGCAGAAGCAGCACCAGGCATTCCTAAGAATGAGGTGTCAGCCTGGTGAAGCTAGGGCTACTTGCATGCCAAACAGCTGAAGCAGCATGCAATAGACCAAAGCGATCCCATAACCAATGGTTCAGGTCTAAGCTCTGCAATCCTGCCATATCCAGTCGTTAATGGTGGTGGACAATTAAATACTGACAGGAGGAGGAGGCTCCACAAATATCCTCATCATTAATGATAGGGAGCCCAGCACATCATGCAAAATACCAGGTTGAAACTTTTGCATCCATCAGCCAGAAGTGCTGAGTGGATGATCCATCGTGGCCTCCTCCTGAAGTCTCCAGCATCACAGATGGCAGTCTTCAGCCAACCCGATACAGTCTACGTGATATCAAGAAACAACTGAAGGCACTGGACACTATAATGACTATGGGCTGTGACAATATTCCAGCAATAGTACTGAAGAATTGCCCTCCAGAACTAACGGTGCCCCTAGCCAAACTGTTCCAGTACGGCTACAACACTGGTATCTACCCGGCAATGTGGAAAATTGCCCAGATGTGTCCTGTGCACAAAAAGCATGACAAATCCAACCCGGCCAATTACCGTCTTATCAGTCTACTCTTGATCATCAGCAAAGTGATAGAAGGGGCCGTCGACAGTGCTATCATGTGGCACTTGCTCAGCAATTACCTGCTCGGTGACGTTCAGTTTGGGTTCCGCCACAGCCACTCAGCTCCTGACCTCATTACAGCCTTGGTTCAAACATGGACAAAAGAGCTGAATTCCAGAGGTGAGGTGAGAGTGACTGCCCTTGACATCAAGGCAGCATTTGACCGAGTATGGCATCAAAGAGCCCTAGCAAAACTGGAGTCAATGGGAATCAGGGGGAAAACCCTCAGCTGGTTGGAGTCATACCTAGCACAAAGGAAGCTGGTTATGGTTGTTGGAGGTCAATCATCACAGTCCCAGGATATCAGTGCATGAATTCCTCAGGGTAGTGTCCTAGGCCAAACCATCTTCAGCTGGTTCAATAACCATCCCTCCATCATAAGGTCAGAAGTGGGAATGTTCACTGATTGCACAATGTTCAGCACCATTCAGATACTGAAGCAGCACATGTCCATATGCAGCAAGACCTGGACAACATGCAGGCCTGGACTGATAAGTGGCAAGTAACAATCGCGCCACAGAAGTGGCAGGCAATGGCTATCTCAAACAAGAGAGAATCTAACCATCTCTCCTTGTCATTCAATGGCATTACCATCGCTAAATCTCCCACTATCAACATCGTGAGGGTTACCATTGACCAGAAACTGAACTGGACCAGCCACATAAATGCTGTAGCTACAACAGCAGGTCAGAGGCTGGGAATTCTGCGGCGAGTAACTCACCTCTTGACTCCCCAGTGCCTATCCACCAAGATACAAGTCAGGAGTGTGATAGAATACTCTCCACTTGCCTGGATGAGTGCAGCTCCAACAACACTCAAGAAGCTCGATAGCATCCAGGGCAAAGCAGCCTGCTTGATTGGCACCCAATCCACAAACAATCACTCCCTCCAACTCCGACGCACAGTTACAGCAGTGTGATCCATCTGCAAGATGCACTGCAGCAACTCACCAAGGCTCCTTCGACAGCACTTTCCAAACCTGCGACGTCCACCACCTAGAAGGACAAGGGCAGCAGATGCATGGGAATACCACCACCTGCAAGTTCCCCTCCAAGTCACACACCATCCTGACTAGGAACTATATCGTCATTCCTTTACTGTTGTTGGGCCAAAATCCTGGAACTCCTTTCCCAGCAGCACTATGGGTGTACCTACACCCCAAGGACTGCAGCGGTTCAAGAAGGCAGCCCACTACCACTTTCTTGACCAATTGGGGATGGGCAATAAATGCTGCCCTAGCCAGCGACGCCCACATTCCATGAACTAATGTTAAAAAAAAATCATGACAGGTGCTTGCAAGACATGCTTACGGAGAGTGCATATAGTTGTGTAAATACAATAAATGAGTTATTATTAAGACATACACAGATTCCAAGAGTTCTGTAGGCAAAGCTTGACCGAGCATTTTAAATGCTGTCAACAATATACAATAGGGGGCAGAGGAAAAACCTTTACAACTTCTCTAACAATTTTCTAATATTTAGAATTATAGTGATCTTGACAATTCTTGTAAATCCATAATCACTGCAGTTGTAAATAGCCTTGCAGCAGGAGTAGGACACTGTTACGACCAGGTGAGAAGGGGTCTAGGGGTTCCCTCTCAGCCTTTGCCTGGTTTAACCGTAACCAGGTTTAATTTTAGAAACACCGTGGTTTTAGCTCCCCCTCGGCAAATCCTTGTTCACGGCTCCAATTGTATGGCAAAGAAATCAGACAGGTTTCCTTAGATTTAAACAAGAAAGGTAGAAGTTTATTAATCTTAAACTCTAATCCGGTTAACGACTACGAATATACGACACGACCACGCTAGCATGCATACGCAATAAACACACGCGCAGATAGAGACAGAAAAAGTAGAAAAGAATAAAGGGGAAAAGTTTGAGGCAATCTTGGGATTAGAATTAGGCCTTCGACAAGGTGCCACACAAGAGGCTGCTGCATAAGATAAGGATGCATGGCGTTAGGGGTAAAGTATTAGCATGGATAGAGGATTGGTTGACTAACAGGAAGCAGAGAGTGGGGATAAATGAGTGCTATTCTGGCTGGCAATCAGTCACTAGTGGTGTGCCTCAGGGCTCGGTGTTGGGACCGCAATTATTTACAATTTATATTGATGATTTGGAGTTGGGGACCACGTGTAGGGTGTCAAAGTTTGCAGATGACACTAAGGTGAGTGGCAGAGCAAAGTGTGCAGATGACTGTGAAACTTTGCAGAGGAACATAGATACATTGAGTGGGTGGGCAAAGGTCTGGCAGATGGAATACAATGTTAATAAATGTGAAGTCATTCATTTCGGTAGGAGTAACAGTAAAAAGGATTATTACTTGAATGGTAAAAAGTTGCAGCATGCTGCTATGCAGAGGGGCCTAGGTGTCCTTGTGCATGAATCGCAGAAGGTTGGTCTGCAGGTACAGCAAGTAATTAGGAAGGCAAATGGAATTTTGTCCTTCATTGCTAAAGGGATTGAGTTTAAAAGCAGAGAGGTTATGTTGCAGCTGTATAAGGTACTGGTGAGGCCGCACCTGGAGTACTGTGTGCAGTTTCGGTCTCCTTACTTGAGAAAGGATGTACTGGCACTGGAGAGGGTGCAGAGGAGGTTCACTAGGTTGATTCTGGAGTTGAGGGGGTTGGCTTATGAGGAGAGACTGAGTAGATTGGGATTATATTCATTGGAGTTCAGAAGAATGAGGGGGGATCTTATAGAAACATATAAAATCATGAAGGGAATAGATAAGATACAAGTAGAGAGGATGTTTCCACTGGCAGGTGAAGCTAGGACAAGAGGGCATAGCCTCAAGATTAGAGGGAGCAGATTTAGGACTGAATTGAGAAGGAACTTCTTCACCCAGAGGGTTGTTAATCTATGGAATTCCTTGCCCAGTGAAGTAGTTGACACTACTTCAGTAAACGTTTTTAAAGCTAAGGTAGATATCTTTTTGAACAATAAAGGAATTAAGGGATACGGTGAGAGCGCGGGTAAGTGGATCTGAGTCCACGAAAAGATCAGCCATGATCTTATTGAATGGCGCAGCAGGCTCGAGGGGCCGGACAGCCTACTCCTGCTCCTAGTTCTTATGATCTTATGATTAGAGTCCTTTGAGTTCAATGTGGAGTCTTTGGTTGCCGGTAAGTCCTGCTGTTCGTTGGGGCCCAGTTCTCGCTTCAACTTGTTTTGATGTCGGAGTCTTTTCTCTCTTGAGGTTCACTTGTCTTCCGTGGGTCCGGTGGCTTGGGTGAAAGCGAGTGAGAGAGACAGGCAGGAGAGATGCTTCCTTGTTCCAGCTTCAGTTGCAAAACTGCCTTCTGAATTCAAACTGCCTTGTGGCTAGTTCAAAAAAACTTGGACCAGCCAGTTAGTCTTGTGACCAGCTGGTTTAACCAGTCCTGTCTTTTGTGGATTCTATCATCTTAGCAGTCCCTGGAATGCTCTTCCTTACACCTTCAATATCTGGTGATCAAAATCCATTTGGGTCAGTTGGACCAGGGAGTAGTCCTTTGTCTCCACAAGCACTGTCTCTTAATATGCAAATGTCCTCCAGCCAAAGGTTTGGTGATCTCTTTAACAAGCCATTTCTTCACTCCTACAACAGATTAAAATCAATGTTCATATGATGAAATTAATATGCCTCATTCTTGGCAGCTGGGGTCTGCATGACAGACACTCATCTCCTTGATCCTGTTCTGCCATTCAGTTAGGTTATGGCTGATCTGTACCTCAATTCCTTTGATCCTTAGCCCTTGAAATAAAAAAAACTGTCAAATCTCAGACTTGAAAATTTGAATTCACCCAACATTCATAGCCCTTTAACGAACACAATTCCACATTTCCACCACCCTTTGAGTGAAAAGTGCTTCTTGATGTCACTTTCGCTCTAATTTTAAACTTGTTTTCCCCTTGCTTTTGCTTCCCTCACCAGAGTAAATAATGTCTCTGCATCTACACTATCAAATCTTTTTATCATTTTGAACATTTCAATCGTCTAAACTCAAGGGAATACAGCCTAAATTTATGTAAACCTGTTCTCTGTTTAGCCCTTTAAGCCCTGATATTCTGGTAAATCTTCACTGTGCCCTGTCCATGGGCAGTCTTTTCGGGTGTGGTGTGCAGAACTAAACATAATACTCCAGATGGAATCTGACTAAGGCTTTGTGTAACTAAGGCGTAACTTCCTTGAATGGAACTGCTAGAGTGAAGGGACTTGTTCATTTGCATTAGTAAAGCAAGTTGCAAGTTTATAACTTTCTGTTAAATCAGAATGCAAGAAAATAACTTCCTGAAGTGAGAATATTTGCAATTACTGCAGTTCAATATTAACAGAGGTTTTGAGAGATGTTTTAAGCAATGAAATGAATACTGTAATTATTCGGAGTAGCTGGGGCATCTGACGTGGTTCTCCATAAAAGTATAACTGTAGCAAAATTATTGTACAGTGCATTGATTTATAGAATTGTCAGGTATGAAACAGAAGTGTGCAAAATGTATGCAGTTCAAATTTTAATATTAAGAGCTTCATGGTTACTATTTGCTTATGTTAAATATTTGATATATTTAAATTAAAAATCACATTGTTTGTTTATGCTTAAATAGTTATTCTTTTTAAAATGTGTGATGTGCATTCTGAAAGCTCCCTCTGCTTTGTGTCCTTGTCTTGTAAATTCTTTATGACACTGCACTTCAAGTGTATGAAATACAAGTTTTAGCTTGTATACCCCACCCTTTAATTACATTATATTTACGCTCTCAGCATTGTAACAGCAGTAACTTTCATAAAACAATGCTTAGTATTTCAGCTGAATGAAAAAGAGCTGAACTTTGAGAGTATCTTGGCTCTTTGTGAGATGAAACAGATTTTGACACTGATGTTACAAACAGGTAGGCTAAGCAGGGTAGTTTAGAAAGTCTTCGACCAAGATTCTCTAAGAATGTCTGTAGCGTCCATCCAAATCTTTACCTAGAATTGATTAGAATCTGATCCAGCTGTTTCCATAAAACAACTGAAGAGAACTGAGCTTTGATTTTACGTAATGTTGCAAAATAATAGCTTAATATTTGTTTATATTTGACATGTAATGAACTTCAGTTAAGTAAAATATCAAATATGTGAAAAATTACTCTGTTTTGAAACTTTTCTGTGAATTATCATCTTAAAGTTAGAACCGTAGGTTTTGCTAAACTTGTCATATTTAGTTTTTGTCATTTGCTGTAATGTTTACAGATCTTCGTATTTGGTGCATTGTACAACTTGATTACTTTGTTCGAGTTGACAGTGTTGTTCAAGTTTGTCTTAATGGGAAAAATGTGTAGCTGGATGATCAGGCGAAACAGCTGTGCCTTTGTTTTGTATTTTGGGAAAATGCCATCTGTTCAAAATTCTTTGCTGGTTGCTTCTGAAGTGACTAGTGCTGTAGTTGAATTCAAAGAAATAAAAAAGGAAAATTGTTTATGAGTAATTTGTGAATAATCTTTTGTAGCAGTTATGAGTTGAATGATGTCACATTATTGGTTTTAGATAGTGTGAATAATTATTTGTGGATTTGGATGAAAAAAGGCAAAGAAATAATATTGAATTCCTCTGTGATGCTATCCAGAGAGCTGAAACTCGGCTTCAAAGAAGAACCTTTTCTTTACAGGGCTGAAAACATTGGCATCCTTTTACATGCAGCCCATTCAACTGCATAGAGCCACAGATGACATTTCCGGTCATTTTCTTTGCTGTGTTTGGTAGTTTTGTGCTATTTAGAACAGCTTTGCACAATTGAGTATTAGTATTCCAGTGAGGGACTAAACCAATCAGATGAACCAGCGCCCTAGGAAGCAGACAGTGACATTCCAATGTCAGTTTCAGCAGGCTGTCTTTCGTGTTTCTGCTAGTTCTTTTTGCTGCTGTTCATTGAGAGCACTTTTGTTGACAGGAACTACTCTTAGTTACTGGACATGCTGTAACAGATACAGGAATCCTAGTTCAGATAAACATTGCGGATTTAGGGTTGAGGTAGTTAGAATAGGATTACAGCATTTGCTCTATTCTGAACTGATTCTTTGTACTGCAGCTCTGCATAGCATAGAAAGAACAGCAAGCACAGTGCCTCGTATATTTGAGTTATTTTAAATATGAAGGAAAAACAAAAACTGATACGATTGATGAACCATCTGCCACGTTTTAAGATTCCAGTTGGTGAAAATTGGTGTTAAATGTACAACAAAACAGATTTATTCATTAGGTAAAGGGTTTCTTTTTACAATGTCAGTCTTCTGGAGAGTAAAACACAAGGCCAAAGACCAAGACATCAAAGGATCCTGTGACTCGATTTACGAGATGCTTTACTTGGTGAGAATCTCATTGTTTGTCTAGGTATGATCAAATAATCATGCTATATACAATATAGAAAATATTGTCTATGCTTTTAGAGAATATCTATTTTTGAGAATCTTTAAAAATCGTATTTGCTACAATCGGGTTTTGGCTGCAGCAGCGTCAATTCACATTAGCATTTCAAATTGTATTCATTATGCAGTATAAATAACAAATTAACAGAGATAACCTAAAATCCTTTGAGTCTCTTTTTTGATACTGGGTTGTAACAGTTATGTTCGAGAAAGCTGTAAAGTCTATTTTACAAAGAAGGCTTCTATTACTTTTATTGTTGTATGTAAACACAACTGAACTTTGACATTATCATTATTTGCTATAAAGTGGTTGATTATGGAACAATCAAACATATAATATTTGCAACTTGATTTGCACAGTATCTTCAAACAATCTGGATACATAGAATGCAAATGATTTTGATGGTAGAGGTTTATGTGTAATAAAATATGTTAAAATTAACCACAGTTTGAAAACTATATGTTGGAAGTGATGACACAGCAATGCAGTGCAACAGTATGCAGAGATTGGTAGAATGTGGTTTTTTATCTGTGGTTCTCCTTTGGTGAATCCCCAATTTCAGCCAGGCTGATTGGTGCAAGGATATGAAGAGTGGAAAAAAAATGTGTGCACCTCTTATCATTGAGATATGATAGTTTAGTGGTTAGTTTACTGGACTAGTAATCCAGAAATGCATGTTCAAATTCCACCATCGCAATTTGAATATTTTAATTAAATTTGAACTTAAAACACAATTTGGAAGTAAAACGTGACCATGAAGCTGTTGAATTGTTGTAAAAACACAACTGGTTCACTAATTCCTATAAGAAAGAATTTTAGCTATGAGGGGTTGTTTTCTTTGGAGCAGAGGGGGCTGAGGTGAGATTTAATTCAGGTGAATAAAATTATGAGGGGCCTTGATAGAGTGGATAGGAAGGACCAATTTCATTTGGCAGAGAGGTCAACAACCAAAGGGCATAGATTCAAAGTAATAGGCAGAAGGATTAGAGGAGTTGAGTTATTTTTTCACCCAGAGGGTGGTGGGGGACTGGAACTCACTGCCTGAAAGGATGGTAGAGGCAGAATTTCTCATTGCTTTAAAAAAATATTTGGATATGCACTTCAAGTACCACAGCCTACAGGGGTACGGACAAAGAGCTGGAAGGTGGGATAAGTCTCGATATCTTATTGTGTCTGCGCCAGTCGAAAATGAGCCAATTGGCCTCTTTCTGTACCGTAAATCTTTGAGTGTTTCTCTGAAGCAAACCTGCTGTCCTTAACTAGTTTGGTCTATATGTGACTCCAGTCCCACAGCAACATGCTTGACTCTTAACTGCTCTCTGAAGTGGCCTACCACATCACTCACTGCCAGCAATGTCTACACTCCAAGAATGAATAATAAAAGAAATTGTGACTAACATTATTAGGCTACTCACCCTACTCTACCAGAAAATTGTTGGATGGTGTGGGAAATTTGAGTAAAAAAGATTATAATATGCCTGTTATTTTCTGCAGCAGCAGCTTGCATCTGACTGAAGTGTTGCTAGGTTACAATACCTGTAGATGACAATGATGCAATGCAAATTTATATTAAAAAGAGGTCATTCAATGGAATGCAAAACCTTCCTGCACGTTGACTGTTTCAACCATTTTATTTAGTTTTATTTTCCCGAGATGGGTTATACTAGTAATTTAATTTTTTACTCGTGCTTTTCTTTTGGTTTTTCTTAGATTTTTAAATTTTTCATACTTCAACTTCCTTTATTCCTAGCTCTCCATTGTACATTTATGAATTTTTATGTCTGTTTATCTATCAGTAAAAGCAAATTTTGTGTGTAATGCAGTTAGATAATTTTTAGTTTAATATATAATGAATTTTTAAAAGTCGTAATTAGTGTAAGATTTCCATTTACCTCTAATATAATGCTTCTGTGCTACATCATACATGTCGAAATGGTAACTTGACTTTGTGAGAGTTAGTTTTGTCTTGTGTGTTAGAGTTAACGTGTGATGGGATGTAATGAATTTATGTGTTAACGTTAATGGATCGGATGCAATGTTTGGTTCATGCCCCTAAAATTGCTCCTGGCAATAACCGAAAACAACACATAAGTGCATTGATCCTGCATTACTAGTGGTTTCGCTTGTTTCGACTTGTCAAGCAGCAATTCAATTTTTTTTCCCTAAATTCCTAAGCCCTGACTTTTAACAAAGATATATGATTGATACCTGATAAAAGCTGGCATCACAGCAGTGCAGGTGGGAAAAGGTGGATAAAGGGGTCAAAACAGACAGACCTAGTATGTGGGGCAGTAGGGAAACTGATACAAATTTCTAAAGTGGTGTACAGAATGCCTTAACTACCTTTAGGAAGGGCTCCATATACCACTAACATCCTAATGTGCACGTATTCTTTGTTGTTGATAAATATAAACATTCTAATTGCTAACAGTTCTCAGAGGATGAGAGAGAAATGGAGACACACATAGTGGGGTTGATTTTCTGCCCTGTTCCTGATACCATTCCATCTTCTGCCATTTTGTTTGAGGCTTTAGATAAGGGGCCAAGTCACCCATCAGAAATAGGCAAGAAACTCATTATGAAATGCAAATCAAGATCCTATGTTATTAATCGGACCCTGATATGATTTCAAAGTACCAGTGGACGGAGCACATGCTTTGTGCGCATAAATGTATTCATTAATATTTCTCCTGGCCCCACAATATTTGACCCACTGCATCCGTGATCATCTCTGATCCTCCCCTGGGATTGTGTCTCTTCACACCCCCTTAAATATAACTGAACCGGTTCAGCTCTGTGGAGAAACCACCAGATTTCTTCGCTGTCCCCCCCTCTTAATTGGTAACTTGTTGCAAATGTAGAGGCAACTTACCACACATATGGTAATGAGGCTCGCCCAGAAAAATGATTTGGGTCCATGACAACCTTCAGAGGTGCACTCTGCCTGCCTCGCATCAAAATATGCCAGGATGTCTTTCTGTATCTTAATTTAAGTCCATTTTGTAAATTAAAAAACAAATGAATTGAATTTTAAAATCTCTAATTATCATCTAGTTAGTGATTTGAAATTTTGCATTTTCTTTTAGCTGTGATTTAAGGAGAAACATCCAGGAACCAATCACAAAACAAATTCTGTGTTTCCCTCTGCAACTAACAAATGTGCTGCCAGACATGAGATGGGATGAAATTTTTGTCAGAAAATGTTTTGAGAGAATTGTGTGAACCCAATGGTCAGATTGCACTTAATTGTGAGTAGCTGGCTTGTTGAAAAATGCCCCTCAGGGTAAAGCCTGGCTCCCCGACCCGAACCCGACAAGACCCGACTACGTGTCGGGTTTGGGTTGGGTCGAAACTCCCAAGTCCAGCATTCGGGCTCGGCTCGGGTCGGGTCGAGCTGGTCGGTGCTGCTTCCGGGAAGTCACGGGATCAGGCTTACCCATGATTCCCCACAACTCCAGCTGCAGGAATAGCTTGCTACCGGAACGGATGAGGGGTATTCAGGTTGGATCGGGCGCGAAAAAAAATTAAGGGCTCGGGTCGGGTTCGGGTTGCCTGTGTTCGGGTCTGGTTTTAATTTTATACCCAAGCCTGGCTTTACCTCAGGGAAGAGAACCCGCATCAGGGGCGAAGACCCTGTGATATTCAGTCATGAATGTTCCTAGGAGCCCTCAGCATTGACTCTGGATCTCATGGCTTTATGTCAAACTAAGACAAAGAGATCTCCCACCAATTGCCATCTATTCCCCTACCCCCACTACCACCCCCCCCCAACCCCACCTTCAACTGAACAATCTGTACTGTTCCATGTTCAACCTCACTTGAAGTGCTGAGGTTAATGAGGGGCACGGAATGCACTTTGGGTGGTGAACTAGCCTGTCACGAGCACATCTACTCAAGATTGCATTGGTCGCAGTGACCACTGCACGGTTCTTATGAAGAGAATAGTCTTTTCTCCACAATGAGGACACATTCCATCATGTAGCATAGCAATACTGTTGTGGTAAGTGCAACAGATTAAGACAGATCTAGCAGTCCAAAACTGGGCATCCAATGGCCATCAGAAACAGAACCTGCAAGCTCGTAGCCCATCGCATCGCTCTTTCCTCCGTTGCCATCAAGCTGACAGACCACACTTGGTTCAAAAGAGTATGTAGAAGGGCATGCAAGGAGCAACACCGGGCATACTTTAAAATGAGGTACTAAACTAGTGAAGCTCACCACCTGCATGCTAAACACCAAAACCAGCATTCCAAGGACCGCGCTAAGCAGTTCCATAGCCAATGGATTAAAGCAAAACTTTGTAGTCCTACCATATCTAGTCAATGGTGGTGGGCAATCGGCAATGAACAAAAGGAAGAGTTCTATGAGCATATAGAATATGGCAGAGCTTAGCACAAGTGAGCACGCAAGCATCTTCAGCCAAAAGTTCAGACTAAACGTTACTCTTCCTCCTCCTGATACCCCAGCCACAGATGCCAGTGTTCAGCCAATTCAGGTTATTCCATATGCCACTAAATAACATTGTGCACTGAACACAGCAAAGACTGTGAACCCTAACAACAATAGTGCTGAGAAACTAGCCTTCCCTCAAGTTGTTTTGGCATAGCTATGACACTGCTATCAACCTCAGAATGTGGAAAAAGGTCCAGCTGTGCCCTATCTTCTTGTATGTAGTAAGGGATTAAAATTAAAAATGTGTGCGAAGAGACCCCAGATTACTTTTAGGCAGAACCAGACCTCTTCCTTCTGTAATAATCATTTGTTGGTGTGGACTCCTCCTCTTCAACTAAACACAGACAGTTGGGAGGGAGTTGCCCTGGGAGTCCTTAACATTGACTCCAGACCCCATGAAGTCTCATGGCATCAGGTCAAAAATGGACAAGGGAATCTCCTGCTGATTACCCATCTACCACACCCCCTCGGCTGACGAATCAGTGCTTCTCCATTTTGAACATCAATTGGAAGAAGCACTGAGGGTGGCAAGGGCACAGAATGTACTCTGGGTGACGGACTTTAATGCCCATCACGAAGAGTGACTCGGTAGCACCACTACTGACCAAGCTGGCTGAGTCCTAAAGGACTTAGCTGCTAGACTCTGTCTGTGGCAGGTGATGAGGGAAAAACATACTAGACCTTGTCCTCACCAATCTACCTGTCGCAGATGCATCTGTCAATCACTGACAGTATTGGTAAGAGTAACCATCGCACAGTCCTTGTGGAGACGAAGTCCCGTCTTCACATTGAGGATACCCACCATCATGTCGTGTGGCACTACCACTGTGCTAAATGGAATAGATTACGAACAGATCTAGCAAGTCAAAACTGGGCATCCATGAGGTGCTGGGGGCCATCAGCAGCAGCAGAATTGTATTCAACCACAATCTGTAACCTCATGCCTGCCATATCCCCCACTCTCCCGTTACCATCAAGCTGGGGGACAAACCCTGGTTCAATGAAGAGTGCAGGAGAGCATGCCAGGAGCAGCACCAGGCACACCTGGTGTCAACTTGGTGAAGCTACTACAGGACTACTTGCATGTCATACAGCAGAAGCAGCATGCAATAGACAGACCAAAGTGATTCCACAACCAACGGATCAGATCTAAGCTCAGCAGTCCTGCCACATACAGTCATAAATGGTGGTGGACAATTAAGCAACTAACAAGAGGAAGCTCCACAAATATCCCCATCCTCAACAATGAGGGAGCCCAGCACATCAGTGCAAAAGACAAGGCTGAAGCATTTGCATCCATCTTCAACCAGATCCATCTTGGCCTCCTCCTGAAGTCACCAGCATCACAGATGCCAGTCTTCAGCCAATCCGATTCAGTCCACGTGATATCAAGAAACGGCTGAAGACACTGGACCCTGCAAAGGCTATGGGCCCTGACAACCTGACAACATTCCAGCAATAGTACTGAAGACTTGTGCTCCAGAACTGGCTGCGCCCCTAACCAAGCTGTTCCAGTACAGCTACAACACTGGCATCTACCCCACAATGTGGAAAATAGTCCAGGTATGTCCTGTAAACAAAAAGCAGGACAAAGCCAACCCAGCCAATTACCGCCCCACCAGTCTACTCTCAATCATCAGCAAAGTGACGGAACAGGTCGTCGACAGTGCTTTCAAGCAGCACTTGCTCAGCAATAACCTGCTCATTGATGCTCAGTTTGGGTTCCACCAGGGCCACTCAGCTCCTGACCTCATTACAGCCTTGGTTCAAACATGGACAAAAGAGCTGAACTCCAGAGGTGAGGTGAGAGTGACTGCCGTTGACATCAGGCAGCATTTGACCGAGTACGGCATCAAGGAGCCCTAGCAAAACTGGAGTCAATGGGAAAGCTTTCTGCTGGTTGGAGTCATACCCAGCGCAAAGGAAGATGGTTGTGGTTGTTGGAGGTCAATCATCTCAGTCCCAGGAGTTCTTCAGGGTAATGTCCTAGGCCCAACCATCTTCAGCTGCCTCATCAGTGACCTTCCCTTCATCATAATGTCAGGAGTGGGGATGTTCGCTGATGATTGCACAATGTTCAGCACAATTTGCAACTCCTCAGATACTGAAGCAGTCCATGTAGAAAAACCTGGACAACATCCAGGCCTGGGCTGATAAGTGGCAAGTAACATTCACGCCACACAAGTGCCAGGCAATGACCATCTCAACCAAGAGAGAATCTAACCCCCTCCCCTTCAATGGTATTACCATCGCTGAATCTCCCACTATCAACATCCTGGGGGTTGTCATTGACCAGAAACTGAACTGAAACAGCCACATAAATGCTGTGGCTACAAGAGCAGATCAGAGGCTGGGAATTCTGCGGCGGGTAACTCACCTCCTGACTCCCCAGCGCCTGTCGACCATCTACAAGAGACAAGTCAGGATTATGATGGAACACTCTCCACTTGCCTGGATGAGTGCAGCATCAATAACACCCAAGAAGCTCAACACCATCCAGGACAAAAGAGCCCACTTGATTAACACCTCATCCACCACCTTCAGCATTCACTCCCTTCATCACCAACGCACAGTTGCAGCAGTGTGTACCATCTGCAAGATGCACTGCAGCAACTCACCAAGGCACCTTCGACAGCACCTTCCAAACCCACGGCCTCTACCAACTAGAAGGGCAGCAGACGCATGACAACACCAGCACCTGCAAGTTTCCCTCCAAGCCCACACACCATCCTGACTTGGAACTAAATAGGAGCTCAGGGTATTGGGGGTAATGTGTTGGCATGGATTGAGGATTGGCTAACACACAAAAGACAGAGAGTCGGGATCAATGGGTCTTTTTCAGGTTGGAAAGCCGTAACTAGTGGGGTGCTACAAGTATCGATCCTAGGGCCTCAGCTATTTACTATCTACATTAATGACTTGGAGGAAGGGACAGAGTGTAGTGTATCCAAATTTGCTGACGATACAAAAATAGGTGGGAAGGCATGTTGTGATGAGGACACAAAGAATCTGCAAAGGGATATAGATAGGTTAAGTGAGTGGGCAAAAACTTGGCAGATAGAGTTCAAAGTGGGAAAGTGTGAGGTCATCCACTTTGGTAGGAAGAATAAAAAGGCAGATTATTATTTAGATGGAGAAAGACTACAAAATACTGCAGTACAGAGGGATCTGGGTGTTCTTGTGCATGAAGCACAAAAGGTTAGCATGCAGGTGCAGCAAATAATTAGGAAGGCAAATGGAATTTTGGCTTTTGCTAGGGGGTTAGAGTTTAAAAATAGGGAAGTCCTGTTACAACTGTACAGGGTATTGGTGAGGCCACAGCTGGAATACTGCGGACAGTTTTGGTCCCTGTATTTAAAGAAGGATATACCAGCATTGGAGGCAGTTCAGAAAAGGTTCACTTGGCTGATTCCTGGGATGAAGGGGCTGTCTTATCATAATGGCTAAACAGGTTAGGCCTTTATTCATTGGAGT
This sequence comes from Heterodontus francisci, assembly GCF_036365525.1. Taxonomy (NCBI): domain Eukaryota; kingdom Metazoa; phylum Chordata; class Chondrichthyes; order Heterodontiformes; family Heterodontidae; genus Heterodontus; species Heterodontus francisci. Next base: position 44,094,583 of record NC_090380.1, on the reverse strand, counting down.
TTAGAAGAATGAGAGGTGATTTTATTGAAACATATAAGATTTTAAGGGTGCTCGACAGGGTAGATGTTAAGAAGATGTTTCCACTAGTGGGGGAATCTCGAACTAGGGGACATAATTACAGAATAAGGGGGAACACATTTAAAACTGAGATGTGAAGGAATTTCTTGTCTCAGAGGGTGGTGAATCTCTGGAATTCTCTACCTCAGAGAGTTGTGGAGGTTAGGTCACTAAATGTATTTAAGGAGGATTTTTGAAATCTAGGGGAGTCGAGGGTTAGGCAGAGCAGGCCCGAAAGGGGAGTTGAGGACTGGGACAGATCAGCCATGATCTTATTGAATGGCGGGGCAGGCTTGAGGGGCTGAATGGTCTACTCCTGCTCCTATTTCTTATGTTCTTATGTTCTAAATCACTGTTCCTTCACTGTCGCTGGGTCAAAATCCTGGAACTCCCTTCCTAACAGCTTGGTGTACCTAAATCCCAAGGACTGCAGTGGTTCAAGAAGGCAGCTTGCCACCACATTCTCTAGGGTAATTAGGGATGGCAATCAATGCTGGCCTAGCCAATGATGCTCACGTGCCACGAATGAATTAAAAAAAAATCCTGGTAAATTTATGTTGCGCTCCCTCCAAGGCCAATATGTCCTTCCTATGGTGTGGTGCCTAGAACTGCTCACATTATTCCAGGTATGGTGTAACCAGGGCTTTGTATAGCTAAAACATAACTTCTATTGTATTCTCGTCCTCTAGATATAAAGGCCAGCATTCCATTCGCCTTCTTGAGAACTGCCAGTAATAGGAGGAAGAGCATACATAACATAATCTCTCAAAACTCATTGAGTAACATTACACATACCTGCCATTGTACCCAAAAAGGATGTAAAATTAACTCTAATTCTGTTTTTTTATGTGAGGCTCTTGGGAACTAAGAATCTTGAAGCTGACTGAGCAACATCAAATTTTTTTCAGCAGTATTCGAGAAAAATTAGGTTTAGTAAAGCCATAAACAAAAACTGAACTGAATCCCAATAGCTTAAACATGGAACAAGCATTCATTGTGGGTGCTGAATTAGTGATGTAATCTATTCATTCAGAAATCCACTAGTTGCTTGAAGTGTAGTTTGTTTTCAATAGAAATTGAAAACAAAGTCTCACTGTATTAACAACTACCCTGGATTCTGGTGAAAGAGAACAGTTTCGGGTAGAGTTTCTACCTGTTTGCGCTTGTTTTTAGTAGTACAATGGGTAAAATCAGCCGAAACAGTGCAAAAGACCAAGAAGTTTTAAACGTAAGTTTAGCCAAAGGTAAATTGAGCTTCCATGATCTTTAACACTTTAAATAATTTTTGCAAAAGCTTTCCCCTCTAACAAAACTGGCATTGTCCCCAGATCGAAATAATGAGGATGACAATTTTCCATCAATTGCACCAGTTTGTGAATGTTCAAAGAGGGTCTTCAAATTGAGCTCGTTTTTGTAGGCTTGTAGGTACTAGTTAAAAGTCTTTACAAATTAAAGAATATTTTAAAACTGACACTAGTGTACACTAATTAAATTAGTAAATGGTTTAGGTTTTTAAAGTCATTTTCAGTGATTTAAAATCAAGTTACCTGTAGGCGGAGGACTAGACACTCTTATTAAAAATGCTTTCTCTTTTGCAAAAAATGCATTTTCAACTTCATTAATAAAGCTGCGCCTGGTTACTGCACTTAACTACAGCAATTAATATTTTTTAATTTCAAGAAAAAAGTATTAGCACTGCTTCATAGAAGATTTTACATTTTTGATTATGCAAATGAATTTTTGCGGCAATTTGAACTGTAAGTTAACCAGTGCAATTGGCATGCAATTTCCTGGTTGCGTCCAAAGTGGAAACTATACAGTTTAAATATAAAGTTTAAAGTATACAGAATACCTCGCTTTAGTTTGTTTCAGGCAATAGCACTAGGCTGTATAAACTCTTCATCTATTTACAAAATGTTGCTAATATCAGTTCTATGCAGCAATGGATGCTGCTAGAAGGGTGAAAACCATCCACTTGAAAACATAATTTTACTTTGTATGTCAAATTATAATAGTGGTTAGAACTAATTGTTCATTGTATTTCTTAACAGATTTGTTGGAGCTTAGACTTTTCCATTAAGATTAGTTTGTCTAATGTTTGATCCTTTAATTTATATATATTTTAGCTGAAAATATAGTGTGGTGACTTACAAACAACCATGATTTTTAAATATTTGATTATCCAAACCACAAAATCTTTCTCACAAATACTTATAAAGTATTACTTTCCAGTTGGCCTTATTCTCAGGATTCAACGTTAAATCAGTTTAAGTATGGTTTACTAATTTGCTCTCATTGCTTTTTAGTCTAGTAATTTATAATTTCTACATCTGTAGCCTGTCTATTTTGGCTTGCTCAACTGTTCCTACCCTTCAAAGTGATAAAGCACTCTATCTGACTGCTCGTGCCATACAAGCTGGTTGCTGTGAAAGGGAAGCCATTCCAGTCTAATAGGAATTAAATTGTAAACACAGTGAATAGGAATGAGTGAGCACTATCTGATTCTTTTTGATGTCGATGTGATTAATTTGATCATGCTGTTGGCATTGATGGCTTGAACACAATATTATATATGTCAGGCCACATTTTCTGAAGTTGTGTCTCAGATATGAGTTTACAGATTAGAAAGATTTCCTTGTTAGTACTTTCATGGATTATACTAATTTTGAACCCACCATCGCTCACAAGTCGGGTAATTATTTTTGGTCGTGTCCACCAGTTGGCACGAGTTTTGAAATCCTTTCCAGGTACCTAACATATTTTTAAAACTTAATTCGCTAATAGTATTTGAGTTTGACAATAAATAAGTGAATGTTAACATTTTTCTTTATGGAAACCTGATTTTATTTTTGAATCAGTAGTGAAGTAGATTTTCTTCAATAAAATGCCTATGATTTGAACAAGCAGTGTGTGTCAATGCAAGCATAAATGAGGCTTTTTTACACTAAAGGATTAAATTAAACCTTACTATTTTTCAGCAGCAAGAATCACAATTTCAACTAATTGTAATGTTAAAAACCCTATAGATCACTGTGATGTCACATGGAACGCATTCTGGACTAGCCCAGCTATTTCATTATCTGATTCTAAAATACTGATGGCATTGTTATAGAATCAAAGAAAGTTTATGGCAGAAAGAGGCCACTTGGCCCATCATGTCCGTGCTGGCCAAAAAATGCCACCCAATCTAATCCCACTTTCCAGCATTTGGTCCGTAACCCTGCAGGTTACGACACTTCAGGTGCACATCCAGGCACCTTTTAAATGAGCTGAGGTTTTCTGCCTCTACCACCATTTCAGGCAGTGAGTTCCTGACCCCCACCACCCTCTGGGTGAAAAAAGTTTTCCTCATATCCCCGCTAATCTTTCTACCAATCACTTTAAATCTATGCCCCCTAGTCACTGACCCCCTCTGCTAAGGTAAATAGGCTCTTCCCATCCACCCAACCAGGCCCCTCACAATTTTGTACATCTCAATCAAATCTCCCCTCAGCCTCCTCTGTTCCTAGCCTATCCAATCTTTCCTTATAGCTGCAATATACCAGTCCTGGCAATGTCCTCGGAAATCTCCTCTATATCCTCAATTATATCCTTTCTGTAATGAGGTGACCAGAGCTGCACATAGTACTCAAGTTGTGGCCTAACTAATGTTTTATATAGCTCCAGCTTAACCTCCTTACTCTTGTATTCAATGCCTCAGCTAATAAAGGAAAGAATTCCATATGCCTTCTTAATCACCTTCATCGACCTGTCCTGCTACTTTCAGGGATATGTGAGCCTACACTCCAAGGTCCCTCACATCCTTTACACCCCTCAGTATCCTCCTATTTATTGTGTCTTCCTTTGCCTTGTTTGACCTCCCCAAATACATCACCTCACACTTCTCTGGGTTAAATTCCATTTGCTACTTTTCTACCCACATGACTAGTCCGTTGATATCTTCCTGCAGTCTACACCGATCAACCACACGGCCAATTTTTGTGTCACCTGCAAACTTCTTGATCATTTCCCCTACATATACATCCAAATCATTAATATATATCACAAAAGCAGGGGACCTAGTACTGAGCCCTGCGGAATCCCACTGGAAACAGCCTTCCAGAGACAAAACATCTGTCAACAATGACCCTTTGTTTCCTGCCACTAAGCCAATTTTGTATCCAGCCTGCTACATTCTCCTGGATCCCATGGGCTTTTTTTTTTTTTATCAGTCTGCCATGTGGGACCTTCTCAAAAGCCTTGCTAAAATCCATGTAGACCACATCAACTGCACTACCCTCATCAATCCTCCTTGTTACTTCCTCAAAAAATTCAATCAAGTTAGTGAGACATGATTTTCCCTTAACAAATCCATGCTGACTATCCTTGCTTAATCTGTGCCTTTCTAAGTGACAGTTTATCCTGTCTCTCAGAATTGATTCTAATAATTTGCCCACTACTGAGGTTAGACTGACTGGCTTGTAATTATTCCATCTGTCCCTCGCTCCCTTTTTAAACAAAGGTACAACCTTATCAGACCTCCAATCCTTTGGCACCACACCTGTATCCAGTGAGGATTGGCAAATGATGGTCAGATCTTCCATTATTTCCTACTTGGCTTTTATTTTTAAACATTCTGAGGTACATTTCATCCGGCCCTGGTGATTTATCCACTTTCAAGAATGCTAATCCTCTTAATACTTCCTCTCTCCCTGTGTTTGTTACATCCAGTACCTCGCACTCCTCCTCCTTAACTACAATGTCTGCATTGTCCCCCTCAAAGTATTTATTAAGAACTATCTCCACATCTTCTGCCTCCACACATAGGTTACCTTTTTGGTCTTTTATGGGTCCTGTTCTTTCCTTAGTTATCCTCTTACTCTTAATGTATTGATAAAACATCTTTGGGTTCTCCTTGATTTTACTTACCAATATTCTTTCATGCCCTCTCTTTGCTTTCCTAATTTCCTTTTTGATTTCACCCCTCCACTTTCTATACTCTTCTCAGCTTTCTGTAAATATTGAGTTCTCGGTGTCTGACATAAGCTTTCCTTTTCTGCCTTATCATACCCTGTAAGCTCCTTAACATCCAGGGGACTCTAGATTTGGCGGTCCCACCCTTTTTCTTTGTGGGAACATATTTACTTTGAACACCTTGAATCTCCCCTTTGAATGTCTCCCACTGCTCTGATACTGATTTACATTCAAGTAGCTGATTCCAGTCCACTTTTGCTAAATCACTTCTCAGCTTAGTAAAATTGGCTTTTCCCCAATTTAGAACTTTAGCTCTGGTTCTATCTTTGTCCTTTTCCATAATTATGTGAAAACTAACTGAATTATGATCACTACCACCAAAATGCTCTCCCACTGCCACTCCTTCCACCTGCCCAGCTTCATTACCTAAGATAATAAAAACAAGAAATGCTGGAAATACTCAGCAGGTCTGGCAGCATCTCTCCACAGATGCTGCCAGACCTGCTGAGTATTTCCAGCATTTCATGTTTTTATTTCAGATTTCCAGCGTCTGCAGTATTTTGCTTTTCTTTCATTACCCAAGACCAAGCCAGAACTGTATCCTCTCTTGGACTTGCTACATACTGGCCAGAAAAGTTCTCCTGAATGCGCCTTAAGAATTCTGTTCCCTCAATTCCTTTCACACTAAAATTATCCCAGTTAATATTGGGATAGTTAAAATCCCCTACTATTACAATCCTATTGTTTTTGCACTTCTCAGAGATTTGCCTACATATTTGCTCTTCTATCTCCCCCTGACTGTTCGGGGGTCTATAGTACACTACCATTGGTGTGACTGCCTCTTTTTTGATCCTAAGCTCAATCCATATGGTCTCAATTGATGATCCTTCTAACATATTGTCTCTTCTCACAGCTGTAATTGGTGCTCTAACCAAAATTGCCATCCCCTCCCTTTTTATCTCCTTCTCGATCTCATCTGAAAACCCTGTAACTAGGAACGTTGAGCTGCCATTCCTGTCCCTCTTTAAGCCATGTTTCCGTCATAGCTATGATATCGTACTGCAATGTTTCTATCTGTGCCCTCAGCTTGTCTGCTTTATTTGCTATACTCCTTGCATTGAAGTATATACCCTTGAGCATTGCCAAACTTTTTTTTATTTTCTATCCTGTCGTGGACAGTGCTATTAAGCGGCACTTGCTTAACAATAACCTGCTCAGTGAAGCTCAGTTTGGGATCTGCCATGGCCACTCAGCTTCTGACCTTGGTTCAAACATGGACAAAAGAACTGAATTCAAGAGGTGGGGTGAGAGTGACTGCCCTTGACAACGAGGCAGCATTTGACCAAGTATGGCATCAAGGAGCCCTAGCAAAACTGGAGTCAATGGGAATCAGGGGGAAAACTCTCTGCTGGTTGGAGTCATACCTAGCGCAAAGGAAGATGATTGTGATCACTGCAGGAGTTCCTCAGGGTAGTGTCCTAGGCCTGACCATCTTCAGCTGCTTCATCAATGACCTTCCTTCAATCATAAGGTCAGAAGTGGGGATGTTCGCTGATGATTTCACAATGTTCACCATTCGGGACTCCTCAGATACTGAAGCAGCAAGACCTGGACAATATCCAGGCTTGGTCTCATAAGTGGCAAGTAACATTTGCGCCACACAAGTGCCAGGCAATGACCATCTCCAACAAGAGAAAATCTAGCCATCTCCCCTTGACATTCAATGGTATTACGATCATTGAATCCCCCACTATCAACATCCTGCGGGTTACCATTGACCAGAAACTGAACTGGAATAGCCATATAAATATCATGGCTACAAGAGCAGGTCAGAGGCTGGGAATTCTGCAGCGAGTAACTCACCTTCTGTCTCCCCAAAGCCTGTCCACCATCTACAAGGAGTGTGATGCAATACTCTCCGTTTGCTCCAACGACACTCGAGGCTCGACAATTCGCAGGACAAAGCAGCCCGCTTGATTGGCACCCCATCCACCACCTTCAACATTCACTCCCTCCTCCACTGTAGAGGGCACACACTGCTGCCACCGTACGTCGGTGGTGGAGGGAGTGAATGTTTGTAGATGGCAGTGTGTACCATCTACAAGATGCACTGCAGCAATGCACCAAGGCTCCTTAAATAGCCTCTACCTCTACGACCTAGAAGGACAAGGGCAGCAGATCACCCATGACTTTTCTCACAAGAAATATTTCGTTTGAATAAGGACAGGAGTGTTACGCCATGTAATGTACTGCTTAAGTGGAGTTGTGCCGTAATAAATAAATGCAAGGTTATTCAAATTTGATTTGTTTTGTAGGGTAACCTTGCAGATTATCGGTTTCATTCTGGAATTTAGAAGCAGCTAACACTTTTAAAATTGTTTTGTATCTATGACGAGTGTGGCATCTGAAGCATGGCATCTATGCGCACTGATATGTTTTTAATAAATTGCCAAATGATCTGCCGGTGGATTGCTCATAGTAAGCCATATTACTTACAAGAAGGATGTTATAATGTATTATTTTTCCATTAAGATGGAGTTGCATTAAACTGGCTTATCCCTTTAAGGCCAGAAAGTCTAAATTACTTAAGTAAACAAAGCATGGCTGAAAGACAATCAAAGCAGGTAAATGGAGTTAAGGTCTAGATTGGCCATGACCTAATTGAAAGGCAGAACAGGCTCGAGGAGTTGACTGCCCTAATACTGTTCCTAATACTATGGAAGAGGAGGGGGAAGAAAGAAAAGCTTATATTTATCATCTGAAGACCACAGGAAGCACTGGATAACTGGCCTTCAACTTCTTCCATATAGTTCTAAACATAGTTATACAAATAGAACAGATAATGAATGATTGCAATGATAAGTCAGCAAATACAGCAGTACTTATTATTTTATCTCCTTCCTTTCTCTCTCTTTCCTTTCTCTATCTTTCTCTTTCACCTCATATATCCAACTTTCCTCTCCCTTTTCCTACGTGTTGAAGAAGCCACAACTCCATCATTCCATAGTCCAGTCTGTCTGGATTACTGCACATGTCTCTAAGAAATATCTGAAAGCATTTCAAGTGCAATGAATTACTTGATAGTACAGTGATTGCTGTCATGTAGGTGAACATGGGAAGCATTCGCTGCATAACAAGATCCCACAACAGCAATGAGCTGAATGAACAATCAATTTTTTTGGTGGCATTGGTTGAAGGAAGAATGTTGTCTAGGATACCAGGGAACTCCTTTTTTTGCTTAAAGTAATAGTAACATCCTTATGAACCACTGTAATAAGTAGAAAGGACCTAGGCTTAATGTCTTCTCTCATATGAAGGATCGAGCCACCAGTAATGCTACATTCCCTCAGTATTGAACTAGAGTATCAGTCTAAATTATGCTGGTTTGGGACTTGCTGCTGCAACAGTTGTACAAACTAAATCAAATTGGCAAGAAGGCACAACATACAGCAGTAAAGTGTTAAAATTTTATGTGTTTAATTTAATAATGTTATTATTACAGTAATCGAGCCACTCCTGACACCTGAGTGACTTTATTACTCTAATATTTGAGCATTAACGTTTCATCATCCTGGGTTGTGAGTTGAAAACTTCAAGAAAAAACTGAATGGTTTAGAAAGTTTGGAATTCCTTGGATCTGTCGACACTGACGCTTAAATAGATTCATGTCTTAGGCAGGTTTTATGGGAGTGCGAATTGAAATATTGACTGTGTACAAATTTACCACCAAGTAGGACATCCAAACAGCCTTGACATTTCAGTCATGTGTGGCATTACAGGCTGATATGAGGATGCAGGGACGTATTTGCCCATAGAATAAGCAGTTGCATGAGGGAGAGTCACCTCTGCCCTTTAGAAACAATATTATTCTGACCAGTCTAATCATGTCTGGTAACTTGGATTGTTGAAGAACCAGCTTATATACTTCAAAAGGACTGAAAATATGATGAAAGTTAGTTTATTTAAACAGAACCAAGTAAAACCATCTGGCCTGGAGCTTTACTGGGAGCAATCTAACTGTCCTCGAGGTTTCTTTTAATTTTGTTGTTTTTAATCAGCCATCATTCTGTTCTTGAAATATTTTAAGCATGTTCAAGTAACTAAAGAAAGAATTTAAACTTTGTTTAATTGGACAGGATGCAGAAAAGGATGGTAGAAGACTTTCAATCCAATGATTTATCTCAGCTGGAATAGTCGTCACACTATTATTTGATAATGTAATTACTGGAATTATTTCCTTTGCCTCCACCCTTTTAATGAGGTACCAGTAATTTTCCAGTTATCACTCTGTGTTGATAAGATGTAGCTTTAATCTTCCTATTGGGAAATCCCATTTTCTTGGCACTCTTCGTCTATGTCACAGTGAACTCCTATGCTGCTGTTCTGAATGGTGACTTTTTCTCAATGAATTCTCCTCGATCCTTGCTTTGGCAATATTTCCCACATAACAGTATTGATAAAGCTAGTGGTACTCAGGCCTGTGGAGAGCAGGGGATTGGTCAGTCATGGCTGTTCAACATATTCCACTAGAAACTTGCTACTTTAGATTTCGCAATTGGATTGCATGCCTGCATTTTTCACTCTCATTCATTCTTAAGTTGTTCTCTTGTTTCCCCACTCCCCCACCCCACCCCATCTCCCCATGTTAGGTCATTGCTTCCACTATTCAGACCACATGTTAAAAGTAAGTTGCATTTGTAAGTCAAGGGGGCATGCAGTCTTTTTTTACTTACATTATTTAGCATTGAATTTTCCAGATGTGGAAGAACTGTTTCTGTTAGGGGCAAGCAGCTGAATTACTGTTGCTAAAGTCCCAAAGAACGCAACTGTAAATAAAACTCCCTCAGAGTTCAGAATACCCTAATAGAAGAGTGAATGTGCAAAGTGGCTCCATCAATGCTAAAGATCATTCTACTTCAAAGTCCATCAAGGAATGGAAATGACATAATCGAATGCTCCTTGGCAGGTCAATGCTACCTTAATGCTGAGAGTTGTTTCTAAAGTGGCTCAGTTACTGAATTTCATGCTTTAACTGGTACATGAAGGAAGAATGTGAAATGGATGAGAATTTTACCGAAAATCCCTCCCTGTTGTTTCAGTGGAGACATTAACTCATTTAAAATAAATAGGTTAATATCTCCACTAAAGTACTGGGAAAGAAATTGCAGTAAGATGTGTTAAACATTTGTACAATCATATTCCATGATATAACTTAAATGCCCATGTCTTGTATAGCTCAAATGTATGCTCTAATTCAGTACTGTGGAATTGTACTTACCAAATAATAGGTCCACAATTAAAAGGCTAACCAGTGAAAAGTTCAAATGAGCAGACAATATATATATTCTTCTAACTGGCTAAGGACAAATGCTTCAGAGGAATGTTCAAGAATATTATTTCAGAATGTGTACAAGAATTGTTTGGGTTTGATAATTGTGCAAAAAGAAGGAAAACATAGTTTAGAGTATTTTCAAAGTAAATTACTTCCCCTTCCTCCACCAACCAATACCGTAAAACTCTAACAGTACAGGAAATGCCTTTTTTTAGAATTCACAGCACTAAGTAGAAACTAGCTAGTTTTAATTTTGGATTCCCTAAAGAGCTGGCATTAAGGTTAATCAGGGGAGTTGCTGCAGCAATTTAACTGTAACCAAGATCTGTAGAGCAACTTTCAGGCACAAAACAAGACCTAACAAAGTTGGTAGGTGCAAGAGACAAAAAAACCCGGAAAATAGCAATCTCTGATTTCTTTTTGAAGCTATGTATAGTATTTTAGAGTAAAAGTCCTGTCCTTTATGATTTTCCCCTTTTAAATACATCGCTGTTCTTGAATAGTAACATGATGGTTGGGGGGGCTAAATTTGATAGCTCTGAAAACGGGCAGAGGGATCGCTGTGCGGGATTAACCCACCATTGCTTTTGATGCAGGCAGCATGCCAACTTCATGCTGCCTGCTAATTAATATGACTGCAGTGTGCATCCAGCACCAACTGTGCTATTGAGTGGTTGCATGCCTCAGCAGGGGGTCCAAAATCGTGAGAAATTAGCTCGAGTTAAAGCTAGCCTGCACTACTTAAAGTAAGACTGGACCTCTTAAAGTAGAGGTGCATTGCGGCTGGAACAGGTGCTGCAAGTCATTCTACACCTGATTCTGACTCAGGAAAGAGAAATGGATGGTGTAACATGACAGAGAACAGGCTCAAAGATTTTCCGATGCTGCTCAGGAGGCCTTGGTCAAGGAGATGCAGAGGAGCAGAGATATCATCTGTCCACAGCTGGCCAAGAGACACGGAAACCTCCGAAGGCATTGGGACCAGATAGCCATGGTGATCAGGCGTCCAGAGTCAAGCCCGGAGGACCTGGATGCAGTGCTGCAAAAAGTTCAGTGACCACACACAAGAGTTCAAGGTCAGTGGATGCATCTTCAAACGTCATATTCCACCAACAGCAACACCGGCCTCACATCTGTTCAATGCACCACACCCCCATCACTTACCTACCAAGGATCTGTATCAAGCATGACTTATACCCAACATTCATAACTTCACCTCACCCTCACATACACTTAGCACTACTGCAAGCCACACACCCACATCTCACTGCTTGCACGCACATCCAGCTATTCAACCATTACAGTCCCGTCACCCAAACGCATTGCACCACAATCACTGGCACACTTCCCTCTCTCTTGCAGGACAAAGTGGCGCACAAGCAGAGGCAGTGGTCACTAACCACCAGAGGATAGGCATAGCGATGTGTCCTTACCCCCATGGAGGCAACAGTGCTGGCAATCATTGGAGTGGCCATTGCTGAGGCCATGTCCAGTGGCAAGGCTGAAACGGTAGAAAATGACAGCATCTTCATCCTGAATCCTCCTTCTCAAGTCCCATTTCTTCCTCATCCCACAATTTCTTCTGATTTCGATGGTGTAAGCATGCACCTTTCAACTCCCACCCACCCCGGCCACATCCCCTCATCCTACCCTTGTGCCTTTCTCCTTTCAGATACACAGGAACTGAAACCTGGTGCGGCAGTGGTGGGTGAGCAGGAAGACAGTAATGATGAAGAAACACTGTCATTCGATCTCGCACTCACATCCACCATTCAGATACATTATTTAGAATATTGCTTTGAGGCATGATTTGCACATGGTGAGATACGGACACGAGTGGCCTGCAGCCAGGTCGGGGCAAGGGGTGTGCAGATGGCAGCTCGCTGGAAGGGTGAGGTCGCACATGAGTTCCGCTACAGAGGCAGAAGAAGATTGATGGGTATCCACAATGAAATGTTTGGTGAAGTGGCAGGCCTGCTGGAAAGTCTGTGTGCAATATCAAGGAGTTTGAACGAGTCTGGCACCAACTTTGGTTGCCAATTTCATGAGCACACTTGAGGAGCCAACCATACTGAGGCATCGGGTGCTGCAGCGGAAGCTAAGACTCTGTCATGCAAGGTCAGCTTGCTACCCTGCGTGTTCATACTTCTCTCATGCAAGCTCTGACTGCTGCAAAACCAATGTTCAAATGGGCTTACCGGGTTTCACAGCAGTCCAGCAATCCATTCTTCAACATATTCCTATGATTGCTGAGGCGCTGCCCTGGGGAGGTAGCTGTGGCTCCGTGGAGCACGAACGTGCTGTCCTCTCTCAGGATGACAGCATTCATCCTCAACCTCTGCCACTTTGCCAGTGACCTTGTTGTTGCCCGTCAGCCAGCCAACTCCAGTTTTTTTTTATTCGTTTCATGGGATGTGGGCGTTGCTGGCAAAGACAGCATTTGTTGTCCATCCCTAATTGCCCTTGAGAAGGTGGTGGTGAGCTACCTTCCTGAACCACTGCAGTCCATCCGATGAGGGTACACCCACAGTGCTGTTAGGGAGGGAGTTCCAGGATTTTAGTCCGGCAACACACTCAAGGAATGATATATTTCCAAATCAGGATGGTGTGTGGCTTTGGGGGGAACTTGCAGGTGATGATGTTCCCATGCGTCTGCTTCTCTTGTCCTTCTAGGAGGAAGAGGTCGCAGGTTTGGAAGATGCTGTTGAAGGAGGCATGGTGAGTTACTGTAGTGCATTGTGTAGTTGGTACACACTGTGCTGCCACTGTGTATCAGTGATGAAGGGCGTGAATGTTGAAGGTTGTGGATGGGCTGCCAATCAAGCGGGCTGCTTTGTCCTGGATGGTGTCGAGCTTCTTGAGTGTTATTGGAGCTGCATCCATCCAGGCAAGTGGAGAGTATTCCATCACACTCCCGACTTGTGCTTTGCAGATGGTGGACAGGCTTTGGGGAATCAGGAGGTGGGTTACTCACCACAGAATTTCCAGCCTTTAACCTGCTCATGTCGCCACGGTATTTAAATGGCTGCTGCAGTTCTGTTTCTTGTCAATGGTAACGCCAGGATGTTGATAGTGGGATATTCAACGATGGTTAGATTCTCCCTTATATAATAAAAACAAGAAATGCTGAAAATACTCAGCAGGTCTGGCAGCATCTGTGGAGAGAGAAGCAGAGTTAACGTTTCAGGTCTGTGACCCTTCTTCAGGACGCTTCAGACCCTTCTTTAGATTCTTTCTTGTTGGAGATGGTCATTGCCTGGCACTTGTATGGGGCGAATGTTACGTGCCACTTATCAGCCCAAGCCAGGTTTTTCTGTATATGGGTACGTCTGCCTCAGTATCTGAGGAGCTGTGAATGGTACTGAACATTGTACAATCATCAGCGAACACCCACACTTCTGACCTTATGATGGAGGGATGGTCATTGATAAAGCAGCTGAAGATGGTTGGGCTCGGACACTACTCTGAGGAACTCCTGCAGTGATATCCTGGGACTGTGATGATTGGTCTCCAACAACCACAACCATCTTCCTTTGTATTAGGTATGACTCGGACCAGCCCAGAGTTTTCTCTCTGATTCCTATTGACTTCAATTTGACTCGGACACCTTGATGCCACATTTAGTCAAATGCCGCCTTGTTGTCAAGGGCAATCACTATCACCTAACCTCTTGAGTTCAGTTCTTTGTCCATGTTTGATCCAAATCTGTAATGAGGTCAGGAGCTGAGTGGCCCTGGCGGAACCCAAACTGAGCATCAGTGAGCAGGTTGTTGCTGTTTAAGTGCCGCTTGATAGCACTGTTGTCGACATCTTCCATCACTTTACTGATGATCAAGAGTAGACTAATGGGGTGGTAATTGGATGGATTGGATTTGTCCTGCTTTTTGTGGACAGGGCATACATGGGCAATTTTCCACATTGTCGGGTCAATGCCAGTGTTGCAGCTGTACTGGAACAGCTTGGCTAGGGGCGCGGCTAGTTCTTCAGCACAAGTCTTCAGTCCTGCTGCAGGAATGTTGCCTTTGCAGTGTTTGGTGCCTTCAGCCGTTTCTTGATATCACGTGGACTGAATCGGATTGACTGAAGACTGGCATCTGTGATGCTGGGAACCTCAGGAGGAGGCCAAAATGGATCATCCAATCGGCACTTCCGGCTGAAGGTGGTCGCAAATGCTTCAGCCTTGTCTTTTGCACTGTTATGCTGAGCTCCTCCATAATTGAGGTTGGGGATGGAGAGCCTGCTCCTCTGGTTAGTTGTATAATTGCCCACCACCATCACGACTGGGTGTGGCAGGACTGTTGAGCTTAGACCTGATCTGTTGGTTGTAGGATCCACTGTTTGGCACGCAGGTAGTCCTGTGTTGTAGCTTCACCATGTTGACACATCATTTTTAGGTATGCCTGGTGCTGCTCCTGGCATACCTTCCTGCACTCTTCATTGAATCAGGGTTGATCTTTTGGCTTGATGGTCACGGTAGAGTGGGGGATATTATGAGCCATAAGGTTGCAGATTGTGGTTGGATACAGTTGTGCTGCTGCTGATGGTCCACAGCATCTCATGGATGCCCAGTTTTGAGCTGCCGGATCTTTTCTGAATCTATCCCATTTAGCACGGTGGTAATACCATACAACCCAATAGAGGATATCCTCAGTGTGAAGATGGGACTTCATTACTGCCTGTGCCAGGATGCTGCAGTCCAAAGCCAGGCCTTCTGGGTCTAGAGCTGCTTTAAGTTGCCCTCCAAGACCATCTGTGGTCTCCCCCACTGAAAGTCTGCAGCCTTGCGCCAGCCATGCTATATCCACTGGGGTAGCACTGTGTAGGAGCACCAGGACAGGCAAAATCACACACAGACAGGCACTAAGGGAATGGCCAAGCATGATTAGTTGATGTTTTATGCAATATAGCATGCTTTGAATTATAAATTTGGTTTGGAATGTTTATTTTGTGTTGGCTTTTATTTTTGCATTGTGGCAAGTGGACATTCTGATGCTTAGTAACAGAGGGAAGGGAGGGTGTGAGACTGTTGGTGAATAGGGAATTGGGGTTGCAGTTACTCATAATGCACACTGATGAGTTCTTTACGCACAACCCAGGCAGAAAGGGACTGCCTAGGATGCCTCTTCTCTTCCTCTTCACGTTCCTGCTCCTCAGCTGCTTGCCGTGTAGCTGGTGGCAAGCGCTTTGCCCTCACAATGGCGAGGTTGTGCAGCATTCAAACGCTACCATTAATTTTGACATCCCTTGTTCAACAATGGAAGGCAAGCTGCGAGATGTTGCAAATATCTCCAGATCCAGCCTGGAAGGAAGCGGACACACAAGCCAAAGTCATTTTCACAGCCACTGGAAATGTTATCCTCACCCTGCTCTTGAGGCTGCAGTTGTGGCTACAGCAGGTGGCAGATTTCAGTGAGGCATTCTTAGTGCAGCACAAACATCTAACCCATCGTTCCGCACTTAGGTTGACATAGGAGAATTGCTCCCTGAATACCCTGGACGACCTGTAGAGAACCCTTCTGCCTGTCTACTCCTCCTCCCTGTTTGTCGAGCTTCAGAATGGTGCGGTGGCATCAAATCAGCATGACATGCTGGTTGACGTTATGATCTTCCTACTCAGGATACTTGTGGTGGATGCTCAATATGGCATCCGGTACGACATGCACCAGAAGTGTGCGCATGCGCCGTGGACACCATTTTGGCCCTCGAATGCCACATGCATCCGAATTTTGCGTCAAAGTTATTTGCAAGGATTCAAATTGATTATAGCTGTAATGAGCATTTGATACATTGCATTGGGTAATCTCGGTTTAATAACTCAGAGAAAGTATCTTCTTTCCCATGCTTGGCTCACAGATTTTATAAATCTTGGATGGGTTAGTATGAAGGAGCTTTCAGGCCACTTAAATTAATTGTGCAGTATTGTTAATATGTAGCGTCAGGCTAATCAGTGCAGTGCAAGATACAATCCCAACGTTAAAGTGTACTGGGAAATGTTTAAATAGTTTGATAGTGTGATGCACTGTGTGTCACAGCATCTAATTCACTGGAAGTTTAAATATGCCTTTTTGGAACAAAGGATATTTTTAAAGTAAACTTTCATTACTTGTTTTCTTTTCTAGAGCACAGAGCAAGTAACAGCATTTTGTCGTGGCTTGCATGAATTAAGTCCACCCGACATGTCATCACAGCCTTTGGATTCTTTACCCCACCAAGTACCATCTCGACAACTGACTGATGCTGATAAACTACGCAAGGTCATTTGTGAACTCGTGGAAACAGAACAGACATACGTAAAGGTGAGAACACAGGACTGAAATCGAATTTATTTCTGAAAAACAGAATTGTGAGTTTTCATGATACTTGGCTTATTACCCTGCTTTGAAATATTGAGTGTGCAATAGTTTCTGTTTAAATTTGTTGTGTATTTTGTCACACCTCCCCTAAAATAATATTTAGCTTTAAAAGTGTGAAATGGCAAATGTTGAGGTAGCACAGAGACTGTATAATTGGTCTTACTGTCTGGGTTAGGGAGAGCAAAATGGTAAGGGGTTCTGTTCCTGATTATTATCCAATGACCAGGGCATGCTGTGTGCGTCAACCTCCGGTACGATATAATCAGATTCTCCTCTGATGCCCTCCACGATAAAATAGTCTGCTGGTAATAACTGGGTTGATAAATGAAGAATAGCCACTTGGGCAAGGTACTGGATGCTGACAGCTATTTCTAGAACAATATCCTAGTATATGTGACTACCTTCAAGAGAGGAGGATTGAAAGTTTGCGAGAGGAAACTGCGGACTTTTAAACAACCTTGTTGTTGCTGCTGCACTTAAAATCATCCAGAATGACAGATTGAAGTGAACCATTGGTTTCAGACTGGAGCACCTCTTCCTCAATAGCAAGCCATCTTGCATTAACATAACATTTGGAGTGTAGGAGTATGATTCCAATATAATATAGTAAGCAAGATGAGAGCACTTCATTGTTTTATAAGTTCATTTCATACAATTAAAATGGTTGTGTATATTGCATTTAGCACTTGTAATTTATCAAAGATATTTATAACACAAGTAGGTTCAGTTCAGTCAATGTTACTTTGTGATTTGTTTTTAAGCAATAAATATTTTTAATGTTCTGGTAAAGGATACAGATAAGTACCCTGTCTTTTCTCTTTACAAGTGCAGTCTGCTTGTATATTTCAAGCATTTTCTGCTTTTAGTGAACATTTAAAAATATATATTTTTAAGAAGATCAGTTTGAAATAATGCAGAAGCTCTCATTGTGGAAATCGTTGTGAATTACCTTTGAATATTGCTTTGATCTGTTCATTACTAAATTTATAATCTTGAAAAACAAAGTGCAATAGCTCTGGCTTAGTTTTGTTGGAACCCAGCTATGGATTTATGAAGAGGTTAAATCTAGTACACTGATGTGTAAAATTAGACTCACTCTTAAACTTGAGAATATTTACTGAAAAAAAGTTCAAAATCATTTCTTGTACATCTGCCTAAAGTGTAATGTTTGGTTCACAGGATTTGAATTATCTCTTGGAGAGATATTTAAAACCTCTGCAGAAAGAAGTCTTTCTTACTCAAGATGAGGTAATGAAATTTCTTTTCAAGCAAACATGGCTATAAGACATTTATTATTTTGTGAATAAATGTTTGGTTTGCTGTTTATATTTCAGCTTGATGTGCTTTTTGGAAACTTGAGGGAAATGGTTCAGTTCCAAGTGGAATTCTTGAAAACACTAGAAGAAGGTGTAAGATTGGTTTCGGACCTTGAAAAGCTTGAAACAGTCAATCAGTTCAAGGTAAAATTGTTTCAAAGCTCTCAGGTTATGACCAGTTTCTCCTGTGCGGTATGCAGTTTTCCCTCTGTATTTTTATTTAATTGTGGCTGTGATCATTTTTCTTCAGTGAGTAAAATCTCACTAGGAAAAGGAGGGAAACAATGACACTTGGTGAAAAACATATTGAAAAAATCTATAACACAAGCTAGTATGAAAAACCTGCACAAGCACGGAGGCAGAACCCAGTAGGTGTTTTAATAGTCTTCTATATGACTAAGATGACCTTTATATTTCTTATGAAGTTCAAGAAAATCTGTAGATAGTTACATCACTATGCACTGTGTGGCTTTTACTTTTCTACCTGGCTGTATTATTTTTAGTTTTACGTGGGTGCAAATTGAAAGTTTTAGCTGGCAATTCAGTGGCCTTATTTTCATAGAATCATAGCATAATGCAGCATGGAAGGAGGCCATTCAGCCCATTAGCCTGTGCTGGTTCTTTTTTAAAAGAGCTATTCAATTGAGCCCGTCCCCTGCTTTTTCCATAGTCCAAAAATTTTTCCCTTTCAAATATTTATCCAATTCCCTTTTGAAAGTTATTATTGAATCGGCTTCCAACACCACTTCAGGTAGTGTATTCCAGATCATAATCACCTGCTCCGTTTAAAAAAAAAAATCCTTAAATCTGAGTCCTCTGGTTCCCAATACTTCTGCTACTGGAAATAGGTTCTCCACACGACTGTCAAATCCCCTATTAACCTTCCCTGCTCTAAGGGAACAACCCCAGTTTCTCAGTCTCTCCATGTAGCTGAAGTATTTCATCCCTGGTAGCATTCTATTAAATCTCCTCTTTGCCCTCTCTAAGGCCTTGACATCCTTCCAAAATATGATACCTGGAATTGGCCACTGTGCTCCAGTTGGAACCTAACCAGTGTTTGATAAAGTTTTAGCATAACATCTTTGCTTTTGTACTTTATAGGGCTCAATAATTACCCAGAGGAGGGTTCTGAACAGTGAGGGACAGGGTGCGATAGCAGTCAAAACCTGGAAGAAATTTTGGCATGCTGGAAAGTTCAATTTAAACATGGATACCTAATTATCATTTTACTTCTGAGTTTCATGCCTCTATTGTACACGAGTGGGCATTATACACAACCCATGATATGCTCTCAACTGGTGAATCACAAGTGAGCAAGAGCAGACAGTGGTGGCAGGGACAGCTGTGAAGAGTCCATGCCAGAGATCATATTTATTTATTTATTATTTATTTAGAGATACAGCACTGAAACAGGCCCTTCGGCCCACCGAGTCTGTGCTGACCATCAACCACCCATTTATACTAATCCTACACTAATCCCATATTCCTACCACATCCCCACCTGTCCCTATATTCCCCTACCACCTACCTATACTAGGGGCAATTTATAATGGCCAATTTACCTATCAACCTGCAAGTCTTTGGCTGTGGGAGGAAACCGGAGCACCCGGCGAAAACCCAGGGAGAACTTGCAAACTCCGCACAGGCAGTACACAGAATTGAACCCGGGTCACTGGAGCTGTGAGGCTGCGGTGCTAACCACTGCGCCACTGTGCCGCCCAAGCTTTTCCAAGCTTTATTTTATTTATTTAGAGATACAGCACTGAAACAGGCCCTTCGGCCCACCGAGTCTTTGCTGACCAAGAACCACCCATTTATACTAACCCTACAGTAATCCCATATTCCCTACCACCTACCTACACTAGGGGTAATTTACAATGGCCAATTTACCTATCACCTGCAAGTCTTTGGCGGTGGGAGGAAACCAGAGCACCCGGCGAAAACCCACGCGGTCACAGGGAGAACTTGCTAACTCCGCTCATCTTTGCTCAGCTAGACATAGATGCTGTACCCTAGGGGCCATCAATGAAAAGAATAATCTGTGAGGGACACAGCAATAAACCTGCTATGTGCTTGCAGGCCTTTCATGCACAGTGTTGTTGATTTCAGAGAGAACAGAGGAGTCCAACTCATGCATGAGTGGGTTGATGTCGAGGAGTGTTGCAAGATTGTCATCTTCCTTGGAATAGATTGGCCAACTCTGTGGACTATCAATCAAAGTTACATAGTATTTATAGCACAGAAACAGGCCATTCGACCCAACAGGTGCATGATGGTGTTAATGCTCTATGTGAGCCTCCTCCATCCTTCTTCATCTAACCCTATCAATTCATTCCTCGCTCTTCTCCTTAAGGCTTCTCCTTAAATTGTCTCAGCTGCTCCTCGTGGTGGTGAGTCCCACATTCTAACCATTCTCTGGGTGAAGAAGTTTCTCCTCAATTTCTTATTAGATTTTTTTAATGACTATCTTATATTTTTGATCCCTAGTTCTGCTCTCCCTCACAAGTGGAAACATCTTCTCTACATCTACCCTGTCAAACCCAAGCTGTTCAATCTTTCCTGTTAGGTATAACCTCTCAGTTCTGGTATAATTCTAGCAAATCTTTTTTTTCACCTTCTCCAGTTCCCCTATGTCCTTTTTATAATCTGGAGACTAGAACTGTGACAATCAAATGAATCCATGCAGTCCTTGACCACAGCAGTGCAGTCGCTGAATGCCAACATGCCTGGCACCTGAAGTAGGATGACAGAAAAAAAACCGTTAGGGTTGGCCTTGCACCATGTCACTGATCTGCACCAAGCTGCTCTCCAGCAGAGGTGTAGGAGTGAAGTGCATTCCCATTAGGAGAATGATGACGCAAGGGGACATTGCAATGAGAACTCCACTCAAAGATCTCCACCAGTTGCCATCCCCCCATCCCAAACGTGGTCAATACCTGACATGCTGCTTCTTCTCCCAATGTCTGAGTTTACCCCTGCACAGGTGCAGGTGGAAGAATCTTTGGCAGGGCCCTCGTGGGCTCCAAAACGCAGAGATATTTGGCCAAGAGCATCTTAACAATCAGAGTAGGGATCTGTGCAGCCTACCCCTTTCTCTGATTAA
Organism: Heterodontus francisci; assembly: GCF_036365525.1. NCBI lineage: Eukaryota > Metazoa > Chordata > Chondrichthyes > Heterodontiformes > Heterodontidae > Heterodontus > Heterodontus francisci. The sequence continues at coordinate 44,073,469 of NC_090380.1, read as the reverse complement.
GGCACACAGGTTGCACCACAAAGGAGCAGGAGGAAAGGAAGAGTAAAGCTTTGTAATTCAATAGAACAATGCACACGGGTGTTTGACAAAATGTTATGCTGTTAAGTTTCCATTGTTTAGTAGAATCACAGAAAATGTAATACTTTGCACCAATTTCCTGTGTTACCCATTTTTGATTGCCAGGCAACTTGTTGATAAATAGGAAAACCACAAATTGACGGGGACCAGACAGAGAATGTGTTATGCACGAATAGTTGGTTACAGGATTTTGCTCAATGCCTTGTTCCTTCTGTGTCTCCAATCCTTGCTGTTTCACAATGTTGCAGAGTGCAGCACATCACAACCACATGTATTGAAGGGCACCCCCAGGTCTGTCCAGGCACCTAAAGTGCATCTTGAGCATGCCAATCGCTTGCTCATTAACACAACTGGTACTCATGTGGCTGTCGTTGTATTGCTATTGGGCTTCATTGGTTGGGTTCCTCATGGGTGTCATCAGCCAAATTTGAATGGGGTATCCTTTGCCTGCCAGCAGCTGCCCCTCATTTCTGCTTGCAGGTCCAAAGAGGTTGGGGAGCTTAGACTGCTGCAGGATGAAATCATCATGGCAGTTCCTCAGGAATCTACTACACACTTGCTTAGACCTTTTCTTGTGGTTGCACACCAGCTGAACATTGATCAAATTAAATCTCTTACAGTTTTTGAATACTCCTATTGAGCTGGGGATGCGCAGGTTTTGCTGTATGTGCAGTTGATGACATCCTGCATCTGTGCGAAACTAGTCAGAGTCTCAAACCTGAGCACCCACTCATTCTGCCTAGTGTCATCATAGGCAAAGTTGACATAATTGCCGGCCTTGGAAAACAATCCATCAGCGATCTGTCTTAAGCATTTATGTGTAGCCGGTTGGGAGATCCTGGATATGTGTCTAGTTGCACCTTGGAAGAATCTGGAGGCAAAAAAGTTGAAGACAGTGGTCGCTACCACTGTCACTGGTAATTTGTGTCCACCAGGCTCAGCAGGGAGCAGGTCTTATTGGGGGTACAGATGTTTGCCACCTTCTGACATGACAGTCTGAGCCTTCAGAGGTCAAGGAAGCTGGACACCCTGTTACACGGGTGATGCTTTTGCAACCCTCCTGCTGTTCCTTTCTCTGAAGCTCCTCTCACTGCTGACTACCTGCAGGTCTCTGCACAGCAAACTGTTGTTACAGCTCCCTCCCTGCTGAACATCTTGCCCCTCATCCAAGGTCCATTCCAAGGTAGCCATGGCGCCATCCGTTCTGATTTTGAATCTCAATATCTGCAAAGTGCACAGATTAGACTCTCAGTAAAAGTACTGTCAACAACCCCTTTCCCAATGGGAGATAAGAAACAAGTTGTGTGCACTGAGTATTTATTAATGACAATATGCCTGTCTTTAATGAGCCTCAGGAACTGCCTTACACTATTTTTGCCTTTTGTCAATGGCAAGTTTCAGGAAACCCATACATCCCATGTTAATTTTAAATCCTGGTGAAAACCTTTTTGAAATTGCCTCATTTTAATATTATAAGCAATAATCCACCTCCTCAAAGGGTGTTGCACACATGCATTAAAACATGCCTGAGTTAAATCTGCAAGTTGGTGGAATTCCCCCGTATGCCTCTACTTATGAAGCCAAGGTTCCCATATACCTTCCTAACAGCCTTCTCAACTTGTCCTGCCACTTTCAAAGACTTTTGAATGTACACCCCTATGTCTCTCTGTTCCTGCATCTCCTTTAAAATTGTACTATTTAGTTTATATTGCCTCTCCTCATTCTTCCTACCAAAATGCATCTCTTCACACTTCTCTGCATTAAATATTACCTGTCCATTTCACCAGACTGTCTATGTCCTCCTGAAGTCTGTTACTGTTCTCCTCACTGTTTACTACATTTCAAAGTTTTATACTATCTGCAGATTTTGAAATTATGCCCTGTGTATCCAAGTCCAGGTCATTAAAAAGCGGTGTTGCCGATACCAACCTGTGGGGGATCTACCACACAATTTCCTCCAAATTGAGAAATAACTGTTCACCACTACTCTCTACTTTCTATCCCTTAGCCAATTTCATATCCATTTCAATGTTGCTAGCAAGTCAATTATGTGGTACTTTATTAATTGTCTTTTGAAATTCCATATACACATCAATCCATCTACCCTCATCCATCCTTTCTGTTACTTCATCAGAGAACTCAACTAAGATAGTCAAACATGATTTGCCTTTAACAAATCCATGCTGACTTTCATGTATTAATCCATATTTTTCCAACTGCCAATTAATTCTGTTCCAGATTGATGTGTCTATAAATTCTTCCATTGTCGAGGTTAGGCTGATTCGCCTTTAATTGGCAGGTTTATCCTGCTGCCCTTTTGTGAACAGAAGTGTAATCCTCCAATAATCTGGCACCACTCCCATATCTAAGGAGGATTGGAGGTTCGTTGCCAGAACCTCTGCAATTTCCACCCTTATTTCCCTCAGCAACCTAGGATACATCCCATCCAGACCAAGTGACTTTTCTACTTTAAGCGCTGGCAACTTTTTAAGGAGCACTTTATTTTTATACTATCCAATTTTTCTACTACCTCCTCCTTCAGTGTCGTTTTATCAGCATCGTCTTCTTTAGTGAAGATAGATGCAAAATACTCATTTAGTACCTCAGCCATGCCCTTGGCCTCCATAACAAGATCTCGGCAGGAATTTAACGCTACCCCAGCAAGCGGGACGGTGGTGGGGTGGGTGGTGTTTAATGGAGCAGGAGGCTGCGGAGGCCTTCCCGACCTGATCCCGCCTCCGCCGCCACTTTATGTAGGACGGCAGGGGCGAAAAATGGGCCACCCGCCCCAAGCCAATCAAGGCTCTTAAGTGGCCACTAGGATTTTAGGCATGGCAAGCAGGCGGCCGAGGACCTAGAAAAGCCACCTGGAAATACCAAGTGGCTACCGATTGCCCTGATAATCCGACCGCCTTTGCCTCGCCGGAGCCCGACCGATTACCCCCGGCGAGGCAACTAAAACTTTCCTGGACTCCTTGCTCCATGTCTTCGGCTAGGCTGCAATCCCAGCAGTGGCCACCGCTCCCGGTGGCGCTGCTCGGACTATGAGCTGCCGGCCCACGGATTGGATGGCAGCTCAATGAGGTGGGATGTCCTTCCTTAAGCAGGTGGAAGTCCCGCCTTGGGACAGTTAAAGCCTGGGGACCCGTAAAATGCGGGTCAGATTCCCCCAGGTGGAGCGGAAGAGGGTTCGCCACCGACTTTTCAGTTGGTGGTCGGCTCATCCGCCCAATGTGAAATCCCAGCCCTCCTTTTTGGAGAATTCCATAACACATAAAAATAAAAAAGAGTGGTCACAGCTGTAAGATTTAGAAGGTGGGCTGTTTAGATGATGCTGATGTCACTTTACATTTAGCAAAATACCTGATTTGCAGTCACATCGTGGCTATTATGATACCTATAACTTATCTTTGATTTGGGAAGAAGGGGAAGATGATAAGTTAAAAAGTTAAAAACAGCAGCAAACTTTATATATCATCTTAAATGTAGACGAATTTCCCAAGGTGCTCACAGTGGTTTAAACTTAAAAGAAACAGCTGACAGTAGAGGAGAGGTGATCAAAACTTTGTTGATAAGATGGGCTTTAAGAAGGTTTATCAACGTGAAAAGAGTTTTGGAAAGGGAGTGCCAGAAAATAGAGCTGACGCAGCTGCGTGTAGAAGTGTGGGGAAGAGGGTAGTACTAAAGGCCATTTGTGGAAGATCGAAGGGTGCAGGAGGGGACAGAGGCCAGAGGAGATTGCATTATGAGCAAAGGTGAAGCCATGGTTGGATTTGAAGATGAGGACAAGGAATACCATCAGTGTGTTGGGGACAGGGTATTAGTGTAAGTTCGTTAGGACAAGAGTGATGAGTGAGCAGGACAAGTTGGAGTTTATGGAAGTGGAAACTGGCATGGAGAAGAATGGAGAACTTCAGTCTAGGTGGCGAATATCTAAATAAAAGCTTTAATGGTTGTGCGAGTGAGGTCGAGCCCAAAGCAAGGTATGCTGCAGATGGAAACAAGCATTCTTGATGACTACTAGGAGGCGAGGTTTAAATTCAGCTCTGGGTTGAACAGAATGCTAAGGATTCAAACTGCCTTGTTCTACTTGAGCGTGTGGCCGCTGAGTAGAGTTTACCAGTGGGAGTCAAAAACAATGGCTTTAGTCTTTCCCAATGTTCAGTTAAAGAAATTGTGACCGTATATGGTATAATGTTAGATAGGAAGTCTGACAACACGAAGGTGGCCATGAAGTTAAAGGAAGTGGTGCAAAAGTAGAGCTGGATATTGCCAACATACATAATGACTATGGACATTGTCACTGAAAGACAGTATGTAAATGAGTAAGAGGAGATGACTAAGGCTTGGCAGTCTTGACTATTTGGAGTTGGAAGACAGGGTATTACTGGAGGCGTACTGGTTATGTTTGGCCAGATATAAGTGGAAGCATGCAGGTAGGAACGGAATCATGAAAGGGTGATCCCACAGAGAGGCAATGGACAAAGATGGCATGGTTATCTGCATCAAATGCTGTGGTTAGCTTATGGCGGATGAGGAAGGATAGAGCTACGAGGTGACAAAACATTTTTGGGGAATGGGAGGTTAGAAATGGGCCAGCAGTCAGATGAGCCAAGGGTGAGCTTTTTGAGGAGAAGAATGGTGATGGAAGCTTTGAAAGGGAGCAGAGGAGTGTTCTTGAGCAAAGGGATTGACTATGTTGGCAAGCATGGGGGTCAGAAAGTAATTGAGTGGTCAGGAGCTTTCTGAGGAGAATATTGAGGGAGCAGGAGGTGGATGTAAAAGAAGTGCTCAGCTTGGAGATGCCAGAGAGAGTAAAAAACAGAGTGATGGATTATCAGAGGTACAGTCAGTGGGAGACTGGAACAGCAAGGAGAGAAGGGGGGAAAGCAGCATACGGTCACAGTCTTGGATAGGAAGAAATTAACACGCTCTCTGAACTTTGTTTTGAAGGTGATGATGGAGGTGACAGAAAGAAAAATATTTGAGGAGGCAAATCATCATAGAGAAAGGATTATAAGTTGTCCTTGCCCTCCAGGGTAATGCTGGGGCTGTGGGAGGAGACAGTATCATAGTACTGTTTAACGTAGTCAAGCCAGGTATGACAATGAAAGACAAAACTAGGTATCCCCCAGTTTTCAGCCCTTGGATTTAAAGCAGCGAAAATGACACCTGTGCTAGGGAAAAAGCAGTGGTGGTAGGGGTAGGCAATGAGTGATTTGGTGGGAATTGAATGGAACTGTTGAGCAGGAGAGGTATAGTGATGGTTCGAAGCTACAGGAGAAAAGCAGTCCAAATCTGAGGTTCTGTCTTGAAGGGAGAGCCTCAAAAAAGATGGCAGAATTTAAGTCAGGTCCAGTTCAGGAGCCAGTGGGGGAGCAAAGTTTTAGCTTGGAGCCAGCAATGGGCAAACAGCCAACAGAGGTGTTATCTTTGAGTACAAATAGGCCAATGTTCTCAGGTAGTGATAGATCTAGGAAATGGGCTGGAGGGTGGACAAGTGAGCAGAGTAGATCAGCAAGGCCAGGAAGTGAGCAGAGCAGAAATTCTTGATCAGAAGCCAGGGGAGCAATAGCCAGAATGAGAGGAATCGTAATTCAGAACAGGAATCATTGCAGCCAGCATTTGTATTGTGAAACTAGAATTGCTTTGTTAGATAAGTCTCCCAAAGTTCCAGATACCTTTCAAACAAAACGCAGGCTTTGCAAGGTGAAAATAATTTACAGATACAATCAGTGTACATTGGCAACTGCTCATTGATTATTTCCTGTTCCTCTTGTAGAAAGTACTGTTCTCATTGGGTGGTTCATTCCTGTACTATGCTGATCGTTTCAAGTTATACAGTGCATTTTGTGCCAGTCATACAAAGGTTCCCAAGGTCCTTGTTAAAGGTAATTGCATTGCAACTTTGTACAGTTTAGATTGCATATCTTACATTATCTGAAAGCCATATGTCTCCTACAGTAATGACAAGCTTGATGTAGAAATATTCATTGCTTTTAAGGAATGTGCAAGTATAAAATTCAGTTAAGCAGTATATGAAGAAAATTATAATTTGAACTGAATGAAACTTGGATGCTGTTGAAGATTTTCCTTCTTCCTTTCTAAATATTGAATGTTTTTGACAACATAACGTCTAGTCGTTTCATGATTTTTTGTGACGATTTCAATTTCTGTTACTTTTTATACTACTTATGTTTAGCCAAAATAAATCCAGCCTTTAAGGCCTTTCTTGACGCCCAAAATCCTAAACAGCAGCACTCATCAACGTTGGAGTCCTACTTGATCAAACCTATTCAGCGTGTTCTGAAGTATCCTCTTCTTCTGAAAGAGCTGATCTCTCTCACAGACTCAGACAGTGAGGAACATTATCATCTAACAGGTAAGAATATGTAGATTAAATATTTAGTCCTCATTCATTGTGCAGGTCTTAATCTGTGAAGAATAACCTTGGGGTACTTCATGCCTGGTTGCTTTGTGCATCATCTGGGAGCAAGGTAAAGGGTAGCACTGGCAGAGGCCTGGGAGCAGTGATAGCGATGTGACAGTTAAGGTGATGAGTGAGTGATGGTAGAAGGAGGGGAAGACACAAGAAAATGCTTGTTGCTATTGTGGGATGCTGATAAACATATTTTGTTAGATTGGTTCGCATTGACCTCTCTCTATTTACCACACTGACTCAGGACTTTGCATAACAGTTTTTCTCTCTCTGATGAATCATATAAATCACAGCCTATTATATAAGATCAAATCCTGCATGATGATCCTCAGTTAAATGTTGCCATTGATTTTAGGTAGAATAGTACCGATTTAATTTGCTTGCATGTTGATAATACTGAAGCAGAATTCGTAGAACTGGTTGTACTGTATGTAGAATATGCTGAAAGCAAGTAATTAATTACTAAATGTTAATAAGATAATATAAAACTGAACAGTTTAAAAAGGTCAGCTCACTTTAGCTAGATCCCTTTGTCATTATATTACCGATTAAGTACATTGGCCCTTGAATGAGTCAAGACAAATTGCTTTACTAAAAAAAATCCAGAAACTTTAGATGGAAGCTCACATTACATTTTTCATGGATCAAATTTATCTTAATTTAATTTTTATTGTCATTTTCAAAAGAGATAGTGGCCCAGTATTCCTTCCAGCTTCCCTCCTCCCCACATCCTATAGGACAGGAGGAATACATTGAAAATGTTGTTCACTGTTACAGTAGTGTGGAAAAGGTGAAACTAATTTTCTATTAAATTTTTTTTCTCTCTTAAAATACAATTCCTTTAAATGGAAACTCAGCAAATTTCAGTAAACGGGCCTGTTTTCTTCCTGGAGTGGTGTTAATTTGACATGAATTGTGTATATTCTGGTTTGCTCCCATTTTTTGGAGTGAGAGTTTTGTCAATATTGCAAAATGATACTAAAATAAAAGCAAAATACTGCAGATGCTGGAAATCTGAAATAAAAAAAAGAAATGCTGGAAATACTCAGCAGGTCTGGCAGCATCTGTGGAGAGAGAAGCAGAGTTAATGTTTCAGGTCAGTGACCCTTCAACAGAACAGACAAATATTATAAATGTAAAAGGTTTTAAGCAAGTAAAGCAGGGGTGGGGCAAGAGATAACAAAAGAGAAGGAGTTGATAGGACAAGGTCACCGAGAATAACTGACCAGAAGGTCATGGAGCAAAGGCAAACGGTATGTTAATGGTGTGGTGAAAGACTAAGCGTAGTAAAGAGAGGGTGTCAATTGACAGAAAAATGAACAGCCCTGGCCCCAAGCACAAACATGAAAAAGAAACAGTGGGTAGCGAATACAGTCTACTATATAAATGGGTCCGAAGGGATTCTTCCCTCCGCGACACCCTGGTCCACTCCTCCATTACCCCCACCACCTCATCCCCTTCCCACGGCACCTTCCCCTGCAATCGCAGGAGGTGTAATACCTGCCCATTTACCTCCTCTCTCCTCACTATCCAAGGCCCCAAACACTCCTTTCAAGTGAAGCAATGATTTACTTGTTTCAATGTAGTATACTGTATTCGCTGCTCACAATGTGGTCTCCTCTATATGAGGGAGACCAAACGCAGACTGGGTGACCGCTTTGTGGAACACCTCCGCTCAGTCCGAAAACATGACCCCGAGCTTCCGGTTGCTGGCATTTAAACACACACCCCTGCTCTCATGCCCACATCTCTGTTCTGGGATTGCTGCAGTGTTCCAACGAACATCAGTGCAAACTTGAGGAACAGCATCTCATTTACTGATTAGGCACGCTACAGGCTGCCGGACTGAACATTCAGTTCAATAATTTCAGAGCATGATGGGCCCCCCTTTTTATTTTGAATTTTTCTTTATTTTATTTTAGTTTGTTTAGTTTGTTTCTACTGTGCCTATCCACTTTTTTTTTCACGTTTGTGCTTGGCGCCAGGGCTATTCATTTTTCTGTCAATTGGCACCCTCTCTGTACTAACGCTTAGTCTTTCATCACACCATTAACATACCTCTCGTAGATTGTTGAGGCAGATGCAGAGGTTAAAGCAAGCAGGTCCAGTAGTCAGGCTGGGCAGGGGCAGGACAGGGAGCGTGGAAGGTCTGGTAGGCTAAACTGCATTTACTTTAATGCAAGAAGCCTTACAGGTAAGGCAGATAAACTCAGAGCATGGATCGGTACATGGGATTGTGATATTATTGCTATTACGGAAACGTGGTTGAGGATGGGTAGGACTGGCAGCTCAATGTTCCGGGGTACCGGTCTTTCCGGCGTGACGGAGGTGGAGGTAAGAGAGGAGGGGGAGTGGCACTATTGATTAGGGAGGACATCACGGCAGTACTTAGGGAGGATATCCCGGGGGGAATGTCCAGCGAGGCCATATGAGTAGAACTTAGAAATAAGAAAGGGGTGATCACTTTGATGGGATTATACTATAGGCCCACCAATAGTCAGAGGGAAGTGGAGGAACATATATGTAGGGAAATCACAGATAGGTGTAGGAATTATAGGGTTGTAATAGTAGGTGATTTTAACTTCCCTAATATTGACTGGGACTGCCTTAGTGCTAAGGGATCAGATGGGGAAGAATTTAAGTGTGTCCGGGATAGTTTTCTGAAGCAGTATGTGGATAGCCCTACTAGAGAAGGGGCTACACTCGACCTCCTTTTAGGAAATGAGGATGGGCAGGTGGTTGATGTGTCAGTGGGGGAGCACTTTGGGACCAGTGATCATAACTCTATTAGCTTCAAGATAGTTATGGAAAAGGATAGGACTGGTCTTCAGGTTGAAGTCCTAAATTGGGGGAAGGCTAATTTCGATGGCATCAGACAGGAACTCTCAAAAGTCGAATGGGAGAAGCTGTTTACAGGTAAAGGGACGTCTGGCAAGTGGGAGGCTTTTAAAAGTGAGATAGGAAGAGTTCAGGGCCGGAATGTTCCTGTTAGATGGAAGGGCAAGGCTGGCAAGTTTAGGGAACCTTGGTTGATGAGGGATATTGAGGGTCTGGTCAGGACAAAGAAGGAGGCATATGTCAGGTATAGGCAGCTGGGATCAAGTGAGGAGTATAGGGGATGGAGGACTACACTTAAGAAGGAAATTAGGAGTGCAAAAAGGGGCCATGAGATTTTCCTGGCAGATAAGATAAAGGAGAATCCTAAAAGATTCTATAAGTATATTAAGAGTAAAAGGGTAGCTAGGGAGAGAGTAGCTCTCCTTAAGGATCAGTGTGGCAATCTATGTGTGGAGCCACAGGTAATGGGCGAGGTCTTAAAAGAATATTTCTTGTCCGTATTTACCGTGGAGAAGGTCATGGAAGCTAATGAGTTCAAGGGAGGGAACACCGATATCCTGAAGCATATCAACATTACAAAGGAGGAGGTGTTGGAGGTTTTGAAGTGCATTAAGGTGGATAAATCCCCAGGGCCTGACCAAGTGTATCCTAGGATGCTATGGGAAGCAAGGGAGGAGATTGCTGGGGCCCTGGCAGAGATTTTTATATCATCGTTAGCCATGGGTGAGGTACCGGAAGACTGGAGGATAGCTAATGTTGTGCCTTTATTTAAGAAGGGCAGCAGGGATAAGCCAGGGAACTACAGGCCGGTGAGCCTTATATCAGTGGTGGGAAAGTTATTGGAAGGGATTCTGAGAGACAGGATTTATATGCATCTGGAAAGGCATGGTCTGATTCGGAATAGTCAGCACGGCTTTGTGCGTGGGAAATCATGTCTCATGAATTTGATTGAGTTTTTCGAGGAGGTGACCAAGAGGATTGACGAGGGCAGGGCGATGGACGTTGTCTACATGGACTTTAGCAAGGCCTTTGACAAGGTCTCGCATGGTAGGGTGGTCCAGAAGGTTCGAACACATGGGATCCAGGGTGAACTAGCAAATTGAATACAAAATTGGCTTGGTGATAGGAGGCAGTGGGTGGTAGTGGAGGGCTGTTTTTCAGATTGGAGGCCGGTGACCAGTGGTGTGCCGCAGGGATCGGTGCTGGGCCTTCTGTTGTTTGTCATATATATTAATGACTTGGATGTGAATGTAAGGGGCATGATTAGTAAGTTTGCAGATGACACCAAAATTGGTGGTATAGTAGGCAGTGAAGAAGGTTGTCTAAGGTTACAACAGGATATAGATCAACTGGGAAAGTGGGCAAGGGATTGGAAAATGGAATTTAACGCAGACAAGTGTGAAGTGATGCATTTTGGGAAGTTAAACCAGGGCAGGACATGTACAGTGAATGGCAGGGCCCTGGGGCGTGTTGTTGAGCAGAGTAACCTTGGGGTGCAAGTACATAGTTCCCTGAAAGTGGCAACACAGGTAGACACGGTGGTGAAGAAGGCGTATGGCATGCTTGCCTTCATTGGCCGAGGCATTGAGTACAAGAGTTGGGACGTCATGTTACAGTTGTACATGACGTTGGTTAGGCCGCATTTGGAGTACTGTGTGCAGTTCTGGTCGCCCCACTACAGGAAAGATATGATTAAGCTAGAGAGGGTGCAGAAAAGATTCACAAGGATGTTGCCTGGTTTGGAGGGCTTGGGTTATCAAGAGAGATTGGATAGGCTGGGTCTGTTTTCCCTGGAGTGAAGGAGGCTGAAAGGGGACATGATAGAGGTATATAAAATTATGAGAGGCATAGATAGGGTAGATAGCCAGAGTCTGTTTCCCATGGTAGAGGTGACTAAAACTAGAGGGCGTAGATTTAAGGTGAGAGGGAGGAGGTTTAAAGGGGATCAAAGGGGTAAATTTTTCACACAAAGAATAGTGGGTATCTGGAATGAGCTGCCTGAGGAGGTGGTGAAGGCAGGAACAGTAGTGATATTTAAGAGGCATCTGGACAGGTACTTGAATGAGCAAGGCATAGAGGGATATGGAATTAATGCAGGCAGGTGGGATTCGTATAGATAGGCATTATGGTCGGCATGGACGCGGTGGGCCGAAGGGACTGTTTCTATGCTGTACGACTCTATGACTCTATCCCGTTTGCCTCTGCTCCATGACCTTCTGGTCAGTTATTCTCGGTGACCTTGTCCTATCAACACCTCTTTTGTTATCTCTTGCCCCACCCCTGCTTAACTTGCTTAAACCTTTTACATTTATAATATTTGTCAGTTCTGATGAAGGGTCACTGACCTGAAACGTTAACTCTGCTTCACTCTCCACAGATGCTGCCAGACCTGCTGAGTATTTCCAGCATTTCTTGTTTTTGTTGCAAAATTGATAGCTTGCACAGAAACATTACCTGCATAGATTTTTTAAACTGTGTACCTGTGTTATGGGGAAATTTTGCTTTGAAGAATATATTTTATTTTCACAAAATAGGTTGGTATTGCCGAGATGGCTATTAACTGAAATGGTTAAAAAGCACATGGGATGTATTGGTTCTTGTGCTACTATTGATTTGTAGGGATAGGGGGCAGTGTTATTAGGGAAGAGAATGAATTGGAGCAGGATGTCAGAGTTAAATAGTAAAGGTATGAGGCTGATTGAATATTCTGGAGTTTCCTATATTACATTTAGATATCAGGGAACATAAATGCAAAGATTATCCTCCAGAAATTAAATAGGTGGGATAGAGTCTGTGATGCGTATATTGTCTGCACTCTGTAGAAAGAGTTGGTTCATGTTTTTTTTTTCTTTGTTGTAATTTACTTTTAAAAATAGTCACGGGGTTGTACTTTTCTGATGCACGCTTGAGGGTAAGATTGTGCCTAAAATAAAGAACGTTGTGACAAAACTGAGAAAAATTCATGGATTTTCTACTAGGTTGCGCTGTTTTGTCAAGTGCAATTTGCTTGGAATTGGCCAAACCAGTGCAAAAAATTGCGGAACTTCAAGCGCAAATTATATTCAGCGCATATTGTGTTTTCTGTAATCTTTTGAGTTATTTTAAGAAATGTTGTGCTGGTAGCTGGTCCGCCCCACAAAAATAACCACACCTCCAGAACAATTTAATGTGGACAACTAACCCCTAACTCTTCTCCGCCACCACCCCCTCCCCGCCTCTCCACCCCCGTCGTCTGTTTTGTTCAGATCGCTCTCTGCGGTTACAGGGAAACTGAACTCGCCACAACCTCAATGAAGTTGTCATTGAGACCTATAGTGGACGTACCTTCGACGTACCTTGCTCATACCCCAGTTCTCACCAACTGAGGCCTGTAGAGGAGAAATAGCTAACCAGTTGAGAGAGTTGTCAGCTTCTTTTCCACACATTTTGATCTAGTTTACCAGCCTTTGCTCTTCTGTCCCCATATCCCTCCCCTGAGTTCTTCTCTCCTTCATCTGCTCCTCCTCTACTGTTCTCCCCTCCTTTCTCTCACTCCTCTCCAATCCCATCCCTGTGTCTCCCTCTCTTGCTTCCCTGCTGTCTTTCCCCTCTCTGCCTAGGTCCAGTTATCCCCCCGACCCCCACCTATGCTCGAAAGCTTCTTGATCTGAATCCTGCACTTGATCTTGACTCCCCAAGTACAATGCTACTTGAATATTGTTGTTGAAATGCCTTACACCTTACAATCTGTATGATAAACATTGCCAGAAAAACAACATACAGAACCTTTGGCACTTTCAGAGCTCCTTTGCATATGGAGCTTCCCTTGCTCCTCACTCCAAATTTAAAGGGAGCAAACTTGGCAGAAAAGCTGCAGAATTGCCCTATGGCTAGATGTTCATTTAATCAGGGCACTTAATGAGGCTAAAGAATAAAACAGATGTACAAGACCACATAATTGCAGCTCAGTATGAAATAGATATGAGCAGTTTATCCAATGCTGTGGTTTCCTTCAAGTGTACTGCATGCCTGCTCTCCCAATCTATAGAACCACAAAATTTATCCTATACTTCCATATCGATTATGGTGATGTACAGAAAACAGTACATCTCCTGTATTTATATTAAAAATAAATACATTAGTATGTTATCATTTTTAGCCCTGCTTAGACTGTTGGCAAGTTGAGCAAAATACCTATTTTCCTAAATTACTAAAATGAATAGAACATAATTTTACGCTAAATTAAAACATTTCAATTCTGTTCAGTTATTGTAGCTATTTTCCATTCTCTGTCTTTCTGTTTTCAGCCTAACGCAATCTATCTGACAATTATTAATATTTTTCTCACAGAAACATTAAGATCAAAAGTTTGCCTTACTTGTTTTGTCTTTTTATATGATTCCAATCCTCCATTTTAGTGGTAGGTTTAGGTTTGGAAAAAACGGGTTTTGTTAACTGAAAAAATAATGGGATATTTTCAACTGCTGTCCAAAATGGGTGCAAATTTGGCAAGAGGCTGTGACATCCTTCCAAGTTCAGTGTTGGGAAGCCTGAATGATTTTCAGGTTTGGGCCTCATTTGAAAGTAGTCATCAAGCTGCAAGTGCCAAATGGGCACTCTGCTGCAGCTCGCTGGTTATGGGAGGGCAGGAAATTGTTGAGCCCCATATTGAGCCAATGGCATGTTGTACCTGGTAGAGGGGTCAGGAGCCATTCCTGAAGGTGACCAAACACAGGAAGTATTTTCTGTGATATCTGAAATCCTAAAACATTGGTGAAATCAAAGAATCATAGAAGTTCACAGCACGAGGGAGGCTATTTGGCTCGTAACATCTGCGCTGGCCAACAAGGAGCCATCCATCCTTATCTCACTTTCCAGCTCTTGGTCCATAACCTTGTGGGTTACAGCACTTCAAGTGTATATCCAAGTGCTTTTTTAAATGTTATGAGGCTTTCTGCCTCCATCACCCTTTCAGGCAGTGAGTTCCAGATCCCCACCACCCTCTAGGTGAAGGAATTTCACCTCAAAACCCCTCTAAACATCCTACAACTTACCCTAAATCGATGCCCCCAATTATGGACCCCTCAATCAATGGGAATAGGGTCTTCCTATCCACTCTATCTAAACCCCTCATAATTTTATACACATCAGTTAGTTCTCCCCTCAGCCTTCTCTGTTCTGAAAACAACCCTAGCATATCCAGTTTTTCCTCGTAACTAAAATTCTCCAGTCCAGGCAACATTCTTGAAAATATGCTCTGTACCTTCTCCAGTGTAATCACACCTTTCCTGTAGCATGGTGACTGGAACTACTCGCAGTAAACCAGCTATGGCCTTACTGATATTTGATGCAATTCAAGCATAACCTCCCAGCTCTTAAATTTTTTTTTTATTTCCAAAATATACTTTATTCATAAAAATCTGCAAAAATTACATTGCCAAACAGTTTCAAACAGCACCAAAAAATACAAACATTGCAAGGGAGATCAGTTTCCTTCTATACTATCATGAGTTTCTTCACAACCCTTCCATTTCACTATTGTCATGCCAATTACAGTTTTACATTTACAGCAAAAGAAAATATCAACGATACAGTTCGAGGGGTTTCCCATGGATCCAGCCCCTCAGTTCAGCTTGGTGGGGGGGACCTTACACTGTGGTCTTTCCCCATTGAGCCTTTGCTGCGGCTGCCCCAAGCTTTAGTGCGTCCCTCAGCACGTAGTCCTGGACCTTGGAATGTGCCAGTCTGCAACATTCGGTGGTGGACAACTCTTTGCGCTGGAAGACCAGCAAGTTTCGGGCAGACCAAAGGGCGTCTTTCACCGAATTGATAGTCCTCCAGCTCCCAGCTCTTAAATTCTGCGCCTCGGCTAATAAAGGCAAGTATCCCGTATACCTTCTTGACCACATTATCTACCTGTCCAGCCACCTGTGGACGTACACTTCAAGGTCCCTCTGTTCCTCTACACTTATCAGTATCTTACCATTTACTGTGTATTCCCTTGCCTTGTTAGCCTTCTCCAAATGCTTTACCTCACACTTTTCCCGATTGAACTCCATTTGCTACTGTTCTGCCCACCTGACTGACTGATATCTTCCTGCAGTCCACAGCTTCCTGCTTCATTATCAAGCACATGGTGAATTTTTGTACCATCTGCAAACTTCTTAATCATAATCCCTGCATTCAAGTCCAAATCATTGAAACATACCACAAAACGTAAGGGACCTAGTACTGGGCCCTGTGAAACTCCACTGGAAACAGACTTCCAATCACAAAAACACCCATCGACCATTGCCCTTTGCTTCCTGCCTCTGAACCAATTTTTGGATCCAACTTGCAACTTATAGAGTCAAAGACTCCATTCAGCCTGTCATGTCCATTCCAGCTCTCTGCAAGTGCAAATCTGCTAGTCCCACTCCCCTGCCTTTTCCCCTTACCTTGCAAATGGTTTCTCGACAGATATTTGTCCAATTCTCTTTTGAAAGTCACGACTGAATCTGTCTCCACCATGCACTG
The DNA here is from genome assembly GCF_036365525.1 of Heterodontus francisci. Taxonomy (NCBI): domain Eukaryota; kingdom Metazoa; phylum Chordata; class Chondrichthyes; order Heterodontiformes; family Heterodontidae; genus Heterodontus; species Heterodontus francisci. Next base: position 44,057,619 of record NC_090380.1, on the reverse strand, counting down.
TCAGGCAGTGCATTCCAGATCTTAGCTACTTACTGCATAAAAGAGTTTTTCCTCATGTCACTTTGCTTCTTTTGCCAGTCACCTTAAATCGGTGCCTTCTGGGTCTTGAACCTTCAGCCAATGGGACCAGTTTCTTCCTATCTACTCTGTTCAGACCCTTCATGAATTTGAATACCTCTATCAAATCTCCTCTTAATCTCTTCTTCCAGGAGAACAGCCCCAGTTTCTCCAATATATCAACATAACTAAAGTGTCTCATCCCTGGAACCATTCTCATGAATCTTTTCTGCATCCTCTCTAATGCCTTCACATTCTTCCTCAAGTGTGATGCCCAGAATTGGACACAATACTCCAGTTGAGGCCAAACCACAGTTCTTTACGGGTTTATCATAACTTCCTCGCTTTTGTGGCCCTGTCTATAAAGCCCAGGATTCCAAATGCTTTATTAACCACTTTCTCAACCCGGCCTACCACCTTCAATGATTTGTGCACATATACCCCCAGGCCCCTCTGCTCCTGTCCCCCCTTTAGAATCGTACCCTTTATTTGATATTGCCTCTCTTCATTTTTCCTACCAAAACTAATCATTTCACACTTCTCTGCATTAAATTTCATCTCACGTTTTCCCATTCCACCAACCTGCCTACGTCCTCTTGAAGTTTGTCACGATCCTCCTTACAGTTTAAAATACTTGCAAGTTTGTGGCATCTGCAAATTTTGAAATTATGCCCTGTACACCCAAGTCTAGATCATTATAATATATATCAGGAAAGCAGGGGCCCTAACACTGACCCCTGGGGAACTTGGCCTTGGGTTCCCATGGGCTTTTACTTTTCTGACTAATCTGCCTTGTGGGATCTTATCAGAAGCCTTACTAAAATCCATATAGACTACATCAAATGCACTCTCTGATCGACCTTCCTTGTTACTGATTCAAAAAATTCAATCATGTTAGTCAGACATGACCTTCCCTTAACAAATGAATGCTGACTGTCTTTGATTAATCCGTGTCACTCAGAATTTTTTCCGATAATATTCCTCCCACTGAGATTAGGCTGACTGGCCTATAAATACTTGATCTATCCCTTTCTCCTTTTCTAAACAATGGTACAATGTTAGCAGTCTTCCAGTCCTTTGGAATCATGCCTGTAGCCAGAGAGGATTGGAAAAGGGCGGCGCAGTGGTTAGCACTGCAGCCTCACAGCTCCAGCGACCTGGGTTCAATTCTGGTTACTGCCTGTGTGGAGTTTGCAAGTTTTCCCTGTGTCTGCGTGGGTTTTCTCCGGGTGCTCTGGTTTCCTCCCACAGCCAAAAGACTTGCAGGTTGATAGGTAAATTGGCCATTATAAATTGCCCCTAGTATAGGTAGGTGGTAGGAGAATGGTAGGGAATATGGGGTTAATGTAGGATTAGTATAAATGGGTGGTTAATGGTCGGCACAGACTCGGTGGGCCGAAGGGCCTGTTTCAGTGCTGTATCTCTAAATCAAATCAAATCAAAATGATGGTCAGAGCCTCCAGTATTTCTTCTCAATCTTTGCTTAACAGGTTAGGATTCATTTCATCCAGGTCTGAGGATTTATCCACTCTCAAAGATGTTAAACCCTCTAACATTTTCTCTTTCACTATGTTAATTCCACCTAACATTTCATTGTCCTTCTCCCTGATTGCAATGTCTGCATCATTCCTCTCGTTTGTGAAAACAAATGAAATGGCCCACAGAACAATATGACAAGGTCATGGGAACATTATTGTTTGCTCGAACCAAAAATAAGTCTGTGGGAGTTTCTTATCATTCTCTGAAATGATACCGCAAATAAAGTTCAGAAAGGCTTTTGTCAAAATAGATGTGTTCTTTCCTGTTCAATGTACTTACATAAAGCTTGTGCAGTAGGAGCTTCGTGAAAGCAGCCGGTGGTTCTTCATGAATAGAAAGAAAGCTCTGAACAAGACTGCAAGCTGCAGAAAGGTGTAGTTTTTGATCTTGTTAGCAAAACACAACTTGCACAAAAGTTTGCACTAAGGATAATGTTTCCACATCCTCATAAATAGCTGTCATGTTTTAGCAATCAATTTAATAACACCTTTAGGATTTAAAACGTTAGCTATAGGAATCTGATAGTTTTTCATGTATTCTGAAATGGTGCATCACATACATTTTATTCATTTTTAATATATCAATGTAGTGGTCTGATTTCATGCAGCCATAATATTTTCAGTTATATATTAATGAGTGTTTAATATGTTATACATAAAATAATTATGCATAAGTTACTTCATTGTCACTTCATGTTGCTACAGAAATATTGTACATCTTTGCACTAATTTGTACTGTTAACAGAGACAAAAGATACATTTCCCCAGTAACTATTCTAATGTTTTAGGCTGTTTTCATTTGTGATTGTAGAATGACTAACCAAGTATGCAATTTGTTGGAAGATTCAACAACTATCCGCCAGATTTTTCTCCTTTTCTCCATAAGGTGGTGGCTTATATACAGTATAGATCCATGGTCTGCAGTGATCTTCCAGAATCCTGCCCAAATTACTATTCTTCATCTGTAAACCTAGGGAAGTGAATCTGGATTTTCTCTGGAGTGCAATGCCCTCCAGAAGTGTGGTGTGGAAGGATCGAATGATATTTTTATCTGTTCATGGGATATCGGCGATGCAGGCTACATTTATCACCTACCTCTATTTGCACTGAGAAGGTGATGGTGGGCCTTCTCCTTGTAGCAATGCTGCTCACTGGTGTTAGGTAGGGAATTCCAGGGTATTGACCGAGCCAATGATGAAAGCATGACGAGATAGGTCCCAATTACATAGTGTGTGATTTGAAGGGGAACCTGTTAGTGATGGTGTTCCCATGACATTGCTGCTCTTGTTCTCCTCAATGTTAGAGGTCACAGGGGAGGGAGATGAAGTGACCTTGCTTCATTGCATCATGTAGCGAGTACATACTGCAGCCACAGTCTTTCAGTGGAGTCAGGGGTGGATATTATATCCAGTGGCAGGGGTACAATCAAGTGAATTGCTTGGTCCTGATTCGATTCAAGCTTCTTGAGAGTTGTCGTGGCTGGTTTCATCCAGGTGAGTATTGAGTATTGCATGATGCTCCTGCCTTGAGTCATGTTGATGGTGGTTAAGCTTTGAGGGATCAGGAGATGAACCACTCATTGCAAAGTACCCAATCACTACCCTGTTACTGTGATCACTATTTTGATATGGCTGCTTCAGTTCAGCTTCTGGTCAGTGGTGACCCCCAAGCAGTTGATGGTGAAAGTCATTGAAAGTGCTGTTGATGCATATAAGGGGAAGCTAGGTAAGCATACAAAGGAGAAGGGAATAGAGAGTTATGCTGATAGCGTAAGATGAGAAAGGATGAGAGGAGGCTGAGGTGGAGCATAGATGCCAGATGGCCTGTTTCTCTGCTGTATCCTAGGGTCTTAAGAGGTGGCTATTGAGGTAGTAGATGCATTTGTGTTCATTTTTCAAAATTTGCTAGATTCTGGAAAGGTTCCATCAGACTGGAAAGTAGCAAATATAACCCCTATATTCAAGAAAGGGGGGAGGCAGAAAACAGGTAACTATAGGCCAGTTAGCTTGACGTCTGTCATGGGGAAGGTGTTAGAATCGATCATTAAGGAGGTTGTAGCTGGGCACTTGGAAAAACTCAGGGTAATTGGAAATAGTCAGCATGGTTTTGTGAAAGTTAGTATGCAGGTACAGCAAGTAATGAAGGCTAATGGAATGCTATCCTTTATTACGAGAGGAATTGAAAATTAAAATAAGAATGTTATGCTTCAGTTATACAGGGCTTTGGTGAGAACTCATCTCGAATACTGTGTGCAGTTTTGTTCTCCTTGTTTAAGGAAGGCTGTAACTGCGTTGGAGGCTGTTCAGAGGAGGTTTACTAGATTGATAGCTAGAATAAGCAGGTTGTCTTTTGAGGAAAGTTTGGACAGACTGGGCTTGTTTTCACCAGGGTTTAGAAAAGTGAGGGGAGTCTTGATTGAAGTTTATAAGTTCCTGAATGGTCTTGACAAGTTGGATGTGGAGAGGATGTTTCCTCTTGTGGGTGAGTCCAGAACTAGGGGGCACTGTTTTAAAATTAGGGGTCGCCTTTTTAGGACAAAAATGAGGAGAAATTTTTTTCTCTGAGGGTTGTGCGACTTTGGAATTCTCTGCCTCAGAAGGTGGTGGAGGCGGGGTCATTGAATATTTTTAAGGCAGAGGTAGATAGATTCTTGTTAGGCAAGGGAATCCATGGTTATTGGGGGTAGATGGGAGTGTGGAATTCAAAACACTAACAGATCAGCCATGAATTTACTGAATGATGGAGCAGACTCGAGGGGCCGAATGGCCTGCTTCTGTTCCTAATTCGAATGTCCGTATATTGTATGTATAGGAAAATGATTGAGCTTTTTCTTGTTTGTAAGTGACAGATAATTATCTCAATGTTATGAGCCACTTGTCAGATGTTATCCAGGTTCTGCTCTGGGATGGCATATGCTGCTTCACTATCGCAGGAGTTGTGAATGGAGGTAAACACTCTGGAGTCATCAGTAAACTGTCCACACCTGACTTTATGACAAAGGGACGGTTATTGATGAAGCAATGAAGATGGTTGGGCTGAGGATGCTTCCCTGAGGCACTCCTACAGTGATGTTCTGGGGTTATGGTGACTGGTCTCCCACAATCACAACCATCTTTTTTCGGATAGGATGGAGTTGAGCTACTTCCATATTGTTGGGTAGATGCCAATGCTGTAGCTGTTCTTATGGACTTGACTGTACCAATGCTCAGCTTAACACTTGCAAAACCACACAGATGCCATCTGCTTTGGCTACGGAGGACATCCTAATCTCCCAGAAGCCACCTAGGGATGTCTGTTTCAGAATTCTGGCAGACTGGATCTTATGAACACAGGGCAATTGCCAGGGAAGCAAGCATTCAGTTGTCCAATGCAGTCCTGATGGTCACAAGTGATTTGGCTATTTAGAGATTTGATTCCATCCCTATTGTCTTAGGTGGTGACATTGATGGAGGGCCATGTGGGTGCAATCTGTGAATCCTTTGACTTTGGGGATTCTCATCACTCTGTAAAATTGCGCTGCCTGGTCACCTTGCCACAGGTTGTCCGTGAGGAAATGAAGTACCTTGCTCAAGCAGTACTGCATCTGTGACTTGCTTTATGTCAATGCACAGTTGATTGGCTAATGTTAGTGCTATCCCCAATGGCATCCTGGAATGACTCCGTAGCATAAAAGTTCAGGATAGTTGTGCATCACTAGCAGTGTAATTCATGTGGTAGAGGTGGATTGTAGATCTGGATCTACCATGTGGCATAACTCATTGATGTCTTACTCTGTAAAGCATTGTGCCTGCAAGTGCTGCTCCTAGGAGAAGGGGAAGTAAGAATGCCTCAGTTTGCGTGTTCTGGTGTAGGGTTATTGCTGGATAGGGAAGAGGAAATAAATGGTAGCTCAGCAACGAAAGGCACAAAAGTAGATAGTAAAGTATTGTCAACAGCAAAAAAATTAAAGAAAATCGTTAAAATTGCCTGAATTATGCATTTTGTAAATCTGTACATTGTACCTGCTCGACATTTTAAATCTACTTCTGCCTTTATTGCAGAACTAGCAACCCTGGTCACCCAACATTATACAGGCAACATTATCACTGAGTGCAGTAGAAGTGGTCATGATGGGAAATGGGATATGTGGCCACACCATTGCCATCTTATTTACATATGCACATCCGTTATAGGGCTGGTGCTTTCACTGCACACCAGAAATACAGCCAGAAAATGGGGTGAGGGAATAATGGGCAGAGATCTAGTGTAACAGATCCTCACTCATTTTCCACCTTGCCTGTCCAAATATTGGCGGATAACACAGAAAATGCAGGCTTGACTTTTCAGTCGGCTTTTCATACGGGTATCATAACTGAGCTGGTCTCCGTCTTCACCTGAAATCATTCTCATTCCAGGAGAGCACCAATAGTGATCAGAAATAGGATTTTTTAAAATTATTGTTATGCATCCAAGCCGGGGACACAGAAACAAGTTGTAGTATCCTACCTTGTCCCAACTGAAATGGACTTATTCTCTCGAGGCCAGGAATGGAATCTGCAGTCTTACTAGCCTATGTACCACATCATAATGCCTATCATCCCACTGGGCCAAGGGAGAATCCCTCACATTTTTATTAGAAAGCTATTCTACAGAGGACAAAGCCTTCTGAGAATCCAATTTACTTACTGTCACCCAAAAAGGATTATAAAGTCTTTGAAAATAAATGGTGTTTCTTGGGCCGTATACTTGTAAACAATAAGTGCACAAATCACTTTGTGAAACACACTAAAATCTTTTTTTTTTTAACTTTCAGTGGCAATGAAAGCCATGAATAAAGTAGCAAGCCATATAAATGAAATGCAGAAATTACATGAAGAATATGGTGCTGTGTTTGACCAGCTTATAGCTGAGCAAACTGGAGAGAAGAAAGAGGTAAGGAAAGTATACAATTTAATTTGCTGGAACACATATACAGTTCATTCCTTGCCAGTGCCCCAAATGACATAAGTTAGACCTCATTCTTTCCACTCTTCATTCAGTTAAAATGATAGAAAAAAACTACTTGTGAACTTCTCCAAAACTGACATCTGCACTACCACATTAATACTTGTGTTTTATCAAAGTGTTTCCTTCCCTCCTTTATTTTGTTGAGTCTCCTTATTTCTTGTACCATTACCAGCTGCAGGTAACCTGCTTCTGAACAACTAGTTTAATAATGCCTTAATACATGCCTAATACTTCTATGGTAGTCTTTCCTTAGATACTTATCTACAAAAATGAATGAACTGTGACTTTAATCCCTTCTTAATTGGAATGGTTGAAACTATAGTTCCTGTTAACAGCTGTAGATGCATGTAACAGTCAGATTATCTGTTTTATAACACTTATTATAATTGATCAGATAGTTTAATAGCAAATTAATACAGGTTTGATTCTGTTTGTTAAAAATTCTTGAAATTTTTAACTTTATTAGCTTGATGTTGATAGTGAGCTGACATATTCCAGAAATCATAAAGCTTACCTGGGAATATTAATGGTAGGTTAGATATTTGCACCACAATCTTCTGCAAAATCCTCGAACACTGGTGTTATTTATGATTAAATATTATGTCAACTGAGGCTGGAGTCATGTAAAGGGGCATAGGCAGGATAATTCTCTGTTACATTAGAGGGAAGTGCAATCAAATGTCCCTCATGTCAAGCAATGTATTAAACCTGCACATATCAACAATATATTTTAAAAATTATGCAGTAAAAAATAGACAACAACAAAAACTATTATCTATGTGGAGCCTTTAACATGGTGGGTATCCCAAGGCATTTCACAGGAACATTATAAAGTAAAGTTTGACAATGAGCCACATACAGCGATATTAGGGCAGATGGCCAAAAGCTTGGTCCAAGAGGTAGATATTAAGGAGTGTCTTAAAGGAGGAAAGAGAGTAGAGAAGCATAGAGAGGGAGGGAATTCCAGAGCGTAGGGCCCAGGCGGCTGAAGACACGTCCTCCACCGATGGTGGAGCAATTAAAATCGGTGATGCTCAAGAGGCCAGCATTAGATAAATGCAGATACCTTGGAGGGTTGTGGGTCTGGAAGAGATTACAGAGATAGGGAGAGATGAGGCCATGAGGGATTTGAAAACCAGGATGAGAATTTTAAAATTGGAGCATTGCTTAACTGGGAGCCAATGCGAGCACAGGGGTGATGGGTAAATGGCAGTTGGTGCTCGTAGGACACGGGAAACTGAGTTTTGGATGGCCTCAAGATTATGGATGGTAGAATGTGGGTGGCTGACCAGGAGTGCATTGGAATAATCAAGTCTATTGGCAACAAGGCATGGTTGAGGGTTTCAGCAGCAGATGAACTGAAGCAGTGGTGAATTTGGGCAATGTTACAGAACGACTTGGGAAACCGGACAAAATTTAAAAAGCACCAGAAAAAGTTAATTGAAAGAAATTATAATTAGAAAATAAAAACCTGTTACTGCCCTTCACCTACAACACTACTGGTGAATGGACCCGAGTCCAAATGGTCAAAGCTTAAAGGTAAACCATTGCTACATTTTTAATTAATTGTATTTAATTGAGATGTTCATTATTATGAAACAAAATTTGGACTAAACATTTGTCGCAATAGACTCTCGCTTTAACTTTCCGATAATGGCATCTTTTAAGAATGGGATCATACAAAATTACACACATTACATCTTTATATAAAAAAAAAATCGATCTGGTCTGGTCATGCCCAAAACCCCAGAGTTAAACTTTTGATGCAACTGGAGTCTTCATGGCCCCAGTTTAGACTTATTACTTTTAATTGCTCTTCTCTCCTCTGCACACAAAAAAAACAACTTGCAATTATATAGCACCTTTATATACAAAACGTTATAGAAACATTAAGAGAGCAGGCTGGTGGGTAAGCATAGCAATGACTATGGCCCAGAAATTGTTGGAGTGAGGCATATCATGGCTGGCCCCATTAGTTAGACTTGTTCCTGCACTCTTCAGCTCAAAAAATGCTTTCTCACAAAGTTGCTGGAATTGTGAGTTAATAGCACAATGAGGGCAACAGAGCATCTGGGATCTTAGTGAACAATGGAACGAACAATGTGGGCTGGATTTTTGAGTTGGAGGTGGGAAACAGAAATCGAAACTGTTTCCAGGTCACAAACCCGCCCCCAGGGTGGGGGGTGGGGGTGGGGGGGGGGGGGGAAATGGGGAGAGAACAGAATTGAATCTCAATTTTCACAGGGGCGAACCCTTAATTGATATAGTTTGGTGGCCAATTAGCGGCCGCAGGGGCAGGAACGGAGGCAGGTTAACTGAAGTGCGGGCCTAATTTAAACTCATTAGGTCAGCCATTACTGTGGCTGCTGTGAGTGGTGAAGGAGCACAGAGAAGATTCCCATTGAGCTGTGGCCTGGATTGCTGTCTTCCATGATGTTTCAGGAGAAATTGTCATTTGCAATTCACAGGGTATCCCTTCCTCACAATATGCTGCTGGCCAGTTGGTGCCTTAATAAAGGTGTGCACCATTCAGACGCCGGCAATTTTTCGGCAAATTCTGGGCCTTCATAAATTTTTAGTGGATGTGTACCATATTTTGAGAAGTTTCTTGAGAAAGCTAACTGGAAAATATCAGGCTATGCTGTCTAATATCCCCTCATATAGGTTCAGTCAGGAAGTAAAATGTAAGGCATCTTTGACAGCTGTCATAGGTTTAATTGCCCTACTTTCCAGATGTGTAATTAAATGCAGTTTCTAATTTAAGGTGATAGAAAACTAGTGAGGTTACAAAAACATTCTGGAATTGATGTCTGCTTTATTTACAGGTTGTGGACCTTTCAATGGGAGACCTTCTTCTCCATTCTACGGTTTCTTGGCTCAATCCTCCTGCATCCTTCGGGAAGTGTAAAAAAGACCCTGAATTGGCAGCTTTTGGTATGTTGCAGTTTAAAGATTTATTGTGTTTGGACTTGGAAATGCAAATGAATATAAATTCCATATGACTAGATTTGTATTCTTTGGGAACGCAAACAAGTGTGACACAGCCTTCTGAAAGGGGTCTGGCACCTCACGAATCTAGCTCAGTAATCTGCTGTATTAGACTGCCAATTTTACTTCAGTGTACGCTGAAAATCACTTTGCATTGATGCAAAAGTGACAGAATAAATGCAGCAAAAGAATTTAAATCTATGAAGTTTTGGAATGTGACATCTTTTCTTTCAGTGATACTTAATTTACTTTGTTTCTAGTGTTCAAAACTGCAATTGTTCTTGTGTATAAAGATGGTTTCAAGCAGAAAAGGAAACTGGTAAGTTTTCTATCCTAAAGTTACAATACACACTTTGTTTTATGAGGTACAGAATTTACTTTAGATATAATTAATTATTAAATGCTTTCTAAAAAATTAAAATAATTGAAATAAAAGCATTTTTGTTTTGGTTGTGAAGAATGGGGCTTGAAATATTCTTTTTATTCGTTCAAGGGATGTGGGCCAGCATTTATTGCCCTTGAGAAGGTGGTGGTGAGCTGCCTTCTTGAACCGCTGCAGTCCATGTGGGGTAGGTATACCCACAGTGCTGTTAGGAAGGGAGTTCCAGGATTTTGACTTAGCGACAGTGAAGGATGGTGTGTGGCTTGGAGGGGAACTTGCAAATGGTGGTGTTCCCATGCATCTGCTGCTCTTGCCTTCCAGTTAGTAGAGATCACGGGTTTGGAAGCTGCTGTCTCAGGAGCCTTGGTGCATTGCTGCGGTGCATCTTATAGATGGTACACACTGCTGTCACTGTGCACCGATGGTGGAGGAAGTGAATATTTGTGAATGGGGTGCCATCAAGCGGGCTGCTTTGCCCTGGATGGTGTCAAGCTTCTTGAGTATTGTTGGAGCTGCACCCATCCAGCAAGTGGAGAGGATTCCATCACACTCCTGACTTGTGCCTTGCAGATAGTGGACAGGCTTTGGGGAGTCAGGAGGTGAGTTACTCGCCGCAGGATTCCTAGCCTCTGACCTGCTCTTGTATTTATATGACTACTCCAGTTCAGTTTCTTGTCAATGCTAGCCCCCAGGATGTTGATAGTGGGGAATTCAGCGATCGTAATGCCTTGAATGTCAAGGTTCGATTTGTTGGACATGGTCATTGCCTAGCACGTGTGCGGCGCGAATGTTACTTGGCACTTATCAGCCCAAGCCTGGATATTGTTCAGGTCCTGCTGGATTTCTACACGGACTACTTCAGTATCTGAGGAGTTGCAAGTGGTGCTGAACATTGTACAATCATCAGCGAACATCCCCACTTCTGACCTTATGATTGAAGGAAGGTCATTGATGAAGCAGCTGAAGATGGTTGGACCTAGGACACTACCCTGAGGAACTCCTGCAGTGATGTCCTGGAGCTCAGATGATTGACCTCAAACAACCACAACCATCTTCCTTTGCGCTAGATATGACTCCAACCAGCAGAGAGTTTTCCCCCTGATTCCCATTGACTTCAGTTTTGCTAGGGCTCCTAGATGCCATACTTGATCAAATGCTGCCTTGATGTCAAGGGCAGTCACTCTCACCTCACCTCTTGATTTAAGCTCTTTTGTCCGTGTTTGAACCAAGCCTGTAATGAGGTCAGGAGCTGAGTGGCCCTGGTGAAACCCAAACTGAGCGTCACTGAGCAGGTTATTGCTAAGCAAATGTCGCTTGATAGCACTGTCGACGACACCTTCCATCACTTAACTGATGATCGAAGCAGACTGATGGGGCGGTAATTGACCGCATTGGATTTGTCCTGCTTTTTGTGCATAGGACATACCTGGGGAATTTTCCACATTTGCCAGGTAGATGCCAGTGTTGTAGCTGTACTGGAACAGCTTGGCTAGGTGCGCGGCTACTTCCGGAGCACAGGTCTTCAGCACTAATGCCGGCATGTTGTCAGGGCCCATAGCCTTTGCAGTATCCAGCGCTTTCAGTCATTTCTTGCCAAAACGTGGAGTGAATTGAATTGGCTGAAGACTGGCATCTGTGATGCTGGGGACTTCAGGAGGAGGCCGAGATGGATCATCCACTCGGCACTTCTGGCTGAAGATGGATGCAAATGCTTCAGCCTTATCTTTTGCATTGATGTGCTGTGCTTCCTCAACATTGAGGATGGGGATATTTGTGGAGTCACTTCCTCCAGTTAGTTGTTTAATTGTCCACCACCATTCACGACTGGATGTGGTAGGACTGCAGAGCTTAGATCTGATCCGTTGGTTGTGGGATCGCTTAGCTCTGTTTATCACATGCTGCTTATGCTGTTTGGTATGCAAGTAGTCCTGGGTTGTAGCTTCACCAGGTTGATACCTCGTTTTGAGGTATGCCTGGTGCTTTTCCTGAAATGCCCTCCTACACTCTTCATTGCACCAGTGTTGATCCCCCAACTTGATGGGAATGGGAGAGTGGGGGATATGCCGGGCCATGTGGTCGCAGATTGTGGTTGAGTGCAATTCTGCTGCTGTGGATGGCTCGCAGCGCCTCATGGATGCCTGGTTTTGCATTGCTAGATCTGTCTGAAATCTCTCCGATTTAGCATGGTGGTAGTGCCACACAACACAATGGAGGGTATCCTCAATGCGAAGACGGGACTTAGTCTCCACAAGGACTGTGTGGTGGTCACTCCTAGCAATACCATCATGGACGGATGCATCTGCGGCAGACAGATTGGTGAGGACGAGGTCAAGTATGTTTTTCCTTCTTGTTGGTTCCTTCCCCACCTGCCGCAGACCCAGTCTAGCAGCTATGTCCTTTAGGACTCGGCCAGCCCAGTCAGTAGTGGTGCGACTGAGCCACTCTTGGTGATGAACGTTGAAGTCCCCCACCCAGAGTACATTCTGTGGCCTTGCCACCCTCAGTGCTTCCTCCAGGTGGTGTTCAACATGGAGGGGTACTGATTCATCAGCTGAGGTGGGGTGATAGGTGGTAATCAGCAGAAGGTTTCCTTGTCTATGTTTGACCTGATGCCTTGAGACTTCATGGGGTCTGGAGTCAATATTGTGGACTGCTCGGGCAACTCCCTTCCTCCACTGTTCCTCCACCTCTGCTGGGTCTTTAGTGAAACTGTGGTAAAGCAACATTCCAGTGTTTTGCTGAAGTATGGGTGGCCAAAAACTGAAGTTGAATTATATTTGATAGCAATTGAGTCTATAATTATTTCACACAACACAAATGTTGTTAAAAACTGACTGTCAAATAGAAATATGACTTTTGTGAGATACATTAGTTGTAAACTAAAAATTAAGTAGTTTAACTCTGCAGCCATTGCCTACCAAGTAGTCTGTCAAACGATCCCAGCAAGTGATTTATGGAGACAGTTTTTCTTAATTACATTTTAAATTGCTTAAGTCCTCTTGTAAGGGATAAAACTTGTTTGGTTACATTAACAAAACTTTAGAAAGTGCAGAAATCCTTTTCAGAGCAGTTTAGTGACTGCTTTGAAAAGGATTTCTGTGCTTTCAGATGTCGAGAATGATTTTTTACATAATTAGTATGAGCGCTAAACCTGTGGTTTAGTAATCCTGTAAATCTGGACATGAAACAGTGAAATAATCCACACAAAAGGCTGTTAATTTCTGCAAATATGAGCTGTGTAACTCAGGTTGTGTGTGAAATGAGCTGCAAAATTGTAAAAAGAAAATAATTAGTTCATTTAAAAATTGCAAATTGTGTCTCGCGCACAGATTATTTTTCTGATAGTACAAGCTTATAACTTTGGTACATTATATGAAGTTTGTTAATAATAGATGTTTTTAAGTTGAGATTTTATTTGACAAAAGAAACACATTACAAACACAACACCCAATGACAAATAAAAAAATGATAGGGTTTGCGATTCAGGTTTTTAATACTTAAGGGATGTGTACTTCAGTTGTGTAGGCAAATGATTTGTACCATGAAGAAGAGTACGATGGCCAACCCATCTTCATTTCTTGATGTTCTGAAGATAATACATCATCTGCAGCTTTATGTGTCAAGCCAAACGAAAACCATCTTTTGAGTAATGGGTCTAGGTTACTGCTGGGGAGGAGAGAGGGGTTGAATTGATTTTGGGTTCTAATATAATTGGAAGAGAATATTTCTGAAAAGTTTTCCTGTTGGTCATTGCACTACTAGAAGTTGTCCAAATTAATACAAACTTGGCAGGGTCTGCATGTCTCACATCATTGTGGTACAAAGCCTGGTTTATGTTGATGCATGATACGCAGTATTACTGCAGCACTAGACATGCTCAGTTGTATTTCATGATGAAAAGTATTACAAATTGTAATCCAAAGAAAAGAAAAGATTGAAAAGACATGATACTATTGGATGTGTAAACTGAGAAATTCTATGTTTACAGCTACTCTTGCTTTGTATTTTAATATAAGAAATCATGATGAGCATAGTTTTGAGAACCTTTTCATGCAAGTCTCTGTTAACTTAATTATTGGTAGTAAACTTTTACTTCAGCATCTGCTGTATAAATCATCACTTGGAGCAGTTATTAAAAAGCATTCAGTTAACAACATTTGCTTTTCTAATATCACTTGCTTCTGGTAATATGTAATCTTTTTCCAATACAACAGGGAAACATTTCTCAGAGGGTAACTGTCCCAGATGACCGGGATCCATTCAGATTTCGTCATATGATTCCAACTCAGGCCTTGCAGATTAGATCAGTTACCACCACAGGTATGGAAGTAGAATTTTATGTTAATACCTACACAACAAAATGGATGAAATGGATCTCTACAATAGCAATCTTTAAACTGTAACTGTAACAGAGTGCTGGACCATCGTGGTGCAAACCAATGTTAAAATATTCGTTGCGCTTATCATTCAAAATTGAGTGTTCCCAGTTAGATAAGTTTAACCAGTTTTCAACTAGATTATGGTAACAAAATTCTTCATCTAGGGAGGAAAACATTAAGGAGAATCCATTCATCCACAGTTCACCTCTTATCGGCATGGAAGATACATTTGTATCTTCATATGAATAAATTCAACATGGACTTGATGTGTAGATCAAAGGCAAGAAAACTGATTATAGAAAGAAAGTGGAAACATCAAATGATTCAATTCCTTGGGACTACCTTGTTACATTCTTGGGTTCTTTTGCTCCAGATAGTTTTGGCTTTCATATTTTAGGTATTCTCATAAGGGAGTCATCACTCCCCATATCCTCAAGAGTGTTTCGCCTGCCTTGATATTTAGATAACAATAGTGCAAGACCCCATGATGATAAACACATATTACTTCAGGTACTGGTTTTATCTTCTTTGCTTTTGAAAGCAGCAGCCTAATACTAGATCTCATGTTAGTTGTTAAATATGAACAATTAAAATTAACAGCACAGAGGAGACCATTTGACCCATTATGTCTATGCTGGCTGAGTAAAGAACTATCCAGCCTAATCCTACTTTCCAGCTTGTGATCTGTAGCCTCATAGGTTATGGCACTTCAAGTGCATATCCAAATATTTTTTTAAATGCTATTAGGGTTTCTGCCCCTACCACCCTTTCAGGCAGTGAGTTCCAAACCCCCAGTGCCCTCTGGAGGAAATGTTCCTCCTCAACTCACCTCTAATCCCTTTGCCAGTTGCTTTAAAATTATGCCCCCTGGTTATTTAACTCTCTGCTAAGAGAAATGGGGCCTTCCTATCCACTCTATTTAGGCCCCTCATTACTTTATACATCTCAATAAAATCTCCCGTCAGCCTCCTTTGCTCCAAAGAAAACAACCCCAGCCTATCCAATCTATCTTTATAGCTAAAATTCTCCATTCCTGGTGACATCCTCGTAAATCTCCTCTGTAGCCTCTCAAGTGCGATCACACCCTTTCTGTTATGCGGTGACCAGAACTGTATGCAATACTCTGGCTGTGGCCTAACTAGTGTTTTATACAGTTCCAGTATAACCTGCCTGTTCTTATATTCTACGCTTTGGCTAATAAAGGAGAGTATCCCATATGCCTTAAAAACCTTATGTATCTGTCTGGCTACATTCAGGTGTCTGTGGACATGCAGTCCAAGGTCCTTCTGATCCTCTATGCTTTTCAGTAACCTGCCATTTATTGTGTATTCCCTTGCCTTGTTTAACCTCCCCAAATTCATTACCTCACACTTCTCTGGATGGAATTATAATTGCCACTTTTCTGACTACCTGACCAGTCCATTGATGCCTTCCTGCAGTCTATAGCTTTCTTCTTCACTATCAACACACAACCAATTTTTGTATCATCTGCAAACTTCTCAATCATGCCCCCTACCTTCAAGTCTAAATCATTGATTATATACCACAAAAAAGCAATGGACCTATACTGAGCCCTACGGAGCCCCACTGGAAACAGCCTTCCAGTTACAAAAACACAGGTAGACCATTACCCTTGCTTTCTGCCACAGAGCTGATTTTGGATCCAACGTGCAACATGCTGTTGGATCCCATGGGTTTACTTTTCTGATCAATCTGGGTCAAAAACCTTGCTTAAATCCATGTAAATTACATCAAATGCACTACTTATCGACCCTTGTTACCTCCTCAAAATTTAGTCAAGTTAGTCATACACAACCTTACCTTAACAAATTCATGCTGATTGGTCTTGAATAATATGTGATTTTCTAGATGATAATTTATCCTGTCCCTTAGAATTTTTTCCAGATGATTTGTCCAGCAACGAGGTTAGGCTGATTGGCCTTTAATTACTCAGTCTATCCCTTTCTCCCTTTTTAAACAGTGATACACTGTTAGCAGTCCTTCAGTTCTCTGAAACCATGCCTGTAGCCAGAGAGGATTGGAAAATAATAGTCTGAGTCCTCCACTGTTTCCTCCTTTGCTTCTCTTAGCAGACTGAATACATCCAGGCCTGGTGATTTATCCACTTTCAAAGATGCTAAACTCCTTAATATTTCCTCTCTCATTTTCTTTATCCCATCCAATATTTCACACTCTACCTCCTTAACTATAGTGTCTGCACTGTCCTCTTTTGTGAAGACAGATGCAAAGTATTAATTAAGAACCATGTCTTCCGCCTCTACATGCAAGTTTACCTTTTTGGTCTCTAATCGGCCTTACTCTTTCCTTAGTTATCCTCTTGCTCTTAATGTTTACAAAACATCACTGGGTTTTCATTGATTTTACTTGCCAGTATTTTTCATGCCCACTCTTTGCTCTCCTATATTTTGTTTAATTCTCCCCTGCATTTTCTATACTCTTCCAGGCTTTTTACAGTATTGAGTCTCAGTATCTGACATAAGCTTCCTTTTTTTGCCTTATCCTACTCTCTATGCTCTTTGACAGCTTGTGGGCTTTAGATTTTGGAGTCCCTCCCTTTGTTTTGTGGGGATATGAACAGTCTCTATTTCCTCCTTGAGGGCCTCCCATTGCTCTGACTCTGATTTACCTTCAAGTAGCTGTTTCCAATCCACTTTTGCCAACTCACATCTCAGCTTAGTAAAATTGGCCCTTCGCCAATTTAAAATTTTTACTCTTGCTTTTCCATAACTATGCTAAATCTAACTGAATTATGATCGCTATCATCAAAGTGCTCTCCCACTGATAAAGAGGAGGTACTAGAAAGGCTGGCTATTCTTGGAGTTGATAAGTCGCCAGGAATGATGCGATGCATTCTAGGTTGCTGTGGGAAATAAGAGTGGAAATTGCAGAGGTACTGGCCATAATTCTCCAATCCTCCTTAGACATGGGAGCTGGTAGCAGAGGACTGGAGAATTTCAAATGTTACACCCTTGTTCAAAAAAAAAGGGTGTAAGGATAAACCCAGGAACTACAGGCAAGCCAAACTATGGGCAAAGCAATAAATACATCATAGAGCAGGTACTTCTGCATTCATCTTACAAAAGTCTGTTTAACCTAAGTGCCAGTTAAGATTTTAGAAACAGTAATGTGGGACAAAATTAACAGTCACTTGGACAAATACGGATTAATTAAGGAAAGCCAACACAGATTTCTTTAAAGGCAAATCATGTTTAATTAACTTGATTGAGTTTTTTGATGAGGTAATAGAGAGGGTTGATGAGGGAAATGCGGTTGATATGATGTATATAGATCTACAAAAGACATTTGATAAACTGCCTTATGATAGGCTTGTCAGTAAAGCTGAAGTTCATAGAATTAAAGAGGCAGCGGCAGCCTGGATATGAAATTGGCTAAAGGACAGAGTAGTGATGAATGGTTGTTTTTCAGACTGGAGGAATGTACACAGTGGGGTTCCCCAGAGCTGGTACCAAGACCGTTGTTTTTCATGATATATGTTAATAACTTGCACTTAGGTATACAGGGCACAATTTCAAAATTTGCAGATGACACAAAGCTTGGAAATGTAATAAACCGTGAAAGAGCTGGTGATAGACCTCAAGAGGACATAGCTAGGCTCATGGAATAGGCAGACACATGGCACATGAAATTTAATGTAGAGAAGTGCGAAGTGATTTTGGTAGGAACAAAAAGAGGTAATATGAAATAAAGGGTACAATTTAAAGGGGGTGCAAGAGCTGAGGGACCTGGGAGTATTTGTACACAAATCGTTGAAGGTGGCAGGGCAGGTTGAGAAGGTGGTTAATAAAGCATGTGGGATCCTGGGCTTTATAAATAGAGGAATAGAGTATGAAAGCAAGGAAGTTATGATGATCTTTATTATAAAACAACTGGGATATTCTGGACACCGCACTTTAGGAAGGATGTGAAGGCCTTAAAGAGGGTGCAGAAAAGATTCCAGGGATGAGGGATTTTAGTTACATGGATAGAAGGGAGAAGCTGAGGGTTTTCTCCTGAGAGCAGAGAAGGTTAAGAGGAGATTTGATGGAGTGGTTCAAAATCACAAGGGGTCTGGACAGAGTAGATAGAGAGAAACTGTTCCATTGGCAGAAGGGTCTAGAACGAGAGGACACAGATTTAAGGTGATTGGCTAAAGAACCAAAGGGGGTGCAAGAGCTGAGGGACCTGGGAGGACATGAGGAAAAACTTTTTTACGCAGCAAGTGGTTACTGAGAGGGTGGTGGAAGATTCAATCAAGGCATTCCAAAGGGAAATAAATAAATACTTGAAGAGAAAAAATTTGGAGGGCTACAGGGAAAGGGCAGGGGAGTGGAACTAGCTGGATTGCTGTTGCAGAGAGCAATCTCTTCTGTGCTGTAACCATTGTTACGGCCAGGTGAGAAAGGGTTCTAGGGGGTTCCTTCTCAGCCTTTGCTTGTTTTAACCATTAACAGGGTTTAATTTTAAAAACACCGTGTTTTAGTTCCCCTTCAGTGAACCCTTGTTCACTGCTTTCCAATTGTAGGCAAAGAAATCAATTAGACAGGTTTTCTTAGATTTAAACAAGAAAGGTGGAAGTTTATTAACTTTAAACTCTAATCCGGGTAACAACTACCAATATGCGATGCGACCACACTAGCATGCATACACGACAAACACACACGCAGATAGAGACAGAAAAAGTAGAAAAAATAAAGGGGAAAGTTTGAGGCAATAGCTGGGTGTATTTACAGTCCTCTGAGTTCAATGTGGAGTCTTTGGTGCCGGTAATCTTGCTGATCGTTGGGGCCCAGTGCACGCCTTAACTTGTTTCGATATAGGAGTCTTTTCTCTCTTGAGGTTTAAGTGACTTCATTGGGTCCGGAGGCTTGTGAGAAAGCGAGAGACAGCCAGCCAGGAGAGAGGCTGTCTTGTTCCAGATTCAGTCGCAATTTGTAGTCTGTCTTCAAACTGTCTGGTGAGCACAATTCAAAAAAAGCCTGTGCCAGCAGGTTAGTCACGTGACCAGCTGGTTTAACCACTCCTGCGTTTATGGATTCTCCATCTTAGCAGATACTGGAATGCGAGCTTTCTACACCTTCAATGTCTGCTGATCAAAATCCATTTGGCATAATTGGACCAGGGAGTAGTTGCTTTGTCTCTCTAAGCACTATCTCTTCATATGTAAATGTCCTCCAGCCAAATGTCTGGTGATCTCTTTAAACAAGTCACTTCTTCACTCCAGCAACAGTTTAAAATTAATGTTTATTTGACAAAATTAATATGCCTCATTCTTGGCAGCTGGGGGGTTTTATGACACCATCCAGTGATTCAATTGCGATGCCCCTCTTTTTTATCCCCTCTCTATCCCTTCTCTGAAAACCCTGTAACCAGGAATGTTGAGCTGCCATTCCACCGTTCTTTAAACCCAATTTCAGTAATAGCTATGATATCATACTTTCAAACGTCTATCTGCGCTCTCAGCTCATCTGTCTTATTCATTAGACACCTTGCTTTGAAGTATATACCACTAATCACGGAACAACTCCTTTGTTATCTATTTTATAGCCTTTGTTTTCTCTACCTTCTATACTCGCTTACTAATTTTCTGTCTTGCATTTCCAGCTTTGCTTCTGTCCCTTCTGAATCTATACTCAGGTTTCTATCCCACAGCCAAGCCCGGTTAAACCTTCCCCAATGGCACGAGCAAACCTCCCCACCACAATATTGGTCCTGGTCCTGTTGATGTGCAACCCATTCAGCTTGTAAAGGTCCCACCTCCTACAGAACCAGCCCTAATGCCCCAGGAATCAAAAGCCCTCCCTCCTGCACCATCTCTCCAACCACGCATTCATCTGCACTGTCCTCCTACTCTGTAGTCACTAGTGCATGGCACTGGGAGTAATCCAGAGATTATCATCTCTGAGGTCCTGCTTTTTAATTTCTTTCCTAGTTGCCTAATAAATGCCTGCAGGACCTCATCCCTCATTCTACCTGTGTCATTGGTAACAACATAGACCACAACCTCTGGCTGTTCACCGTCACCCTTTAGAATGCACTGCAGCTGTTCATTGACATCCATGACCCTGTCACCAGGGAGGCAACATACCATCCTGAAGTGACCCAGGGTGCCGTGGATTTTAATCTGGCTGGGGACCCTGGAGGAACCAGCACCCCCACCATGATTCAAAACAGAATCCTGGTTAGAGAGAGATGCATTTGGGGGACTCATAGAACATAGAACAGAAGGAGGCCATTCAGCCCATCATGTCAGTGCCGGCCAAATAAGCTATCCACCCAAACTAATCCCACCTTCCAGCACCTGATCCATAGTCCCGCAGGCTACAGCACGTTAGGTGCATGTTCAGGTACCTTCTAAGAGAATTGAGGGTGTCTGCCTCCACCACCATTCCTGGCAGTGAATTCCAGACACCTGCCACCCTTTGGGTGAAAAAGTTTCTCCTCATGTCCCCTCTAATCCTTCTACCAATCACCTTAAATCTGTGTCCCCTGGTAATTGACCTCCCCACCTGGGGAAACCGGTCCTTTCTGTCTACTCTATCTAGGCCCCGCATAATTTTGTACACCTCAATCAAGTCACCCCTCAACCTCTTCAATTCTAGGAAAAACAACCCCAACCTATCCAATCTTTCCTCATAGCTGCCAGCCTTGGCAACATTCTTGTAAATCTCCTCTGCACACTCTCCAGAGCAGTTATGTCCTTTCTGTAATGTGGTGACCAGAACTGCATGCAATACTCCAGCTGTGGCCTAACCAGTGTTTTATACAGTTCCAGCATTACATCACTGCTTTTGTATTCTATACCTCGGCCAATAAAGGAAAGCAATCCATATGCCTTCTTCACCACTCTACCTACCTGTCTTGCCACCTTTAGGGACCTGTGGACCTGTACTCTAAGGTCTCTCACTTCTTCTACCCTGTCAATATCCTCCCGTTTATTGTGTATTCCCTAGCTTTATTTGCCCTCCCCAAATGCATTACCTCACACTTCTCAGGATTGAACTCCATTTGCCATTTTTCCGCCCACTCAACCAAACCATTGATATCATTCTGGAGTCCATGACTCTCCTCCTCACTATTAACTACATGGCCAATTTTTGTGTCATCAGCAAATTTCCCAATCATGCCTCCCACATTTAGTCCAAATCATTCATACCACAAACAGCAAGGGACCCAACCCTGAGCCCTGTGGAAATCGCTTTCCATTCACAAAAACATCTGTCAACTACTACCCTTTGTTTCCAGTCACTGAGCCAATTCTGGATCCAACCTGCTACATTCCCCTGTATCCCATAGGCTTTCATTTTACTGACCAGTCTGCCATGCGGAACCTTGTCAAATGCCTTACTAAAATCCATGTAAACCACATCCACTGCACTACCCTCATCAATCCTTGTTACTTCCTCAAAAAACTCAATCAAGTTTGTAAGACATGACCTTCCCTTAACAATCTATCCCTGATTATCCCTGATTAATCCGTGCTTTTCTAAGTGACAGTTTATCATGCCCCTCAGAATTGATTCTAACAATTTACCCACCACCGAGATCAGACTGACCGGCCTTTAATTATCTGGCTTATCCCTCACACCCTTTTTAAACAATGGTACAACGTTTGCAGACCTCCAATCACCTGGTACCTCGCCTGTATCAAGTGAGGATTTGAAGATGATTTGAAGCGCATCCGCTATTTCTTTCCTGGCTTCCTTTAACTGCCTGGGATGCAAAACATCCGGTCCTGGCGATTTATCCACTTTCAGGGATGTCAGACTCTCAAGCACTTCCTCTCTCATTATGCTTATCTTATCTAATATTTCACACTCCTGTTTAACTGCAATGTCTGCATCAACCTTCTACTTTGTGAAGACAGAGACAAAAAACTCATTAAGAACCCTGCCCACATCTCTGCATCCATGCATAAGTTCCCCTGTACATCTCTGATAGGCCCGACCCTTTCCTTCATTATCCTCACCCTTAATGTATTGATAAAACATCTTCGGGTTTTCCTTGATTTTACCTACCAATAGTTTTTCATGTCCTCTCTTTGCTTTTCTAATTTCCTTTTTTACCCCTGCACTTTCTATACTCCTCTAGGATTTCTAAAGTATTAAGATATTTGTAATCATCGTAAGTTTTCTTTTTTTGCTTTTACTTACCATGTAAGCTTCTAGATACTAGCTGCCTCATCCTCTTTGTCTGTCTGGTGGTCACCCATTCCCTTCCTGCCGACACACGCTTAATCTGTGGGTGACCACCCCCTGAAACCTGTTATCCACATAGCTCTCAGCATTCTGGATACACTGTAGTGACACCAAGTGCTGCTCAAGTTCTGAAATATGGAGCTCAAGCTCCTCCAGCTGACGATGCTTCCTGCACATTTGGTTCTGCAGGACATGAGAAGTGTCTTGGAGTTCCCACATGACAAAAAGGATGTGCATTCAACAGGACTGGGTTCCCTGCCATTCCTCTATTTATTGGTCTACTAGCTAAATTTCTTAGTTTAACTCACTGCTGTATCTTAGAGAGAAATGAAAGACAACAGTAATACTAACCAACCAATCACCTACCTGCTGTCCTGTTCCCCTTGATTTTTTGTTTGTTTGTAGATTTGCCAAATACATGATATATACAGCCACCTCCGCTTAGGTCAATGCTCTGTCCTGGGCCTTCTCTCCCACTGTCTTTATATATTCCTGCCACCCCTGCTGTAGCCGCCTCCACTCCTGTTTGTGCTCTTTCCTGGGCCTTCTCTCCCACTCTTTTTATACTCTTGCCGCCTCTGCTCCAGCTATCCGCTCATGTCCATGCTCTTAATGTTATTACATTTATTAAACCGTAAATGAACAAATGAGTAATCAGGAAATAACACATTTATAGTTGCTCTTATGAACTCCTTGTCTGGTAAAATGTTCATAACTCTTGTACTATAGCTATGAATAAATTTATTTTTTGTGTGGATGCTTCATTAATGCTTTCCTCAGCAATTACTTTGTCCTGTTCAGATGTTCAAGCCACGCAAATTCTTTTTGAAGGCTTAATTTCAAACTCACTGATTGGAAAAGTGCAAAATATTAAATATTCTCAAACTGTAACTAGAGCCAAGCAGTTGTTTAAACAAATCTGTTTAAATGTAAAAAGATGACAATTAGACACACGTCTGAACAATTCATACAGCACATTTGTATTTGAATTGAATGTTTTGGCTTCTCTCTCTATCAGATTGCTTTGAGACCAATTGAACAGTAGTTGTAATATTGTACCAAATTAAAGTGAGACATGATTTCCGTGAGTGAAGCTGGTTTTTAAACCTCTTGTATATAATGACAGAGTTGGAGAAGCCAATATCATGAGAAAACAAGACAAAAATATTTATATCTTGTCATATGCATGTTTCATGCTTATGGCATAAGCATGTTGTAGTTCATTAGACTTCCCTTCTGTTCAAGATGGCTCCTGGGCTGGAAGCTCCCTAGGAAGCTCCCTTGCTGTTCAACTCTGTCCATGGCCATCCGCTCCCATCCCTAACGTTTTCTCCCCCAATCTGCCCTCTTAAACTGTTTAAATTCCCCTGGCTCTTTAAATCAGTTCATTTTAGCCCTATCTAAAGGCTAACAGTTAGTTTAGTGTATGTTACCTGGGCCCACTGCCCTCCCCCAGCCACACCTGCTCTTTGTTTTCTCAATGAAATTGATCCGGATGAAACTGACGAGCACAGCTGCCGATACTTCAATCTCCGATCCTGCTGTCTTCACAGTCCAGAGTGTCTGCAGCCACGGCATGCGGTAAGTCCATTGAGGTGAAGAAGGAGCTGCGGGACCCGAGAGAAGTCCTGAGAAAAGGTGCCCCGAACACCCAAAAATCCACGAACGGCCCCCCCGGCCGCAACTTCAAAGCGCCCACGGGAGATGGCTCGGAGAGCATCTGCAGCGCACTGTCGGCAATGCTGCATGCCTTTATTTAAACCACTGCAAAAAAAAACCCTTAGCAAATGTAATCACCTCTAAGTCTGCCAAATGATGCTTCACCTCCCGAAGGACGTGGATGAGCTTTCCGGACGTCGATGGTGGGCACTGAGGAAATGGCTTATTACCTGCACCAGCTTCCCCCCCCCCTCCCCCCCCCCCCTTTACCCCCCTTCCACCCCCCCCCACCCCCGTCCCCTTCCCTGCTCCACCCTCTCAGCTCACCCCCTCACAACCCTGTCCCAGCCCGCCCCCCCCTCGCACCATCTTCACCCCGCACCCCCTTCCCCTGCACCCCCCCCCACCCCCTCCCTCTACCCCTCCCCCTTGCATCCCCTCCTCCCACCGGCACCATCCTGCACCTGTGTAGGGGCCCCAACAACCCCACTGCCTTGTGGGCGTCTCGGAAGAGACCAAGGCTAAGGGAGTAAACCCTAACAGAAAATCCGGAGCGGAACCCCGTAGGCGGTCATGTGTCACCTTTGGCATGTTTCCGGCAGTTCCTGCAGCCATACTGGTGCCAAACGTCGTGTCCTGCACTCCTTTGGACCCCACCAGAAAGGCCGAGAGGGGGGTTTTGACGACTGGGCAACTCTCAACCTCCATAAATTTGCCCAGGCATGCGCCATGGAGAGGTCACTCCATAGTTGCCTCACAGCGACTGAACACGGAAGGCAGCAGTTACGGGTTATAAGTCCAGATTAATTGGCGTAGAAACTGGGCGCCACGGGTTGCCTTTGTCGGTGGGAGAGGTCATTGCACCTCACTGGACAGCTACCGCCCGCCTCAAACCAGGCAGCCCCCGGTCAATAAGGTTCTGTCCCGCCACAGTCTGCCTGCTTCAATGGGTGCTTGGAGCTCAGGGTCATTGCCCGAAAGGTGGACTGATACACCGCACCAAACAACATGAAAGAAGGTACCAGCCCTTTGCTTTGCAAGCAGGAACATCAGAGCTATGTGTCCTGGCCTGTCGGAAGACCTTACACAAATCAACGATTCTCGGAAGACCGCCATCATTAACAACGAGCTCAGTAGATTCAATGTGGACATTGCAGCACTTCAGGAGACTCGCCTCCCCGCGAGTGGCTCTCTAGCAGAGCAAGACTACACCTTCTTCTGGCAGGGCAGGGATCCTGAAGAACCAAGACAGCATGGAGTGGGCTTCGCCATCAGAAACACCTTGCTCAGCATGATAGAGCCTCCCTCAAATGGCTCGGAACGCATACTGTCCATCCGACTGCTCACCACCTCTGGTCCAGTACACCTACTCAGCATCTATGCTCCAACACTCTGCTCCCCACCTGAAGCTAAAGACCAGTTCTATGAACAACTCCATAACATCATTAGCAGCATCCCCAACACCGAACACCTATTCCTGCTGGGGGACTTTAATGCCAGGGTTGGGGCCGACCATGACTCATGGCCCTCCTGCCTTGGGCGCTATGGCGTTGGAAGGATGAATGAGAACGGGCAGAGACTGCTTGAGTTGTGTACCTATCATAACCTCTGCATCACCAACTCGTTCTTTCACATTAAACCCTGTCACCAGGTTTCATGGAGGCACCCAAGATCACGTCGTTGGCACCAGCTAGACCTCATTGTCACAAGGCGAGCCGTCTTAAACAGTGTTCAAATCACACGCAGCTTCCACAGTGCGGACTGCGACACCGACCACTCCCTGGTGTGCAGCAAGGTTAGACTCAGACCAAAGAAGTTGCATCATTCCAAGCAGAAGGCCCACCCGCGCATCAACACGAGCAGAATTTCTCACCCACAGCTGTTACAAAAATTTCTAAATTCACTTGTAACAGCCCTTCAAAACACTCCCACAGGGGATGCTGAGACCAAGTGGGCCCACATCAGAGACGCCATCTATGAGTCAGCTTTGACCACCTACGGCAAAAGTGCGAAGAGAAATGCAGACTGGTTTCAATCTCATAATGAAGAGCTGGAACCTGTCATAGCCGCTAAGCGCATTGCACTGTTGAACTACAAGAAAGCCCCCAGCGTTTTAACATCCGCAGCACTTAAAGCAGCCAGAAGTACTGCACAAAGAACAGCTAGGCGTTGCGCAAACGACTACTGGCAACACCTATGCAGTCATATTCAGCTGGCCTCAGACACCGGAAACATCAGAGGAATGTATGATGGCATGAAGAGAGTTCTTGGGCCAACCATCAAGAAGATCGCCCCTCTCAAATCTAAATCGGGGGACATAATCACTGACCAACGCAAACAGATGGACCGCTGGGTTGAGCACTACCTAGAACTGTACTCCAGGGAGAATGCTGTCACTGAGACTGCCCTCAATGCAGCCCAGCCTCTGCCAGTCATGGATGAGCTGGACATACAGCCAACCAAATCGGAACTCAGTGATGCCATTGATTCCCTAGCCAGCGGAAAAGCCCCTGGGAAGGACAGCATTACCCCTGAAATAATCAAGAGTGCCAAGCCTGCTATACTCTCAGCACTACATGAACTGCTATGCCTGTGCTGGGACGAGGGAGCAGTACCCCAGGCCATGCGCGATGCCAACATCATCACCCTCTATAAAAACAAAGGTGACTGCAACAACTACCGTGGAATCTCCCTGCTCAGCATAGTGGGGAAAGTCTTTGCTCGAGTCGCTCTGAACAGGCTCCAGAAGCTGGCCGAGCGCGTCTACCCTGAGGCACAGTGTGGCTTTCGTGCAGAGAGATCGACCATTGACATGCTGTTCTCCCTTCGTCAGATACAGGAGAAATGCCGTGAACAACAGATGCCCCTCTACATTGCTTTCATTGATCTCACCAAAGCCTTTGACCTCATCAGCAGACGTGGTCTCTTCAGACTACTAGAAAAGATCGGATATCCACCAAAGCTACTAAGTATCATCACCTCATTCCATGACAATATGAAAGGCACAATTCAACATGGTGGCTCCTCATCAGAGCCCTTTCCTATCCTGAGTGGTGTGAAACAGGGCTGTGTTCTCGCACCCACACTTTTTGGGATTTTCTTCTCCCTGCTGCTTTCACATGTGTTCAAATCCTCTGAAGAAGGAATTTTCCTCCACACAAGATCAGGGGGCAGGTTGTTCAACCTTGCCCGTCTAAGAGCGAAGTCCAAAGTACGGAAAGTCCTCATCAGAGAACTCCTCTTTGCTGACGATGCTGCTTTAACATCTCACACTGAAGAGTGCCTGCAGAGTCTCATCGACAGGTTTGTGTCTGCCTGCAATGAATTTGGCCTAACCATCAGCCTCAAGAAAACGAACATCATGGGACAGGACGTCAGAAATGCTCCATCCATCAATATTGGCGACCACGCTCTGGAAGTGGTTCAAGAGTTCACCTACCTAGGCTCAACTATCACCAGTAACCTGTCTCTAGATGCAGAAATCAACAAGCGCATGGGTAAGGCTTCCACTGCTATGTCCAGACTGGCCAAGAGAGTGTGGGAAAATGGCGCACTGACACGGAACACAAAAGTCCGAGTGTATCAGGCCTGTGTCCTCAGTACCTTGCTCTACGGCAGCGAGGCCTGGACAACGTATGCCAGCCAAGAGCGACGTCTCAATTCATTCCATCTTCGCTGCCTTCGGAGAATACTTGGCATCAGGTGGCAGGACTATATCTCCAACACAGAAGTCCTTGAAGCGGCCAACACCCCCAGCTTATACACACTACTGAGTCAGCGGCGCTTGAGATGGCTTGGCCATGTGAGCCGCATGGAAGATGGCAGGATCCCCAAAGACACATTGTACAGCGAGCTCGCCACTGGTATCAGACCCACCGGCCGTCCATGTCTCCGCTATAAAGACGTCTGCAAACGCGACATGAAATCGTGTGACATTGATCACAAGTCGTGGGAGTCAGTTGCCAGCATTCGCCAGAGCTGGCGGGCAGCCATAAAGACAGGGCTAAATTGTGGCGAGTCGAAGAGACTTAGTAGTTGGCAGGAAAAAAGACAGAGGCGCAAGGGGAGAGCCAACTGTGCAACAGCCCCGACAAACAAATTTCTCTGCAGAACCTGTGGAAGAGCCTGTCACTCCAGAATTGGCCTTTATAGCCACTCCAGGCGCTGCTTCACACACCACTGACCACCTCCAGGCGCGTATCCATTGTCTCTCGAGATAAGGAGGCCCAAAAGAAAGAAAAGAAAAAGAAGTTCATTAGACTTCCCTTCTCAGTGTGTTTGTATTGTGAATCAAAGGTATACATATTTTCCCAGATTAAGGAATGTAACACGGACTTGAATATAACAGGGACTTGGATGTGCAGACATATTCTCGTATTTAAGTTGTAACTGTCTTTTAATTTTTTAAATATTTTTTAATCTTTTCACCTAGATATCTACATTTATGCCTTTAAAAGTTTGCACAAGCATTGTCGCATAAATGTGAACATGTTTGAATTAACTCAGTATCCCTTGTAGTGAAGTGTATAATGTTTAGCGTTCAATTTTCTAATTGTACATTGAAACCTAAATTTTCCAATTAACATTATAATTTATTTTAAATGCATAAATGCCAGCATTAAAATAACACCAATCAGAAAATCTTGGCTTGAGTTGTCAGATACTCAACTTGTGATATTGGATTAATGTCAATGTATGTTTCATATTATTTTGTATCAATTATACTTGGTGATGAAACAATCTAAACCACTTTTTCTACAATTCACAGGGCAGTTATCTAGGCAATCCTATTAACTATGCTACGCCCATCCTGAATATACAATCATTGGGGCAGAGAAAAAGGAGAGAATGTCCATTATTGGACTAATGGAGTACAGCTGTAAATTATAATTTGTTTGGTTTTATAATAAAACTTATTCCTTTGATTACTACTTCTTGTTATTCTTCCCGCTGATGATATTGGGCAGGATTATTCCCCTTCCTGGTTTTAAATAGTCATGGAGTGCAACAATGCATTATGCAGTTTTGTAATTGGCTTTCATGTGGAATTACCATGAAGCTACATAATGACCCTTTTGCTGCATGTTGCTAGGAGAAGGAATCAGAAGGTGAAATAATGCAAAGGAAAATTTTGCCCGAGAACTTCAACAGCAAGGAAACAGATGTGGACACAATGCTTGCTCATAAAAAAATATGGTTTATCCTTGGTAGTTTGTAGCTTCAATCTGTGACACCAGAATAGTTTGGTGCAGTTTTCCAGTATGTAGTCAGTCATATCATCAGTGCTAAATATAACAAACAATGTTGCAACTGTCAGGAACAGGAGAAAGACTAAGAAACACTACTATACTTTCCAAACATCTTATCTTACAACATTAGCAATAGATTGCAACATTATTGAGCGAATCATTAACATTAGCCAAGGGCAGTAGAAGATAATTTTTTTATCATTAATTTGTGCAATATATTTACAAGCAATTTTTAAAGTTATATCGATTGGGGATTGAATACTTCCTACTGAAAGGTCACTTGCAGATAAAGAAATGTGTTAATTATACTTTGGTACCATATAATTTTTATATCTGGTGTTACTGTATATGTTTTGTAGAATCTGGACTTGCTGGTACTAAAAGAATGGTATAGCAGTTATATGTGACAGGTTTTACAGCCTGGCCCAGGCCTTAATTATGCAGAAACTTAGGTTTGCTTGGCTGTTTTGGTATCTCTGCGACCAAACGTGCTGATGTCTTGAGATTTAAAACAATAATTGACCTGATCCTGAAGTCTGGTTATTTGTGTAAGCTAATGGCATATGTAGAGAGAGGGAATTTGTATTGAAGTAGTAGCCTCTAGAAATTGTGATGATTTTGAGTTGTGCAATAATTTTAGCAATTAAGGCAGATTATTTTCAAAGACTTATGTTTAGATTGCATATTTTGAAAAGAATAATCTAAGCCCACCCCCTGGTGGCAGTGTACTGTAAAGGATAATTCTTTTTGTAGTTTCATGGAATAAACCCACCCTGGCTGGTTAACCAAACTCCCACCCAAATAATCTTAGATGAATATTATTTCTGTCAAGGTAGAAATAAACAATTCTAACTGGACTAACATTTTCTCTCATTCATAAATTGCCTCTCAGCAAACCCATTTTCACTGCTTTCACCCCATTGCTGTTGCTGCTCTTTCTAATACCACTTCCTAATACTAAAATCATGTATAAATACAATCTGCCTCAAGTGCTATCTGCAACTCTTACAGACATGAAAGCTAATGGAAGAAAGAAGTAGGTGAAAAGGCTACTCATATAAATTATTTATTTCCTAAAAGATCATACCCATCTGTATCTGCTTCATGAAATTAATCTGGGGGGAGGCACACGTTCAACTTGGTTTATGTGTTTCTTTTGTGGTTCGGTCATTGGTTGCTTGTCCTCCAATCCATTGAGTTCAAAACCTTTGTCTTTTTTTTTACAAATCCCCCAACCAACCCTAGCTCTGCAGCTTCCTCCAGTCCTATGTCCAAGTCCTCTGCTTCAGTCCTCCAACTCTGGCTGTCCGTGTATGCCCCCTCCATCTGCTCTGCCATCCATGGCAAATTCTTTCAACTGTTTTGGTCTCCCCTGTGGAGTTCCTCCGTGAACTGCTTGCTTTGCTATTTTCTCCCTTCTTGAAAAGTCAGTATCTTGGCCCTCTCTCCTAGTACTGTTACTACTCAGCATTTCTGTTCTGTGAAACATCCTGGGAGGTATACTGCGTTAAAAAGATCTATATGAATCCAAAATGCTGTCATTTAGGCTGTTTCCGCCAGGGAAAAAAACTGAATATGAGCCTCTGAATGAGGCTGTATTCCTATAGAGAGGAGGAGGAAGGTCAAATTGACCTGTACAGGCTGGAATTACTTTTCTATACCCTGACCTTTCTGTAGTTGGGTGGTGAGCGATATCCTGTTGAATGAGGCTGAACTTTAAATTGAAGTAAATATCTTATCCTTTTCTTTTTCAGTAGTTTTACAGCATAATCATTGATTTTTGTGAACAAATAGTTTGCCATATCTAGATCACAAGAATTTGAACTGTTTTAGAAATTCAGCAGCTGCTGGATGCTAAAATTGCACAGGCACAGCAGCAAGCTGAGGAATTATTGTTAAGGTGTATAAGCAAGATTTGAGATGAGTGAATTCCATTGTCATTACTGTTTAAAGTTGTGTTGATCTTGTCCTTGTATTACTAGGCAGGCCTGTAATTATATGAAACCAAACTCTGCCTTCTGTAGTTACAATTCATAATCCAATTCCTTTACATGCTTTTCTCTGTAGATGCGGTGAGTGACTGTGTCTTTGAAATCGTTCACACAAAATCTGAGTCAGAAGGAAGACCAGAGACAAGCTTTCACTTCTGTAGCAGGTAGCTTGTTGTTACTGTTGCCTGATTGCATTGCCAAGTGTATAGAACTTTATTTGTTCATTGTCTTCCTATAATTTACACCTTTCTGGAAATTTTCAGTACTCCTGAGAGCAAACGGGATTTTATCAAGGCCATTCAGTCTATACTACGTGATAAACATCGAAGGCAGCTTCTCAAAACTGAAAGTTTGCCACAGTCCCAGCAATATGTGCCTTTTGGAGGAAAGAGGCTGTGTGCACTGAAAGGAGCAAGGCCAGTTGTGAATCGAGCCGGTAAGAATTCTAGGGGTCAGAGCTGTATCAAAAGTATTGTTCACACTGCAACATGTTACAAAATGTTCCTGTCTTGTGCTGGTGCATACTTCCATATTTGTGAAAATATTTTCCAATGCTTCTTGTTCCTTAACTACGAAACCAGTATCACAAAAGTCAAGATAGTTTTGTCCCAGTTTATTTCTTTCAATAATTTCAATTTGTGACATTCCTTTACAGATATTTTTTTTTAAATCTCATAATCAAGATAAGCACACAAATTGCAGAACTTGACAGCGGAAGTAGATGTCTAAACTCAATGGTGTATATGGATTGGTTCAAAGATTGCAATAGAAATACAAGATGAGGACATAGATGATAAAACTTAATAGTTGGAGAGATTAGAAATATGGACCCATATGGGTAAAGTCAAATGGCAAATAATCTTGTGATA
Organism: Heterodontus francisci; assembly: GCF_036365525.1. Taxonomy (NCBI): domain Eukaryota; kingdom Metazoa; phylum Chordata; class Chondrichthyes; order Heterodontiformes; family Heterodontidae; genus Heterodontus; species Heterodontus francisci. Next base: position 44,025,305 of record NC_090380.1, on the reverse strand, counting down.
AGTCAGACAATTATAAATCTATTTGCAACAATTTTTAGCGGGAAGTGTGTTTTAAATAAAGTGATACAATCTCAAGAGATCTTTTGGACTGTAGAACAATCAAAGGATATGGAGATCAGGCAAGAAAGTGGAATTGCGGTCAAAGATCAGTCATGATCTTTTTGAATGGCAGAGCAGGTTCAAGGGGCCGTGTGGCCTATCCTGCTCATAATTCCTATGTTATTTGATTTTTTAAGATCTTTATTCTTGTTTATCAATGTTACTTAATTTTTAACACATCCATAAGCATTAATCTAGTGATATGCTATATTTCCAATAACTTTATTGCACAAAAATGAAGTCTACAAAGCAGTAGGTAAAATAATGGTATTCGGATAGCTAAATATTGTGAGAGAATTTCCAGGGGTGCTTCCCCTATCTCTTGCCATAACCCAGGAGAAATGGTGTAAGTGTCAATTTACGTTGTCTCACTGGGAGTCACAATGATCTTCTGCCGAAGTTACAGCAAGAGATCGGATATCTGCAGCAGAAGTTCTAGGTGTGTGTCACTCTAGTATGGCTCACTTTACAGTGTACTACTACCCTTTCTCCTCCTCTGTTCAGTAATCAAGGGAAGGCAGTGGCGTAGTGGTATTGTCACTGGACTAGTGACCCAGGGTATTTCTCTGGGGACATGGGTTCGAATCCCACCACAGCAGAAGGTGGAATTTGAATTCAATTAATAAATCTGGAATTTAGAAAGCTAGTCTAATGATGGCCATGAAACCACTGTCAATTGTTGTAAAAACCCATCTGGTTCACTAATGTCCTTCCTTTAGGGAAGGAAATCTGCTGTCCTCACCTGGTCTGGCCTACATAAGACTCCAGACCCACAGCAATGTGGTTAACTCTTACATGCCCTCTGAAATGGCCTAGCAAGCCACTTAGTTGTATCTAACCACTACGAAGTCAATAAAAAGAGCTGTCCCACAGACTAGTCAAGTAACAGCCTGACATATTCATGCTCACGGAATCATACCTGACAGACAATGTCCCAGACACTGCCATCACCGTCCCCGGGTATGTCCTGTCCCACTGGCAAGTCAGACCCAGCAGAGGTGGCGGCACAGTGGTATACAGTAGGGAGGGAGTTGCCCTAGGAGTCCTCAACATTGACTCTGGACCCCATGAAGTCTCATGGCATCAGGTCAAACATGGACAAGGAAACCTCCTGCTGATTACCACCTACCGTCCTCCCTCAGCTGATGAGTCAGTACTCCTCCATGTTGAACAGCACTTGGAGGAAGCACTGAGGGTGGCAAGGGCACAGAATGTACTCTGGGTGGGGGACTTCAATGTCCATCACCAAGAGTGGCTAGGTAGCACCACTGCTGGCCGAGTCCTAAAGGACATATCTGCTAGACTGGGTCTGCGGCAGGTGGTGAGGGAACCAACAAGAAGGGAAAACATCCTTGACCTCGTCCTCACCAATCTGCCTGCCACAGATGCATCTGTCCATGACATTATTGGTAGGAGTGACCACCGCACAGTCATTGTGGAGACGAAGTCTCGCCTTCACAATGAGGATACCGTCCATCGTGTTGTGTGGCACTATCACCGTGCTAAATGGGATAGATTTCGAACAGATCTAGCAATGCAAAACTGGGCATCCATGAGGCACGTTGGGCCATCCACAGCAGCAGAATTGTACTCAACCACAATCTGTAAACTCATGGCCCGGCAAATCCCGCACTCTACCATTACCATCAAGCCAGGAGACCAACCCTGGTTCAATGAAGAGTGCAGGAGGGCATGCCAGGAGCAGCACCAGGCATACCTCAAAATGAGGTGTCAACCTGGTGAAGCTACAACACAGGACTATCTGCGTGCCAAACTGCGTAAGCAGCATGCGATCGACAGAGCTAAGCGATCCCATAACCAACAGATCAGATCTAAGCTCTGCAGTCCTGCCACATCCAGTCGTGAATGGTGGTGGACAATTAAGCAACTAACTGGAGGAGGTGGCTCCACAAATATCCCCATCCTCAATGATGGGGGTGCCCAGCACATCAGTGTGAAAAATAAGGCTGAAGCATTAGCAACAATCTTCAGACAGAAGTGCCGAGTTGATGATCCATCTTGGCCTCCTCCTGAAGTCCCCAGCATCACAGATGCCAGACTTCAGCCAATTCGATTCACTCCACGTGATATCAAGAAACAACTGAAGGCACTGGATACTGCAAAGGCTATGGGCCCTGACAATATTCCGGCAATAGTACTGAAGACCTGTGCTCCAGAACGTGCTGCGCCCCTAGCCAAGCTGTTCCAGCATAGCTACAACACTGGCATCTACCCTGCAATGTGGAAAATTGCCCAGGTATGTTCTGTACACAAGAAGCACGACAAGTCCAACCCGGCCAATTACCGCCCCATCAGCCTACACTCAATCATCAGTAAAGTGATGGAAGGTGTCATCAACAGTGCCATCAAGCGGCACTTGCTTAGCAGTAACCTGCTCAGTGACGCTGAGTTTGGGTTCCACTCAGCTCCTGACCTCATTACAGCCTTGGTTCAAACATGGACAAAAGAGCTGAACTCAAGAGGTGAGGTGAGAGTGACAGCCCTTGACATCAAGGCAGCATTTGACCGAGTATGGCATCAAGGAGCCCTGGCAAAACTGAGGTCAATGGGAATCGGGGAAAACCCTCCGCTGGTTGGAGTCATACCTAGCACAAAGGAAGATGGTTGTGGTTGTTGGAGGTCAATCATCTGAGCTCCAGGACATCACTGCAGGAGTTCCTCAGGGTAGTGTCCTAGGCCCAACCATCTTCAGCTGCTTCATCAATGACCTTCCTTCAATCAGAAGGTCAGAAGTGGGAATGTTCGCTGATGATTGCACAATGCTCAGCACCATTCGTGACTCCTCAGATACTGAAGCCGTCCGTGTAGAAATGCAGCAAGACTTGGACAATATCCAGGCTTGGGCTGATAAGTGGCAAGTAACATTCATGCCACACAAGTGCCAGGCAATGACCATCTCAAAAAAGAGAGAATCTAGCCATCTCCCCTTGACATTCAATGGCATTACCATCGCTGAATCCCCCACTATCAACATCCTAGGGGCTACCATTGACCAGAAACTGAACTGGAGTAGCCATATAAATACCGTGGCTACAAGAGCAGGTCAGAGGCTGGAGGTCCTGCGGCGAGTAACTCACCTCCTGACTCCCCAAAGCCTGTCCGCCATCTACAAAGCACAAGTGTGATGGAATACTGTCCACTTGCCTGGATGGGTGCAGCTCCAACAACACTCAAGAAGCTCGACACCATCCAGGACAAAGCAGCCCGCTTGATTGGCAGCACATCTACAAACATTCACTCCCTCCACCACCGACGCACAGTGGCAACAGTGTGTACCATCTGCAAGATGCACTGCAGCTACGCACCAAGGCTCCTTAGACAGCACCTTCCAAACCCGTGACCTCTACCAACTAGAAGAACAAGGGCAGCAAATGCATGTGAACACCACCACCTGCAGGTTCTCCTCCAAGTCACACACCATCTTGACTTGGAACTATATCGCCGTTCCTTCACTGTTGCTGTGTCAAAATCCTGGAACTCCCTTCCTAACAGTACTGTGGGTGTACCTACCCCACATGGATTGCAGTGTTTCAAGAAGACAGCTCACCACCACCTTCTCAAGGGCAATAAATGCTGGCCTGGCCAGCGACACCCACATCCCATGAATGAATAAAATAAAAAATACAGTACATTGTTTCCTGTGAATTAGACTGAGAAATAATATTGTTATGATGTCTAACACTTGTAAAAACTATAGACTAGAAATAACTGTTGGAGATATGAGTGGATGAATGTTTAAAGTAATGTTCCTCTGGTTACTATTTTAGTGCAGTTATTAATCCATTTATTTTAAATGGGCTAGAATAGCAAACAAAGGAATGTTGTGCAAATGTGTCAAACGATCATTCAGCAATATTATTTGCAGTAAACCTAGGTTTATTCATGATTATAGTGATGTCTGTCATGTTGTTATGACTTCGCTATTAGATTATTAGCACATTTTGGTTCTGCTCTTGGTAGGATGATGCACGATCTAATTCTGTGTATATTTGTCCCTCCCTAAGTTTCAGTTCCCTGCAGAAGCCTAGGCAAAAAGAGACTATCCAGGAACCGATTCACTATTGATGCAGATGATCTATTTGGACGACGTCAAAATAATGAATCTTCGCAGTCACTAGTGACCAGTAATGATACTGATCGTTGGGTGGAGGAGCAGTTTGATCTTGGTAAGTATGAAGAGCAGGAAGATGTCAAAGAGACTGATATTCTAAGTGATGATGATGAATACTGTCAGTCAGTGAAAAGTTCATCACTGTCAAAAGATTTACAAGAGCAGCTAAAAGCAATGAGCTTCACAGAAGATGGACTTTGTGAGAATGGAAAACTATCCATGCATAGAACACCAGAAAAATCACCATCAAAAATGGCATTTGCTACAAAGCAAAAAGTTGCAGCAGGAACTAATGGTATTGTGGAAAATAATGCAGCAGAAGTAATCTGGGTAAAACGTGAAGACTTCATTTCAACTGAGAAAGAAAATGATGAAATCTAAAATGCAGATTTGTTTCTGCAGATATGACCACCAGACACATTCAATGCTAACTGTTCATGATCTATTATATACTACATACACTGAATTTCTTTACCAATGTACAATTGGAGCCAGCTGGAACAATTCAGAAGCCATGCTCTCCTATTAAACTCAATTAAGAATTGTTATGATTGAACACTCAAAAGTATGAACAATCTAGTGGCTTCATTCTACACTCCTATAATGTACTGTCCAAAGGGCTTTAATGTATGATATTTATTATTGTTGCGGTGTAAAAATATAATTTCATTTTTTGGTTATTTGTAGGCAATTCACTGAACAAGCAAAACTATTGTATCTGTTACAAACTAACTTTGTACTTTTTACAGAACACACTGAAATCAATTGCACAAACTGGATTTCATCTATAACTGTTTAAGGAATATCCTTTTAGTGCAGAATACAACAAAAGTGGTTACAAATCGGTAACCATACAACTACCACAGTGATATAAATCAGGTGTTTAGATGAACAAAAGTGGTTACAAATCGGTAACCGCCCAACTACCACAGTGATATAAATCAGGTGTTTAGACGAACAAAAGGACAGCAGCAAGCCTTGAATAAATAATTTTTTCAAACTACTTTATGGAGTCATTATGCTACCAACAATTCTGATGGTACTTATATTATTGCCATATTCATATTTGTACATATTTCCAGGCTTTAATGCGCACATCAGAAGTTGCCTAATATATTTCTTTTGTAAGCTGGAAGAAATTCTATTTTTATGTTTTTAGGTTCATTGACCTTAAGAATTGTAAATGCTCCTCAAACATAATAAAACACATGAAATTAGGAATTCTCTTTATGCCATTTTGTTCATTTCCTTAAGGTGATTTGCAAATGAGACGAATGCTAGAAAAGTATTCTCAAAGTTTTAGTTGTTGACTATGGTAGTACTCTCTCGGAAATACAATAGTACCTTTCTACGATTAACTAGCATGTCCCAAAGAGGTAGTTCATCATGTCACCAGTCACTTAGAGAACTTAAAACAGGATTTTCTGCTTTTGCAGGAACCCAGTATAAACTCAGTTTTATGCCTGTCTGTTTGACCTGTCGCTGACCCTGCCAAATATTTCTGGGTTCAGTCCTGGTAAGGTCCCAGTAGAATTCCCACCAATGTTCCCTCTAAGCTGCGCAGTCATATAGCAACCCAAAAACCCCACAGGCTGTGTACAAGTTGGCCCCTTTAAATTACTGCGTGTGCAAAAATATTTAAAGGGGCCATGAACTTAAATCACCCATGCACGCAGAAAGAAATTACAGGGAGCATTGATTCTGCCTGTCTTGAAGAAAATCTCAAGCACCAGTATGACCACTTGCCTCCGGGGCACCTGAAGAATAAATTTTTAAAAATGAATATTGAATTTTAATGAAAATGTATTATTTTCCTATACTTTTCTGTGTATGTAAATATGTTTTCCTTATGATATTCAGCAACAACAACTTTATATTTATATAGCACCTGAAATGTGATAGGGGAATGGGACTTGATGCGAGTTAAGACACGGGTAGCAGAGTTTTGGATGACCTCAAGTTTGCAGAGAGTAGAATGTGGGAGACCAACCAGGAGTATGTTGGAATAGTCAAGTCTTGAGGCAATGTAGGCATGGATGAGGGTTTCGGCAGCAGATGAGCTGAGGCGGAGCGAAGTAGGGTGATGTTACAGAGATGGAAATTAGTGGCCTTAGTGATGACATGAATATGAGATCAGAAGCTCATCTCAGGGTCAAATGTGACACCAAGGTTGTGAACAGACTGGCTTAAACTCAGACTGTTGCCAGGAAGAGGAATGGTGTCTGTAGCTATAGAATGGATATTCAAAAATATAATCAGAAGATTTAATGTGGTGGAATTAAAAAGAGTGAAACTGCTGGGTAAAGATCAGCAGAGCCTATATTAACTTGTGTTGCATCAATGATTTTGTCATTTCAATTGTTGTGTAATTCTAATGCCCTGTGATGCATGAGCCTTCCACCTATAGGCATAATATATAACTGCCAAGAATTAAATCTGAAACAGCCTCTAGTCAAATAAATAAGAGTGAGGATATGTCCTTGAGCAATATGATTCTAAAAACAGGAATAGGCATATGTTAAACTCAAAGGGAATATACTTCATTGATCCAAATGTAGTTTGATCAATTGAATTCCAGTGAAGCCTCTCTCTGAAAGTGATATCTTCCTAATACTTTGAGGACCCGGGAGATGAGTATGCTTCATAATCTCAAAGATTTAGATGATCAATTTATCAATTTTTCCATTGTATTTGAGGAATGTCCATTATGGTCTGAGACAGACAGCAAAATGCCTTTATTACCTATTCAAACTAAAGATTTTGACATCCAAAGCCAAGAGAGATTGATTAGCTGGTCATAATCGCCACCAAAGCTGAGGTAGAAGCTGCCGTATAGGAATACGTGCTTATTTCCCAAGTACTTGCTTTAATTCAAAACCACCTTCTCTCTTTTCACCCCCGTATGTTGTTTTATTAAGGCAATTAGCAAGCTCGTTTCGCTTTTGAGCATTAGAAAAACAGCTATTGTTTCTGCTACATTATGGTTCCTAAAAGATGAGGAAAGTTTTAATTACTTGAGCTCAGAAATCTGAGGCAGTTCTTTCATTTCGGTATAAGGCATGGCTGAGTGGTAGCACTCTCAACTGAGCTGGAAGATGTGGGCTCAAGTCCACTCCTGAGGCTTGAGCACAAGATCTAGGCTGCCACTCAGTGCAGTACTGAGGGAGTGCTGCACTGTCAGAGGTGTCATCTTTCAGATGAAACTTTAAACTAAGGCCTCCTCTGTCCTCTCAGGTGGACATAAATTGTCCCGTGGCACTATTTTGAAGAGAAGCAGCAGAGTTCTCCCTCATGTTTCTGACCAATGTTTAACCTTCTACTCACATCACTAAAGCAGATGGTCTGGTCATTATTTCACTGCTGTATGTGGGAACTTGCTGTGTGTAAATTGGCTGCTGTGTTTCCTACATTACAACAGTGACTGCATTCCAAAAATTGACTGTAAAGTGATTTGAGGCATCCTGAGGTCACGAAAGATACTAAATAAATGCAAGTTTTTCCCTTTTAAATGAAAAGTGTTATGCCCAGGTGCGAAAGATGTTTGGGGGTCTGTTGCTGTCCTCGCCTGGTCTTATTGTAACAGGGTTTAATTTTAAACACAATGTGTTTTGAGCTCCCCCTTTGTGAATCCTTGTTAACAGATTTCCAATTATAAGGCAAATAAATGAGCATAAACAGGCTTTCTTCGGTTTAAAGGAGAAAAGTGAAATTTATTAAACCATAAATTTAAACTCTGATATGGTTGACGCCTGCGGATATACACCGCGCCTATGCTAGCATGCACACATGATACACACATGCAAATAGGGACAGAAAAGAGCAGAAGAAAAATAAAATAGAGAGGTTTGAGACAATATCAGAAGAGTTTCTTGTTCACTGTGCTGTGTTTCCAGCTTGCCGTAGAGTCCTTGATTGTCGACCGCTCTTACTTTTCGTTGGGGCCCAGTATTATTCTTAAACCTTGTTCACAGTAGGAGACTTTTCTCTCTTAGTGTTCATGTGTCTTCAATGGTTTCCGATGCTGGTGTGAGCGAGATGAGAGCAAACAGGAGAGAGATGTCTCAAACCAATAGCTTTCTGATCTCAAACATTATTTTCTCCAATCTAAAACTCTCAGTTCAAACCTCTGCAACGGCCAGTTAGTCATGTGACTAAAACTGGTCTGACCCTTCTGTGTATTGGGGAAGCAACGACTGGGTCCCCATTGTTCCAACACTGTCTGGTACTATGCAAAATGTCTTTCAGTCAGGGGCTTTCAATTTTAAGTTTTAATGTTCATGTGGCAGGTCACTAAGATTATCAGGCACTCCAGACTAGGGACTTAATGGCAGCAAGCAAACCTGAAATATAGGCTGGAATTTTAGAACCCCACCCAACCCCTGGGAGTGGGCTGGAGGCATGGTGGGGGGGAGGCATAAAATTGAGTGGGAGGTGGAGGTGCGCTCTTCCTGTCGCCTACCCACCCTCACTGCTATTTTACAAGTTGGGGGAGGTGGAAAATGGCCCACCTGTCCAAGACCAATTGAGGCCCTTCGGTGGCCAAATTAATTTCCACTTAAGGGCCTCCTCCTGCTGCTGATACTTTATTTTGCCAGATGAAGTAGCTGCCCGGTAATACCTGGTGGCTTCCTTGTGGGCTGTGGGGGGGCCCTCCTGATCGGGCACCCTGTGGCCCACAGAGGGACCCCCAGCAGCACAAGCTCCCATCGCCGGACCACTTACCCTCGCCCGCCTCGGGGCCCAGCCGATTATCCCTGCACATATACCTCCATTCTGGGGCCTGCTTCATCATCTTACTGGTCCTGGCTCGATGCAGTCCCAGCAATGGCCACTGCTCCCAGAGGCACTGCTGGGACTGAGGAGCTGCCAGCCCACTGATTGGCTGGCAGTTCTTGAAAGCGGGTCTACCTACCTCAGAGGGGCGGAAGTCCCGACCAAGGCGAATTAAGTGCCTGGGTCACACAAGATTGGCTGTGTGGCTTCCAGGCCTGGCAGAGGCAAGCTTGCTCCCTGACTTTTCAGCTGGTGGGCAGGGCCTCTGCCATAAAGTAAAATTCTGGCCATAGTTATTTGAATGTTGTCAGAGAATTTTACAGGAAGTTTCTTAGAATATACTGTTTTTTATCTGCATTGAGATTCTTAATATGTTGTTTAATCATTGCTGCAGCGTGTCTCACAGAATATACATTTCACCTGGCTCTGCTCCCTCGAAAACATGTGACATTGTTATCATAGAGTCATAGAGAGATACAGCACCGAAACAGGCCCTTTGGCCCACCAAGTCTGTGCTGACCAACAATCACCCATCTATACTAATCCTACATTAATCCCATATTCCCACCATTCTCCTACCTATACTAGGGGCAATTTACAATGGTCAATTTACCTATCAACCTGCAAGTCTTTGGCTGTGGGAGGAAACCAAAGCACCCGGTGGAAACCCATGCAGTCACAGGAGAACTTGCAAACTCCACACAGGCAGCACCCAGGACTGAACCCGGGATGCTGGAGCTATGAGGCTGCGGTGCTAACCACTGCGCCACTGTACCGCCCCCACAAAATAGCTGACTTTCACTTTGGACTTCTTTCTATTATCCTCATCTATTTCCAGTTTACGATCATGTTTTTATGTACCCTAATTTTTATGTAACTAGACCAATGTAACTTGAGCTGTCCCTGAGTCCGCTCGCATTGCATGTTGGCTGCTGCTCTGGACCCTAGCCCATCACTACTTCCCTTTTGCTGTTTTTTTAACTTCTTTTCTCTTTACCTCTCCTAGACTTCTATTGTCATGCCTCCTTTCACTTCTCCAGTTCAGGTACTCTGCGCTCCCAATTCCCTACTCCAACCCTTCAGTATTCCTCGACCTTCCTGCTCTCTTGCCACCCTCCCAGGCTTGACTCCCTCTTAGATAAGCATACAACTTCCCTTTGTGCCTCTCTTAGCATCCTCCAATGGGGTCATCGAGACATTTGGCGCTGGGGCTAATCTTGCCAGTCTTCTTCCTGTCCCTTCATGTAAACCCCCGAACCCATATTCACAGCCACCCTCTTGACCTTGCCATCTCACATAGTCTTGCTAGTCCCATCATATCAATTACAGATAAGGCCATGTCTGATCACTTCCTTGTGTCACTCTCCACCCAGATTCCCCCTTCCACACCTAATCCTACCTCCTTCTGTCCCTGGTGTTATACCTAGTAAAGACATATCATATTCCTAACTTTTAAGATCTGAACTTTATTTAATGTGGACCCTGGCCACCTTTTTAAGGAAATGTCAATTTCAATGTGCTACAAGGATGGCCACTGAAGGTCAGATCATCTGGCCTTAGTATTCAACAACTGCCTCACTGACCAGTAACAACAAAAGGATACTTTCCAGACTAAGAGGTGTTAACTACACCCATCCTGAAAACATAGATTCATAGAAAGATACAGCACTGAAACAGGATCTTTGGCCCACTGAGTCTGTGCCAACTATCAGCCACCCATTTATACTAATCCTACACTAATCCCATATTCCCTACCACATCCCCACAATTCTCCTACCACCTACCTACACTAGGGGCAATTTACAATGGCCAATTTACCTATCAACCTGTAAGTCTTTGGCTGTGGGAGGAAACCGGAGCACCTGGCAGAAACCCTGCCACAGGGAGAACTTGCAAACTCCACACAGGCAGTACCCAGAACTGAACCCGGGTCACTGGAGCTGTGAGGCCACTGTGCTGCCCCATCAAGAGGCACTCCTGAATTGAATGGGTTTCTTCTGAGACAAGGTGTGAAGTAGCCACATCATAACAGAATGGTACCCATCCAAGCATCCATAAATAGCTATGGATTCCACATCCTGGTCCATTGTGTGGTCACACCAGGGAGAAGGCCATGTGACAACCAACAGAAATGCTAATATGGTGGATTTTGACTTTAAAAGATAGCCCTCCAGAGAGAGAGGAGAGATCACAAAATCACAGAAAGCAGTCCAGTGAGAGGTGGTGTAGAGAGATCCAGCCAAAACAAGGAAGAAGCTCTGCTGCTAATTCTGCATTTCAACTTGCTGCAGCAGACAACTGAAAGTGACCACCACCTCCAGTCTGAAGTCTTAACCACCAGAAATATACAACACCTCAACCCTGACCTGCACCTTTACAAAAGACTGTCCTTCCGAGAAGATTCAACAGGTTTTCCGTAAACTACGATCACCTACCTCACTTTGAACTACATCATACCCTTTTCTCTCTATCTATCTTGTTGAGTATGTGTGGGTGAATAAATGTGTGTGAGTGAGGTGGCGACCATTTTGGGAATTGTGTAAAAAGTTATCTCTCGTTTAACCTAAGAGAAAACTTGTCATTTGTCTGTTTACTTGACTCTAACAAAACACTCAGAGACTAGCTCACCATTTTAAACAAAACACAATTGCGGTCAGTTGGGAGGTGAACAGTGGGAACCATCCACACCCGTTACCACCTGTCTGTAACACTGGGAAAAATTATCCTCCAATTCATTTACAACTTCACTTTCAAAATCCCAGCTGTCTTGTCTTTGGCCGTCCATTTGCCACAATGCTTCTGCAGCAACTGATTTGCTCAACCTGCACCCTCTGTCTTTGATGCCCTAGTGCCCAATATGACCGTTACTCTCTCTCTCTCACCCTGACCGTTCCCATGGTATGACCCTCATCTTAAGTCCCTTAAGTCCACAAGTCGCAAACCTGAAAGGATATTGCGGACAACTGGTTTAGCCATCACCGTCAGATCTGGCTGGACCACATAAAACACTATCTGATTCTGCTCTTGTCTGCCAAAAATGCCCACTATTCCAGGATCATCCTGGAATGCAAAGGAAACCCCCAGCTTCTTTTCTCTACTGCAAACCCTCTTCTTAAACCCCTATCTCTCCCCGCCACCCTCACCTTCAACAGTAAGTATGAGGAGCTCACGGACTTCTTTGCCACTAAGATTAAGACCATCTGATCAGCTGCCTCTGCTGCATCCCTCTCTTCCACTAGCCCACCTGGCCAATCTTCTTCTAATGCTACCTCCTGCTCTCGCCCTGAACTTGCATCTTTCTTTAGTTTCTCTCCTATCTCATGCTCTCTCGGAGCTCATCTTGTCCATAAGACCCACCTCCTGTTCGCTTGATCCTATTCCCACCAAATTGCTGATCATCCAACTTCCCCTCCTGGTTGTCATATTAGCCAATATTGTTAATGGTTCTCTCTCTTCAGGAGTTGTTCCCCTCTCCTTTAAATCTGCCGTCATCACCCCCTCCTCAAGAAACCAATTCTAGACCCCACCATCCTTGCAAGCTACTGTCCCATCTCCAACCTCCTGTTCCTCTCCAAAGACCTTGAACATGTTGTCCCCTCCCAAATCTGTTCCCATCTTTCTTGGAACTCCATGTTTGAATCACCCCTGCCACAGTATCAAAACAGCTCTTAATAAAGTTTTTTTTATTTGTTTATGGGATGTGGGCATCGCTAGTTAGGCCAGCATTTATTGTCCATCCCTAATTGCCTTGAGACGGTGGTGGTGAGTTGCAATTAGGGATGGGCAATAATTGCTGGCCTAACTAGCGATGCCCACATCCCATGAACGAATAAAAAAAAAACTTTAAGAGCTGTTTCGGTCACAAAAGTCACAAATGATATCCTTTGTGACTGTGACAAAGGTAGCTTTTCCTCCTCATCCTTCTTTACCTATTTGCAGCCTTTGACATAGTTGACCACACCATCCTTCCTCCAGTGCCTCTCCACTGTCATCCAGCTGGGTGGGACTGCTCTCACCTGGTTCCATTTTTATCCATCTAATTGTAGCCAAAGTATCACTTGCAATGGCTTCTCTTCCTGCTCCTGCACCGTTACCTCTGGTGTCCCTGAAGGATCTATCCTTGGTCCCTCTCCTATTTCTCATCTACATGCTGAAAGCACAGCATTGTTTTCACATATACGCTGAGAACACCCAGCTCTATTGACTCTTCCACTGTTGCTCAATCATCAGACTGCTTATCTGACATCCAATACTGGATGAGCAGAAATATCCTCCAATTTAATATTGGGAAGGCCTGAAGCCATAGTTTTCGGTCCCCACTCCAAACTCCGCTCCCTATCTACTGACAACAGTCTGAGATTAAACCGGTCTGTTCGCAATTTTGGTATCACATTTGACTCCGACATGGGATTCTGACCTCATATTCACACCATCACTAAGACTGCCTATTTCCACCTCTGTAACATCGCCCGACTTCACCACTGTCTCAGCTCAACTGCTGCTGAATCCCTCATTCATGTCTTCGATACCTCTAGACGTGACTATTCCAGCTCACTTCTGGCTGGTCTCCCACATTTTATCCTCTCTAAACATCCAAAACTCTGCTATCCGTGTCTTAACTCACACCAATACATTTCCCTGATCAGCCCTGTGCTTGCTGACCTACATTGGCTCCTGGTCAAACAACGCCATGATTTTAAAATTCTCATCTTTGTTTTCAAATCCCTCCATGGCCTTGCACCCCATCTGTTATCTTTCCAACCATACAACTCTCCAAGATATCTGTGCTCCTCTATTTCTGGCTTCTTGAACATCCCTGAATTTAATTGCTCCACCATTGGTGGCTGCGCCTTCAGTTGCCTAGCCCCTAAACTCTGGAATACCCTCCATATACCTCTCCGCCTCTATCTCGCTTTCCTCCTTTAAGACACTCCTTAAACTTACTTCTTTGACTAAGCTTTTGGTCATCTGACCTAATATCTCCTTATGTGGCTCAGTGTCATTTTGTTTTATTGTTGCACCTGTGAAGTGCCTTGGGACATTTTATGTTGTAGGCACTATATAAATATAAGTTGTTGCTATTGTTGATGGCCATCTCTCAAAAAGGTTAAATAATTTCACATTCCTGAATTTGGATTTGTTTTAATAACTTAAGTTTCTTTGTTCACCAAACTTCAATATGTGTGGCCACTGTGCCTTTCTGTTTCTAATTTGGTATAAAACAGGCAGGTTTGACATTTATTTACATTTCCCTTTTTATCTGTCCACAAAAAGTGATGTCACGTCAATAACCTCAGATTATGTAACCTTCAACTTTGCTTTTCTTTTTAAACGAAACAAGAAAGAACTTGTATTTAAATAGCACTTCACATCTCCATGAGTCATCCCAGGGCCAGTGAATTACTTCTGAACCATAGTCATTGTAATGTGTCAGCCAACTTGTGCACAGCAAGATCTGACAAACGAATGAAATAAATAACTAGTCAATCTGTCTTGGTGGTGTTAGGTGAGGGATAAATGCTGTGGTGGAGACTCAGAACCCATCTTCTTTTACGCCTGTGTTAACATGTAGCTGGGATCTCAATTTAATCTAAAAAATGGTACCTCCAGCAATGTAGCATTCCCTTGGTACTGTACTGAAGTGTCAGCCTAGTTTATGTACTCAAGTATTGGAGTTGGGCTTGAACCCACAACCTTCTGACCCAGAATCTCATTTGATGTTTAAGGTATAGGCACAAAGTCTCTGTGATTTAGTCTTTCTGTGACTTAGCTATCAGAACTGGATCTTCTTTCAAGCCAGCAGTCATACTGGGGCAGATTTTGCTTGAGTTAGTGTGCCCTGCTGGTGAGACTTGTTCATGCACTTTTAGGTATTAAAAAATTTTGCCCACAAAGTTGCTGGAAGTACCACTTGATATACAGTGAGGATAACAGGGTATCTGGGACCCTGGCGAACAATGGAACAAACAGTGTATCTCCTTAACCAATGAGATTAAAGGATTGAGAAATAAACAGAGGAAGGACTGAGAAAGAGGGTAAATTTGACTGTGAATTCAATTTCAAATCAGGTACAGGAAGAGAAATAACGAGAGGGAAGGAAAGATTGAATTGAGAGAGAAAAAGACAAAGGAATTTTTTGATTTTTAAATTTGACTTTTTAAAAATGTCCTAAAACAAAAAATTGCAATCTGAAGGAATAGGACTCCATGCTTATAATTGTTCACTTTCTGGGCAAGAGAGGTTGGTTGGCAGTCATTAACAATCATCATGTTGTTAAAAAGGATACTTACCGTGTTAATTATAGTACTAGACTTAACTTTCAGTGGTGTGTTTAATGGGCAATTAATGTGCAAATGCAGCAATTTCCTGAAAGTTACGGATAGATTAAGCACGAGAAGCTGTTTTTGTGAAGCTAATGGTGTGTTGCAAACCGCCCAGCAATTTGTGATTTGTGATTCATTGGGTATCTCTTCCTCACTACAAGTTGCTGGAGTGTGTATCCAGGCCCCCTTTTTTAAGCAAAATCTGGCCCATAATATATAATTTGCTGCTCAAAGATGTTCACATGAGCATTGCAATCTGGTTTATTGTGTATTGATATGTCAGCTGTGGCTCAGTTGGTAGCACCCTCATCTCTGAGTCACATGGTTCTGCGTTCAAGTCCCACTCCAGGGCTTGAGCACAAAAATCACGACTGACAATCCAGTGTGGTACTGAGGAAGTTCTGCACTGTTGGAGGTGCCCTCTCTCGGATGAGATGTTAAACCAAGGCCCCTTCTGCCTGCTTGAATGGATGTAAAAGATCCAGTTACACTACATGGACAAAGTGCAGGGGAGTTATCCCTGGTGTCCTGAGCAATATTTATCTCTCAATCAACATCACAAAAATAGGTTATTTAGTCATTATCATATTGCTGTTTATGTGAGTTTGCTGTGCACAAATTGGCTGCCATGTTTCCTACATTACAACAGTGACTATCCTTCAAAGGTACTTCATTGGCTGTAAAGTGCTTTGAGGCATCTGGTAGTTGTGATAAGTGCTATATAAAGGCAAGCCTTTTTCATT
This sequence comes from Heterodontus francisci, assembly GCF_036365525.1. Lineage (NCBI taxonomy): Eukaryota > Metazoa > Chordata > Chondrichthyes > Heterodontiformes > Heterodontidae > Heterodontus > Heterodontus francisci. Next base: position 44,009,235 of record NC_090380.1, on the reverse strand, counting down.
GGCTTCTAGGTTCATTCACTGTTCCTGGCAGTGTAATCTCCTGGATCTGCCAGAAGATGGCATTCTTTACATTGTAATAAAGCTACCGTTGCCTCTTTTCACAGATATAGGATTAATAGTCCTTATTTTGTGGATTTTCTGGGTTTCCGAGCTTGAGCAGCAACTGGTGTCACTGTGGTGCATCTGTGACGCTGACAGCTACATAGATAGCACGGTTCTCAATGTAGTCACCCTGCAGCTTAAGGGTATGCAGTCAAAGAGGGAATGAGTGACAACCAGACTGTCAAGGAGGACCAGGCAGGTAGTGCAGGAATCCCCTGAGTGCATCTCACTCTCCAACCAGTATTCAGTTCTCGGAAGTGCAGCCTAAGCCAAGTCCACGGCACCACTGCTGGCTCAGCTGTACAGTGAGGCAGGAGGAAGATTGGGGATAAAGACAAAAAGGGAAGCTTATGGCAGATACTGAGTGTTCAATACTGCAGAAAACTTAGAAGAGTAGAAAATGTGAAGGGGTGAAATTTAAAAGGAAATTAGGAAAACAAAGGGAGGGCCTGAAAAAATATTGGCATGTAAAATCAAGGAAAATCCAAATAAATCATATTCATAAATACCAAGAGGATTACTTAAGAAGGAGTAGAGCCTATGAGAGACCATAAGGGTACTCTGTGTGTGGAGGCAAAGGATATTAGTGTGTGTCTTAACGAATACTTTGCATCTGTTTCACAAAAGAGGAGTGATAGAGATATTTCAATCAGGGAGGAGGAGTGTAAAATATTAAATTAACAGAGTGAGAGAGGAAATATTAATGGGTTGAATATCTTTGGAAGTGGATAAATCCCGAGGCCTGGATGAAACATATTCTAGGCTGTAAGGGAAGCACGAGAAGAAATACCAGAGACTCTGATCATTTTTTCCAATGCTCTCTGGCTACAAGTGTGGTGCCAGAAGACTGCAGGCCAGCTAACATTGTACCATTGTTTAAAAAGGGAGAGAGGGATAGACTGAGTAATTACAGACCAGTCAGCCTAATCTCGGTGGTGGGGAAATTATTGGAAAACTTTTGATGGACAGGATAAATTCTCATTTAGAAAGACACGGATTAATCAAAGACAGTCAGCATGGATTTGTTAAGGGAAGGTCGTGTCTGACTAACATGAATGAATTTTTTGAGGAGGTAACAAGGAGGGTCAATGAGAGTAGTACATTTGATGCAGTCTTTATGGATTTTAGCGAGGCTTTTGATAAGGTCCCACATGGCAGACTGGTGACGAAAGTAAAAGCCCATGGGATCCAAAGCAAAGTGGCAAATTGGATCCAAAATTGGCTTAGAGGCAGGAAGCAAAGGGCATTGGTCGATGGGTGTTTTTGTGACTGGAAGGCTGTTTCCAGTGGGATTCCACAGGGTTAGTATTAGGTTCCTTGCTTTTTGTGGTATTTATTAATGATTTGGACTTGAATGTATGGGGTATGATTAAGGAGTTTGAAGATGGTGCAAAAATTCTCCGTATGGTTGATAACGAAGAAGAAAATTGTAGACAGCAGGAAAATATCAATGGACTAGTCAGGTGGGCAGAACAGTGGCACATTGAGTTCAATCTGGAGGTGTGAGGTAATGAATTTTGGGAAGGCTAACAAGGCAAGGGAATACACAATAAATGGTAGGATACTGAGAAGTCTAGACAGACAGAGGGACCTTGGAATGCATATCCACAGATCTCTGAAGGTCGCTGCACAGGTAGATAAGGTGGTCAAAAAGGTCTATGGGATACTTGTCTTTATTAGCCAAGATGTAGAATATAAGTGCTGAAAGGTTATGCTGGAACTGTATAAAACACTAGTTAGGTCACAGCTGGAGTACTGCATGCAGCTGTGGTCACCACACCATAGGAAAGATGTAATTGCTCTGAAGAGGGTAAAGAGGAGATTTATGAGGACATTGCCTGGACTGGAGGAATTTGGTTATGAAGAGAGATTGGATATGCTGGAGTTGTTTTCTTTGCAACAGAGGAGATTGAGGGGAAACCTAATTGAAGTGTATAACATTATGAGGGGTCTATATAAAGTGGATAGGAAGGCCCTATTCCCCTTGATTGAGGGGTCCATAATCAGGCGACATAGATTTAGGGTAAGAGGTAGGAAGTTTAGAGAGGATTCGAGGGGAAATATTTTCACCCAGAGGGTGGTGGGGATCTGGAACTCACTGCCTGAAAGGATGGTAGAACCAGGAAGTCTCATAACATTTAAACAGTACTCGGATATGTACTTGAAGTGCTGTAACCTACAAGGCTGCAGACCAAGAGATTGAAACTGGGATTAGGCTAGATGGTTAATTGTTGGCTGGCTTGGATACAATGGGCCGAGTGGCCGCCTTCCGTGCTGTAAAATTCTATGATTTATCTTTCTCACTGATGCAAAACAATTTTAACTGCTGCTTTTCAGCGCCCTCTCTCTAAAAACAAACGCATTCTGCAATAACTCCTGACTACTTATTTGACTAGGTTTCTTATCTATCATGTGAACTGTAATTTGTCCCACCAATTGTTTCAACAAGCAACTACGATGACACCTTCCACCTCAAGGGACTTAGACGATAATCCTGTTTTACATGTTTTAATGTTCTTGTCCATTGAAAACAATACATCTTCTGGCTTACTGCGATATGGAATATAGACAGTAATATCTGACCTCGTGCCATTGGTTATGGGGTCTGTTGTGTGGAAAATAGCTGGTAGCCTGAACTGTCCCTTTACTACCACTGTTCAGGTATTCATTTTGGGTAAGTGTCTATATTGGTCCAAAGGGTAATTAGAGTTTAATTGCTGTTGGTGAGGGATGTTTGCAGATACCAACTTTTGTGATACATTGGGCTGAATTGTAAGAATGTACTGCCGATCTCGGCGGTGAGCTCAAAAAATGGCACGCCAAAGAGCTGTGCGATCTCATGCGCAGTGGCTGATTTAAATAGCTGGGGCAGCTCGCACATCCCCCAATTTTGGAGGGGGTGGGCCGACCCCAGCATTGGCGTCAGCTGCCTGTGCACAGGTGTGGCGCCATTTTTAAAGGGCAGCCAGTCCTGCCGGTCAATTTGAATTTTTAAAGATACACCCACCTAAATATATTAAATAAATTTCCAATGCCCCTTTCTCACCTCCCCAATAACAATTACGTTAACTATTTGCCCTTTCTCCCCCCAAAACACTTACCTTTTAAATCTAACCTTCCCCCTCCAGATGGCACAAAGGTTAAAGTTCACATGTTCCACCATCCCCTCCACCCATTACATTTACTTGACTGTGTCCACCTCCTCCCACACTGAAAATCTTAACTCCGGCCCCCTCCCCACCAGTGTCATGCCAGCTTTCCCCAGACGGGGAATTGAATGCTCGGGAGTGTTGTCCGCCGTGCCGAGGATCGCCATGGGCCTGGAAGATTGAAGGTAAGTTCATATAAATTTATGCATGTCAGTAATTTAAATATTGAAATCCAGGTCCTGTTGCCCAGCGGCGGGTGGGGGTGTGGGTGGCTGTTATGGAGCCACGCCACCGGCGGGACGATCAGCCCAGGCCCTGCAGCGTCGGCCTCCGTGGTGGACCGCTGCCGGCCCTATCTTTTGCCCCCCCCGCCATGAAGCCTGACATTCAGGGCTTGGTAAAATCCAGCCATTGTCAGTGAAGTGCTTTGAGATATCCTGAGGGTTGGAAAGGTGCTATATAAATGCACATTTCTGCTTTCCTATACATTTTTGTTTCCAGGTCATTTTCTGTACTTTTGACATTTTGGAGCCTTATGGCTCTTATAACCTTTATGTAGATAGGTATAAATGTGAATCGTGAGGCTGAAACAAACAAATAATTGAACCCTGTTTTTGTATCTTCAATACCTCTGTGTTGAAAGCTTGATACCATTTTCCTAATGGGAAGATAGCCAGATAGATTTTTCAATGAACTGCGCATCCGATTTACAATTTTATTGTTAGTTCTGGTTCCATAAAGAAAGAAAGACATGCATTTATATTACATCTTTCATGACCTTAGGATGTTCCACAGCACCTCAGTAATGTGGGAGTGAAGTGCACTCCCTCAATACTGCACTGAAGTGCCAACCTGGATTACAGAATCATATAGAATAGAAGGAGGCCATTTGGTTCATTGTGCTTGTGTCAGCTCTCTGAAAGAGCTATAAATTAGTCCCACTCCCCGGTCTTTCACCATAACCTTGCAAGTGTTTCTTTTTTTAAGTAGACATCCAATTCAGTTTTGAAAGTTTCTATTCAATCTGCTTTCACTACTCTTTCAGGCAATGTAGTCCAGCTCATAACAACTCTCTGAGTAGATGTATTCCTCTTCTCCACCCTATCCTTTTTGCCAATTATTTTAAATCTGTGTCCTCTGGTTACTGACTTTTTTGCCAGTTAAATCAGATTTTCCCCATTATACCCTATCAAAATCCCTCATAACATTGTACACCTCTATTAATTCTGCCCTTAACCCTGTTTTGAAAGTGATTCTGTTTTTGAAAAAATATTTTTTGAGGATTCATAGTCAAACTGAAGAAATGTTGGACCAGTTTTTTACCAAGAGCGTCATCAAGAGGACATTGAAAGAACTTGTTTGGCAACAACATTTACTGGTTGTCACATGACTCAAGTTAAAAATAGAACAGAAACCCTGGTAACAGGGGAAGATGTTTGCAGAGAAGTGACAGGTCAGAAGGTGGACTTTTGGATTGTTTAAAGCTGGGAATGAGCTGTTTAAAAGGGGTTGGAGTTTAATAAAAGCTGAAGGACTGAAATCCAGCTCGACCCAGCCTGTTCCATCCCTTTAAAAAGCCTGCAGAAGAAGAAAATTCCCCAGGAAGGAGAAAAGACCAGAACCTAACTCAGCTTTCCAGCACCTCTCTAAAACGCCCTGAGAAGTCCACTGTGTCAACACATCTCATCTCCTGTCTTTGAAGAAAAGCCTGCTAAATAAATTCTCAATGCCACTTGAAAAAGAACTGTTCTAAAAGATCCCAGTGATACGTCTACATGTATTCAGAGGCCAGACTGTATGCCAGTTTTGGAACACAACATATCTCATCTGCTGTTTTTTTCAAGAATGAGCAAGTATTCAGCCCAAATGTTTTTTGTCTGTAATAGAGCTGTAAACAAAAAACCCTTTTATTTTTCCAGTTAACCAGTGTGTATGTGTGTTCGTGAGTGTGAGGGGCTGAGATAAAAAGATAACTTTAAAATTTAAATCTGTGTGTTTATGCTTTACTTCGTTACTGGTTAAGACTTGTTTTATAATAAACTGATGATTTTGTTGTTTATTAAAGAAACCTGGTTAGTGTGTTTTATTCTGGGAAAATTAGAGTGTATGAATGACCATATCAGTAAGTGGGAAATTTTAAATATTTGTTGTGACTTGTGGAGGAGTGGATCTAGAATAAACAGTGCACTCCTCCCACCTTGATTGCAAGATTCCCATGGTGCAGAGTGCCATTGACTGCACACTCAACACTTTGTGGGTGCTGCTTGTCAATCCTATACCAGAACTGAAAGGGATTCCACTCGCTCACATCCAACTGGTTTGTGACCGTAATAAATAGCAAATCATGCAGGTCAATGCTCCGTATCTTGGCAATAGTCATGATGCCGTCATTCTGTGACAGTCCACGGTATCAGCTTCATTTCAGCCATCGCTGCAAACCAAAGGGTGGCTATGGCTAACGAGGGCTATCCGCTGCCCATATGGCTGATGACTCCAGTGCACAAGGCATGCCCAAGCGGGCAGCACGCATACAGTGAAAGCCATGCTGCCACATGAATTATTATAGGGAAGACCATTGGCATGCTCCACAGGAACCCTGCAGTACTCGGCACAGTGTGAGTCAAGTTTCATCATGATCTGCTGCATGCTGTACAACTTCACCAACATGAGGACACAGCCTTGCCATCAGCTATCGGCGAGCAGCTCAGAAGCATGAGGAGGAAGAGGAGCAACAGCAAGGGAGGAGGTAACCTAGATAGCCCCTTTCTGGTCGGGCTGTGTGTGAAGAACCTGTCCAAGTGCGATACCAGGAATCCCCAACCCCAATTTTCCATTGACCAACAATCCCACACCTTACCTTCCCTCTGTCACTATCACAGCGTCCACTTGGCCACAATGCAAAAATAAAAACTACCACAAAATAAACATTCCAAACAAAATTTATAAATAAAATCATGCCATATTGCATACAAATGTAGTCTGATCACTCATACATTCTCTTAATGCCAATCTTCAGTGTGCCTTTGTCTATGCTAGTGCTGCTATGCAGTGCTACCCGAGTGGCTGCAGCATGTCTGGTGGAAAGTTGCTGACTTTCAGCGGAGGAGACTGCACATGACCTTGGAAGACGACCTCGAGCAGCTCTGTGCATGGAAGAACTGGCTTCAGACTGCACCGTCTCTGCATGGCAGCAGCAAGGCATTTGAAGATGCATTCACTGACCTTGACCAACCGTGCAAAGCCATTGAACTTCTTGCTGCACTGCATCCAGGTCCACAGGGCTTGACTCCTGCCATTGACTTCCATAGCTATCTGGTCCCATTGCCTTCTGAACATCACTCTGGAGGACCTCATGGCCCCCTGCAAATACAGAACATCTCTTCTCATTTCTGCTTCCTCCACTAAGGAATCCAGTGCAGCAATCTAAAACTTTTTGCCAGTCCTGATGAAGGGTCACTGACCTGAAACATTAACTCTGCTTCTCTCTCCACAGATGCTGCCAGACCTGTGGAGTATTTCCAGCATTTTTTGTTTTTAGCATTAAGTGATGCTAGCCACTCACAATATTAGATCCCTGCTGATATATCCAGCCACTCAACAGTGTGGTTAGTGATGGCTGGACACAGAAATCATTGAAATGAGCAGGCAGCGCAAATTTGACAAGCTGCCTGCTTTGTAATCAGCAGGACTGGGTAAATCACAAACCACAATCCCCACGCCTGTGTTTATGTGCTATCGAATTTAGTCCCATATGTCTCTTTATAAAGCGATAGATCCCATATGCTTTACTAACAGCTTTGTCAACCTGTCCTACCACCTTTAAAGATTATGTGCTCAAGTCTGTTGTTCATGAGTTCAAGAGTGGAGCCCCAAACCCATGCGTCATAGAGTTATACAGCATAGAAAAAGGCCCTATGGTTCATCGTGTCTGTGCCGGCCATCAAGCACCTAACTATTCTAATCCCATTTTCCAGCACTTGGCCCCTAGCCTTGAATGCTATGGCCTTTCAAGTGCTCATCTAAATACTTCTTGGATGTTGTGAGGGTTCCTGCATCTACCACCCCTTCAGGCACTATATTCCAGACTCCAACCACCCGCTGGGTAAAAAAATGTTTCCTCAAATCCCCTCTAAATCTTCTGCCCCTTACCTTACCTTAAATCAATCAATTATATGAGCTTCTGGCTTAGAGGCAAGGGTGCTACCATTGAGCCAAGGCTAACTCCAGAAAGAGGAGCTGAAATTATTTTGTGGTTCATTTTTCCTTAAAAAGAGTACAAAAGTAATTCTTTACTTCTTTAGAACCCAGCTAATCTGAAGAAGTTAGCTGCAAGAACATACAAAATTATGAGGTAGCTAATAAATTCTAAACTGAACCAGTTTTCGTAAATACAATATGGCATGGATGTTTGAGGGGCGCGGGGTTACAAATTGTATGTACTCTTGAAAAATTGAACAAAATCTAGGAACTGGACAAAACTTGCCCCTGACAGATACTGATACCAATTGTTTACGTGAAATGGTTTGACTCATGGCCCTTCGGTTCTCATGGAATGCAGCAACTGTAGCAAGGAGAATTCCTCCTTCATTCTAGCTCATTTAACACGGGTAATGTAGCTTATCCAACTAGAAAAAAAATCAGAGGGATTTTTTTTGTCAAGAGCCCAAGTGACCTTCCCTTGGCATGCCTCTCCGAATGTGTCTAATTTGCTGATTTATTTTACAAATCACAGTTGCATGCAATCTACTTTGCTGAAATGTATCATGTAGTACTTTGAATCTGGAATGTAGGCTGCTTTTATATTCTTTGAGATTTTGATGTATTAAAATATTTGGTACTTTGTTGATTTTACAAAACATAGCCGTGTCATATTTTGTATTAATCTGATGTCATTGCATTCAAATTCCGCAGATCCTGTTGCAGCACCCACCCAGTTACTGATGGTCACAATCTGTGCTACCTTCCCTGTAACAATGTATGCTCTGTGGGATAGTAAAGAATACCCCTGTGATTAAAGGACAATTCATGTCTTGTATGACTTAGAAAAAAGTGGCTTTAAACACACAGGGTAGTTGTATCTTAGAAATACCTAGAGTTAAGATGGAAATGTACTTATTAAATTACAAAGATGCAGTCCAGAGCCCAGCTGTCTATCAAACTCTTTACTCTGCAGTTGATCAACAATGCAATAGATTTCTGCTAAATTCTAACCCAATCATATTTCATCCAAGATTAAGAGCTATGGGAGCCTGGGTATTGCATCAGTTGCTGCTAATTAAGTGATTCTGTGCATTGCACGCACCATGATGAATTTTATTTCCAGGCCACTTGAGCTACATTTCAGACTATTATCAATATCTTGCGTTCAATTTTCATTGTCCAGTTTAGTTTGGTTTCTCAAACAGACACTTGTGGATTGGTTTTAACTTGCACTGCCTGCCATAAATGGGGCATGAGCAGCCTGAAAATGGCTCACTGCTTCACTTACGCCATGCTCCAACCACCACCATCCTCAAAAGGACCTTCCACTGGCCAGCCAGAGCACCCACCTCATTCAGGAATTTGATATGTAAATCTTGGACCTATGTTGTACATAGGATCTCAGTTGCAATTTTGACGGACAACTGGGCGCAGTATGTACCATTCAGAGTCCACCCAATGTTTCAGGGCGGTTTAACTGAAGAGACACCAATATATAAGTTTAAAATTATTTTTGTGTGGCCAGGAGGAGCTTGCTCCCTCCTCCCCACCCTCCTCTCTGGAGCTGACTGGGTTAACCTCTGAGTTGCTCAATATTGCATTGGTCTGCAGCTCTCCAGCAGCCTCATAATGAGGAGAAGCAAAATCTGGTAACGAGATCTGTCTTTCAAGATGATCGGCCTAATAATTAAGATCTACCCCAGATCTCCAGAAGGTGGCTAAGAATATTGCTTCATCCACATATAAATATCCCATCAGAAAGTCTACAAAAGATTGTTTCTTCCAAAACTCTTGCAGATTTTCAGGCTAAATAAGAAATAGAATCTGAAGAAAGAATGGAGCCTAAGGCCATGAGTGCACACATTGGGCCAGCGATGGTGTGCCAACAGAGAGGCCAGAGGGCTGGAATAAATTTGTCCTTGGGCCTCATCATAATACAGCTGAGCTGTGCCTGCCAGAAAGGCACCCTGATGCAGCTGGTGTGTTGGGGCCTAGCCAATTTGGGCTGTTGCCAAGGCCCACTAGTAATTCTGCAAAGAAGGAGATGATCACGAGTGGTGAAGGTGGGCCTGCAATTGCTCTGCTCTTATTGAATCCAAGCAGAACAGAGTTTGGTGAGGTTTTGCAGCCTTTTTTGAGCAGATCCTTACATTAGCAGGCCAGGACCCAGAAATGCTAGTTGGAACATGTACATTGCTATCTCTCAATAGGAGTCTTGGTGTGAAATGGGCATTGCGCTCTGACCAATTTAACCGTGGCCGTGCCAATTGGGTGGGGGCCTCAACTCTGCCAGATTGCTATTTATTGTGCACATCTTACACCTGTAAAACAGACATGAGGTTGAAATTAGGCCCAATAAATTTGGATTTATATAGTATCTTCTGTATTCTCAGGATATCTAAACATGTTTCATAAGCAGTGAATTACATTTGAAGTCCAATCAGCATTATGCGGATAACTGAATTGTGCAGAGCAATGTTTCACGGACAACAAGTCAGATGAAGAAAATGCTTTGTTTTTAGTTGGGTTGTTTGAGGAAAGAGTGTTTTTACAACACTTGGGCTGGAATTTTCCCAGCCCCATGGAGGTAACTTTGGAGGTGGGGTGGGGGTGTTGTGGGGGAGGATGCTGGGGCATGGAGATTTGGAAAGCAGCTCATTGGGCTGGTTACCTGGGGAGCGGCAGGTAGCCAATTGATATACTTAATAGGGTAATGATCCAATAATCTAACAATGCATTGAAATTTTACTGATAACGCAAGGCACACCTCCGGCTGTCAGAAACATGGCAACGCATCGGAGGCGGCCCCACGATGTGAGATCAGAATGCCAGTATATGATCTTTCAGATTCAGGCAATGACCACCTCCAACAAAAGAGAATGTAACCATCTCCCCATGACATTCAACGGCATTACCATCGCTCGCTTAGCAATAACCTGCTCAACGACGCTCAGTTTGAGTTCTGCCAGGGCCACTCAGCTCCTGACCTCATTACAGCCTTGGTTCAAACATGGACAAAAGAGCTGAACTCAAGAGGTGAGGTGAGAGTGACTGCCCTTGACATCAAGGCAGCATTTGACCGAGTATGGCATCAAGGAGCCCTAGCAAAACTGAGGTCAATGGTAATCAGGGGGAATACCCTCCGCTGGTTGGAGTCATACCTAACACAAAGGTTGTGGTTGTTGGCGGTCAATCATCTGAGCTCCAGGACATCACTACAGGAGTTCCTCAGGGTAGTGTCCTAGGCCTGACCATCTTCAGCTGCTTCATCAATGACCTTCCTTCAATCATAAGGTCAGAAGAGGGGATGTTCGCTGATGATTGCACAATGTTCAGCACCATTCGTGACTCCTCAGGTACTGAAGCAGTCCGTGTAGAAATGCAGCAAGACTTGGACAGTATCTATGCTTGGGCTGATAAGTGGCAAGTAACATTCATGCCACACAAGTGCCAGGCAATGAACATCTCCAACAAGAGAGAATCTAGCCATCTCCCCTTGACATTCAATGGCATTATCATCGCTGAATCCCCCCACTATCAACATCCTAGGGATTACCATTGACCAGAAACTGAACTGGAGTAGCCATATAAATACCGTGGCTATGAGAGCAGGTCAGAGGCTCGGAATCCTGAGGCGAGTAACTCACCTCCTGACTCCCCAAAGCCTGTCCACCATCTACAAGGCACAAGTCAGGAGTGTGATGGAATACTGTCCACTTGCCTGGATGGGTGCAGCTCCAACAACACTCAAGAAGCTCGACACCATCCAGGACAAAGCAGCCCGCTTGATTGGCACCGCATCTACAAACATTCACTCCCTCCACAGTGGCAGCAGTGTGTACCATCTACAAGATGCACTGCAGCGACGCATCAAGGCTCCTTAGACAGCACCTTCCAAACCCTCTACCAACTAGAAGGACAAGGGCAGCAAATGCATGGGAACACCACCACCTGCAAGTTCCCCTCCAAGTCACACACCATCCTGACTTGGAACTATATCGCCGTTCCCTCACTGTCGCTGGGTCAAAATCCTGGAACTCCCTTCCTAACAGCACTGTGGGTGTACCTACTCCACATGGACTGCAGCGGTTCAAGAAGGCAGCTCACCACCACCTTCTCAAGGGCAATTTGGGATAGGCAATAAATGCTGGCCTGGCCAGCGACGTCCACATCCCATGCATGAATTAAAAAAAAAATCCCAACCATCAAAAACCTGGGGAGTTACCATTGACCATTACCCTTAACTGGCCCAGCCATATAAGTACTGTAGCTACAAAAGCATGTCAGAGACTGGGAATTTTGCAGCAGGTAACTCACCTCCTGACTCCCCAATGCCTGTCCACCATCTAAAAGGCACAAGTTAGGAATGTGATGGAATACTCTCCACTTGCCTGGATGAATGCGGCTCCAATAACAAATCAGGAAGGTCAAAACCATCCAGGACAAAGCAGCCCATTTGATCAGCACCCCATCCACCACCATAAACATTCACTCCCTCCACCACTGGTGCTTGGTGGCAGCAGTGTGTACCAGCTACAAGATGCACTGCAGCAACTCACCAAGGCTCCTTCGACAGCACCTTCCAAACCCATGACCTCTACCTCCTAGAAGGACAAGGGCAGCAGGCGCATGGGAACACCACTAGCTGCAAGTTCTCCTCCAAGCCACACACCATCCTGACTTGGAACTATATCACCATTCCTTCACTGTCACCAGGTCAAAAACTTGGAACTCTCTCCCTAACAGCACTGTGGGTGTACATGAAGGCGACTCATCACCACCTTCTTAAGGGCAATTAGGGATGGGCAAAATTGCTGGTCTTGCCATTAATGCTCACATTCCATGAATGAAGAAAAAAAGATTCTACCTCTGTTAACCTCTAACGTAAGTGCAGTGTCGGTATCTGAGTTGGTGGCTGTGAGTGTGAAAGCGAGTGAAGGTGCTGTGTCTTCATCATCACTGTTTTTTTGGTGTTCCTCAACTGTTTGGCCAGGTGGCAGTTCTTGGGTATCTGAAAGAAGAAAGGCACAATGGTAGGATTGTGGTGTGGGGAGGAAGGGGCATGTCAAAGGTGCATGCTTACATCATCTGCAGCTTGTAAATCAGAATTGAGTGTGGGGTGAGGGGGAGGTGGGATGTGAGAAGGAGGAATAGATATGAGGATACTGTTACCATCGATTTTAGCCCCGCCGCTGGTCACGGCCTCATCCATGGGTATCCCAATAATAGCCAGCACCGTCTTGTGCCTGCCTCCCTCTTGTTAGCTCCTGCTGCCTCTGGTTGAGTGTCACCTTGTCCTGCAAGAGAGAGGGAAGTGTGTCAGTGATTTTCATGAAATCTGCTTGGCTGATGTGGCTGTTGTGTTTGAATAGCTGACAGTGTGTACAACCTATGAGATGTGGGTGTGAACCTTGTAGCAGTGCTAAATATGTGAGGGTGAGGTGGAGTGTATGAATGTCAAGTGTTAGACCTGATTGAAGGAGATTGTTGGTCGGTGAGAGATGGGGTAATGGTGATTTGAGCAGTGGCTGAGGCTAGTGGTGCAGTTGGTAGGATATGGTATTTGAAAATGCACTCACTGACCTTGACCACTGGTGTGAGGTATTTGAACTTCTTTGGACATTGCATCCAGGTCTTCAGGGCTTGATTCCAGACATTGACCACCACAGTACCTCCTCCTACTGCCTTCCGAGCCAATGTCTGCGGGGTCTCCTAGCCCTGTTCAGATACAGGACAACTCTCCTCCTTAGCACCTCCTCCAGCAAGACCTCCAGTGCAGCATCTGAAAAATTTGGAGCCCACTCTCTCCAATGTTGTGCCATTATTCAATGTTTCCCAAGTCAGATCACTTCCTGCATGACTAGCAGCACCTGTTGCAGCCACAATGCATATCTCCTGTAAGAGATACAGACTAGCTTTAACTGGTGTTAGCCACTCATGATATTGGCCCCCTACTGATGTGCCCCACCAATCAACAGTGCACTTGGTACTGGCTGGACACTGAAATTATTTAAAATAGCAGGCAACACCAAGTTGCTGTGCTGCCTACGTTGTAGTCAATGGGTGCATGTAAATCACACATTGTGATCCCTCTGCCTGGTTTTAGGGGCTGTCAAAGTTAACCCACTGGTGTGTTGAACTGAATTTAATGCAAATGATTAATCTCTCTGCATGCTTCAACTTCAATTTTGTTTGGAAAATCAAAATACCCAAGGTGCTGATTAGTACTAAAGCACGTATAAACATTGATGAAGTGATAGGAACCCTTAAGAGCAGTTTAATATTTCTCTTGAATCTCTTTTTACTCCTCCTTTAAATGGTCATGACAGCTGCCTGACTGAAAAAAACACTCAAACTGTCTGGCTTTTAATGTTTTCTTTCTAATGAGACTGGAAGGAACTTTCTGTTTTGTCTCCTTTGTGTTTATACGTAACATATTTTTGTGTAGAGCTAAAATTCTACAAATGGATCTAAACCTGGCTGTCACTAAAATAGAGACTTTCCTGTAGCACGAATTTTGTTCTGCTGATTTTTGGCTCTGCAATACAAGATGGGTCATCGCTGTCACAGGTTTCTCTCTTTGTAAATTAATCATAGAGGAAAAGCTATTATAATCAAGGAAACTCAAATATGTATTTTATCAGTTGCATGACTGATGTATGAAAATCCATCACCGTACTTAAAAGCCTTCAAATGAGACTTGGGTGTAAATAATAGCAGCCATAGTTTAGGGCCTCCTAAGTGTGTGCAGAGTTGCTGCTGGATTTTAACTGGGTAAAAAAATACAGCTTTCCATCAGTCATAAGTTTCTCAGTCTCCAGGTAAAGATGGATTCTCCTGTCGCTTCAAAGGATGAGTATTCAGCAAGGAGACTGGTTGTTCACCATGTCGGTTGGTATCATCTCATATGTGATGTTAAACCAAATCTTGATTTGCAGATGCAATTGCAAATAGTACATATGAACTCACTGTTGGAGGGGTGGGTGAAGGCACTGGCTTTGCGGCGTGCTTGCTTGTCCTGGGACTAGACTCTGTTCTCCTCAAATGTTGAAATTGCTTCATGACAGAGACTTCTCCATTTGGATCTATCCATGGTTGTTTTATCCCATGTAGTGGGGTCCAACATACAGGGTCTGAGATTGGCTTTCAGAATGTCTTTGTATCTAAGTTTGGGACGTCCAGAGGTGTGGGTTCCTGGGTTCCTGTGCTCAGCTGACTATGAAATACTGCCTTTGGTATTCTGGAACCTTCCATGCGAACCACATGGCTGACCTTGTGAAGCTGAGCTCTGATGAGCACACTTTCGATAACAGGCATGCAGCACCTTGCAAGAACCTCGGAGTTAGGATTTTGCCCTGCCGTCATAAGCAGCGAAGGTAGAACGTACCTAGTTGCTTTATGTGATGCCGGTAGGTTGTCCATGCCTCACAGCCATTGAGCAGTGATGTGAGAACCACTTTAGACTTTGATTTTTGTTTGGAGACAGGCTCCATGCTCTCTCCAAAGCCTGTGGGCGAGCCTGCCAAATGCTGAGCTTGCTTTTGCCAGGCAATGGGCGATTTCGTCATCCAACATGGTGTTGTTGGAAAGGATACTCCCAAGATAGCAAATCCTTTGAACTGAGTTGAGGGGTGTATTATTGATTGTGAATATGAGTCTTGGAATTTGTGGCCAGGGGCAGATTGGTACAAGATTTCAGTATTTTTCAGACTTATTGTAAGGCCAAAGTGTTCTGAGACATGGGAACAGCAGTCAACAAGCAGCTGGATGGCCTCTGGAGTGTGTGCTCTGAGAGCGCAGTCATTGGCAACCAAGAGTTTGCTTAGTAGCTGTTCTTTGCTCTTCATGTAAGCCTTGAGCCTTTGCAGATTGAAGAGATTGCCATCTGTCCTGAACTGAATGTGTACTCCTACGTCGAGACCTTTGAGTGCATAAAAGAGCAAGGCCGAAAAGGAGAAGGCAAACAGAACAGGAGCCATTATTCAGCCTTGTTTGGTGCCATTGGTGACAAGAAATGCATCTGATAAGGCACCATTCTGCATCACACTGACCATCATGAAATGAACGAATGATCATCTTTCCAGGGCAGCCATATTTGTACAGCACCTTCCACAGGCCTTCATAGTTTCCTGTGTCGATGGCCTTGGTCAGGTCAATGAACAGCATGCAGAGGTCCTTGTTCTGTTTACAGGACCTTTCTTGAATTTGACACACTGCAAAGATCATGTCGACTGTTCCTCATCCAGCACAAAAGCCATACTGTGATTCTGGGTACACCTAACCTGTAAGGTGAATGATAAACCTGTTGAGAATAAGCCTTGCAAGAATTTTTCCCACTGTGGAGAGAAGTGAATACTGCGATGATTATCACAGATGGACTTACTTCCCTTCCGTATGTACAGGTGAGTTATGGAAGCATTCTTGTAACCTTGGGGCACAATGCTTTGGTTCCAGATTAAGCAGAAGAGGCTCGTGAGTTTCCTAACCAGGTGAGCTCCTCCGTACTTGAACACTTCAGGTGGAATGCTATCAGCTTGTGGAGACTTACCCACAGACAGTTGCTTTGTGGTCTTGGTGACTTCAGCTTGAGATGGATGGCGGGCAAGCTCATTCAGAATGCGATGCTGTGGAAGTGATTCAGCGGCGTCATCATACGGTGGATTCTTGGTTCAAGAGATTGTTAAAGTGCTCTGCCCAATGAGAGAGAATCTTCTGACTGTTTGTTAGGAGCTGATTGCTGTCTGCTGGGAGGAGGGGTGTCATACCATTGGTTTTGGAACCATAGACAGATTGGAGACCTTCATGGAGAGCCTTCAGGTCATGCTTAACGGCAGCTTCCTGAAGATCTGCAGCGTTGTTCTCCCACCATCAGTTCTTCTTCTTTCTTAGTTTGGTCTGCTGTTTCTGCTTTGCTTGATGGAATCTGGCTTTTCTTGCTGGTGATTTTTTGTCAGATATATTGAATCTGTGAGCATTATGCACATCATCTAGTAGTTTGGCTATATGTTGGTTGGTCTTGCCGAACCTATCTTGGTGCTTCCATTCCATGAATCGGGACCTCAGATGCTGTGCTATGATTAACATTCCTTTACTTCTTCCAAGAATATTCAATGACTATGTTGTCTTCTAGCTCTACATCTAATTTTTGTTCCAATTCCCCTCTCTTGGCTGAGTCTTTTGGAATTGTTATGTCAAGCTTCCTTTGCGGTTTGATTCTGTGTCGTAGCACTTTAGGTGTTATCTTCAAAGGCATGATGTTCCTGACAAGCTGACAGTCTGATCAGCTTTTAGCACCTCTAAGGCAACGAGTAGAGTGTCCTTGAGGTCTCTCTGTCATACACTAACACAGTCCAACATGTGCCAATGTTTAGGTCTGGGGTGCATCCATGTTGTTTTCAATTTATCAGCTTGTTGGAAGATTGTGTTTGTGATAGTGAGGTCAAACTCACTGCACTTGGAGTTGGAGTTTGCTCTTCCAATGCCATGGTATCCCAGTACTCCCCTCCATGTATTACAGTCTGTATCAACATGGCCATTGAAATCACCAAGGATGATGAATTTGTCCTGGTGTGGTGCTCCTCTGATGATCCTGCTGAGATCATCATAGAATGTGTCTTTGACTTCGCCTGTGTATGTCATTGTTGGTGCATAGGCAGGGCTGAGTGTTGCATACTGGTTTCTAGCAATACTTATTTGAGTCAGTTGCTGATACCCTTGGGAAGTGAGTCGAGCTTACGTGCCATTTATTTTTGCATGGATACAAATCTTGGTATTTTGATATTTTCATTGCTGGTATCTGTGCGAACTCCATTCACAAATGAGTCCAGTTTACACTGAAAGAACTTGAAGCACCCCCACTCAAGGTTATAGAGATATATAACCATCAACTTGAGTAGAGGAAAGAATCAATAATTCAGATGAAAATACTGTGGATCCCGGAAATTTGAAATTAAAACAGAAAATGCTGGAAACACTCAGCAGGTCTGGCAGCATCAGTGGAGAGAGAAACAGAGTTAACATTTCATCAGAAATTACCTTTCTTCAGAACTGGGAAAATTTACAGATGTAACCAGTTTTAAGCAAATGAAAGTGAGGGGAGGGGGAGAGGTTGGGGAAAAGGGTGGAAGGCAGGAGAGATTAAATTACAAAAAAGATGATGGTGCAAGGTCACAGGGAGTGATAATGGGACAAGTAAAGAAACCAAAGATGTGTCTAGAGGAGATGTGAATGGCAGAATCATGAACATCTGCCGTATGAAAACAAAATCAAAGGAAAAAGAGAGAAACAAGAGACGGAAAAAAAAAAGCAAAGAAAAAGGAAACAAAATGGGGGCAGAGGTTACAATCTAAAATTATTGAACTCAGTGTTGAGTCTGGAAAGCTGTAAAGTGCCCAGTTGAGAGGTAAGGTGCTGATTCTCGAGCTTGCATTGAGCTTCATTGGAACAGTAGCAGGAGACCAAGGACAGAAAGGTCAGAGTGGGGGCAAGGCAGAGAATTAAAATTGACAGGCAACAGAAAACTCAGGCTCATGCCTGCAGACTGAATGGAGGTGTTCCGCAAAACAGTCACCCAGTCTGCATTTAATCTCCTCAATGTAGAGGAGACCACATTGTGAGTAGCAAATACAGTATACTAAATTGAAAGAAGTACAAGTAAATTGCTGTTTCACCTGGAAGGAGCAGTTGGGGCCTTGGGCAGTGAGAAGGGAGGAGGTAAAAGGGCAGGTGTTGCATCTCCTGCGCTTGCATGGAAAGGTGCCATGGGAAAGAGAGGGTGGGTTGGGGTGACTGAGGAGTGGACCAGCGTATCGCAGAGGGAATGGTCCCATCGGAATGCTGAAATGGGAGGGAAGAGGAAGATGTGTTTGGTGGTGGCATCATACTGGAGGTGACAAAAATGGCGGAGGATGATAAGTTGAATGCAGAGGCTGGTGCTGTGGAAGGTGAGGATAAGGTTCTGGGAGGAACGGGAAGGGTGAGAGCAGAGTACATGAATTGGAACGGACACAGTCGAGGGCCCTGTCAACCACAGTGGGTGTTTGGGGTGGGGGTGGGGGGGGGGGGGGGAATTCTCGGTTGAGGTAAGAGAAAGTGCTAGTCTGGAAGGTTGCATCATCAGAACAGATGCGATGGAGATGGAAAAACTGGGAGAATGGAATAAAGTCCTTACAGGAAGCGGGGTGTGAGGGAGTGTAGTTGATATAGCTGCGAGAATCAGTGGGCTTTATAGTGAATAAAGGTTGATAGCCTATCCCCAGAAATGGAGACAGAGAAGTCGAGGAAGGGAAGGGTGGAAATTGGAAGTAAAGATGATGAAAATTTCCAGTTCAGGGGACAGCAGGAAATGTCACTGATACAGTCATCAATGTACTAGAGAAAGATGTGAGAGAGGGGTCCTGAGTAGGACTAGAACAAAAAATGCTCCACATATCCCACAAAAAGGCTGGCATAGTTAAAATCCATACCATGGATTACCATGCCAACAACTTTTAGTTGGAGGAAGTGAGTGGAGTTAAAGGAGATGTTGTTCAACATGGGAACAAGTTCAGCCAGGCAGAGGAGGATAGTGGTGGATGGGCCTCTATTCAAGGAGAGCTCTCAGATTATCCTGGTGAATCAATAATCCAGGATTGGTGGCAACTTGGGACAGTTTCACTGATAGCTCATTGGCTGTCTGGTTGTGAAGTCAGTATGATTTGACTTCACCTCCAGGCTTCTTCCAGCCAGCCAAAGTCAGTTTCAGCTTGACTCTAAGGCCGTAAGTAACTTTAAGACTCAACCTAACCTTGGCTTTCCTGTTTGAATGGCAGCAAAAGAAACTAGGGCAAGGCAGAGTAGTGAAGAGACATGAAGTATAGTGAGTAAAGACATCCACTAACAAGACACTTAATTTTTTATAACATAAAAATTGGGAACCAGGACCATAAGTAATATAAGAAGCATGAACAGTCTGTGTCCTGCTCTTCTCTGAAGCTGTGCTAAGTAGCTAAATGTTTAAAAATAGTTTTTATGTTTGACATATTGTATATTGCTCTGCATTGTACAACAACTTGTATTTATATAGTGCCTTTAATGTAATCAAACTAAATTAATTCATAAAAATCTGGAATTGAAAGCTAGTCTCGGTAATAGTGCCATGAAACTATCATCAATTGTCACAACAGCCCATCCGGTTGGTTCACTAAGGAAATCTGCCGTCCTTACCTGGTCTAGCCTACGTATGACTCCAGAAACACAGCAACGTGGTTGACTCTTAACTGCCCTCTGAAAAGGCCTAGCAAGCAATTAGGGATGGGCAACAAATGCGATGCCCACATCCCATGAAGGAATTTTAAAAATGCCAATGAGCACAGGGGTGATGGGTGAACAGGACGTGGTGCATATATTAACATGGGCAGTGGAGTTTTGGATGACCTCAAGTTTATGGAGGGTAGAATGTGGGAGGCTGGCCAGGAATGTGTTGAAATAGTCAAGTCTACAGGTAACAAAAGCATGGATGCAGATTTCAGCAACAGACGAGCTGACACAGGAACAGAATTGGGTGATATGATGGATTTGGAAATAGGCAGATTTAGTGCTGGTGTTGAGTCAGGTGATTATGTGGAGGTGGAAATAGGCAATATTAGTGATGGTGCAGATATGTGGTTGGAAGCTCATTTCGGGGTCAAATATGACACCAACATTGTGAACAGCCTTGTTCAGCCTCAGACAGTTGCCAGGGGGACGGATGGATTGGACAATTGGCGAACAAAGTTTGTGCCATGGACCGAAAACAATGGCTTCGATCATCCCAATATTTAATTGGAGGAGATTTCTACTCATCCAGTATTGGATGTCAGATAAGCAATCTGG
This sequence comes from Heterodontus francisci, assembly GCF_036365525.1. Lineage (NCBI taxonomy): Eukaryota > Metazoa > Chordata > Chondrichthyes > Heterodontiformes > Heterodontidae > Heterodontus > Heterodontus francisci. The sequence continues at coordinate 43,988,932 of NC_090380.1, read as the reverse complement.
TAATTTAGCGACAGTTGAAGAATCAAGCGAGGTGGTGGTGAGTTAGAGCTGGGTGTTGTCTGTGTACGTATAAAAACTAACGCTGTGTCTCCGGATGCTGTTGCTAAGCGGCAGCACGTATATGAGAAATAAGAGGGGATCAAGAATAGATCCTTGGGGGACAGTGGACATAATGGTGCAGGAGTGGGAAGAGAAGCCATTGCAAGTGATTCTCTGGCTATGATTAGATAGATAAGAATGGAACTAGGTGGAAGCAGTCCCATCCAGCTGGATGACAGTGGAGAGGCATTGGAGGAGAATTGTGATAAACCATGCCAAAGGCTGCAGACATGTTGAAAAGGGCGAGGAGTGATAGTTTACCTTGTGACTTTGATGAGAGCTGTTTCAGTACAGTGGCAGAGGTGGAAACCTGATTAGAGAGATTCAAACACAAAACTCTGGGAAAGATGGGCTCAGATTTGTGGGGGGGCGGGGGCATGACAACACGTTCAAAGACTTTAGAAAGTATACAATCATATTGCTAATCAGGCCTGCCCTTCTGAATATGCATCCATGATAAATCGTGCGCATAATGGGCTAAATTTAGTGAGCCTGTTGTGGGTCCCGGTGGCTGATCCTGAAGTGGGCACTGTCCCCACTTGTCACGTATGCGGTGGGTCCACCGCGATCATGCAGCCTGCCGACAATTATAAAAATGGAGGCATGAGGCACAGCCAATAAAGTGACGGGGGCAGGATGTAAGATGCCTGCAGCGACCATGGCTGAAGGAAGACACAGGTTTAGCGAGGCCTCCCTCGAGATTCTCCTCCAGGCTGCAAGAGAAAGGTATCAGATGACTCCAGAGCAGGTGCTGGGGCCGTATTTAAAACCCTGCCAGCCTGCATTCACTCCTGCCTGATTTAAAAGAGTGCCATCCTGAGTGCCCTCTGCTGTCCCAGGACCCCTCCTGCTGCCTTTGCTGCTCCAGGACCGCTAATGCTGACATTACTTTTTAGGGTTTGCATGTGGTTACGCAGGAGGAAGCAGGACATGGGGAGGGAGGCATCATAAAGGCACCGGCAGAGGGGTTAGGCATCGCCACATCCTAACAGATGCATGGCTGCATCTCGGCCACAGACCACCTTCTTTCACAGCTCACCCCCATTAACTCCCCTGAGAGATGACTGGAGGATGGGCTATATAGGAAATCTCAGTCGGGGACACGGGGCTGCCACTACCAGAACTGTCAAGGTGATCTCTCTGCGAAGTATGACTAACTCCCTCTTTCCACTTTCAGGACAAGAGGACCGATAACAACAGGATCATTGTGGATCGGCGGAGGCCTCTCTCGACAGCTGAGGAGGAGGCACTTGAATCAAGGGGGACCCAGGGCAGCCGCTCGATAGCTGATGGAGAGACTGGGGTCTCTGTGCAAGAGAGTAAGGATTGTCTTCCATTGACATACAATTCACTTCTGGAGACCCCCATCACACATGGCTGGCATGATGTGATCTGCTCATCTTAAACCACACAAGTTTGTGTTCTCTCATCCAGGTCGGCATCCACAGGAGACTCCAGTATAAGAGGGACATAATTTCACCTCTGAGGAGTGTCCGGAATCAGAGATTGCACCGTCCCATGACACTCCTCCACCTTCCACCAGCACAGGTACTTTCACCTCAATGGGTTTCCACTCGGCTGTAGAATCAGGGTCACAAGCTGGTGATAGCACCGTACACATTCCCAAGCAGCTGGCTGAGGCTGAGACAGCTGAGGCCACTGACATTCGGAGGACTGTGGGTAGCCTGGCCCATGCTGAGCCCCAGGATGATGACAAGCCTCTGGTGTCGACAGCACAGGGCATGCTGATGTTAAAGAGAGAGATATGGCAACATCTGGCAGAGATGCCAGAGGCAGAGTGCAGCCATGAGCAGATGATGGAGGAGTCCATCCATGCCATGAGTGCTGCCATGTCTCAGGCAAGTGAGCACATGGCTTCCTCTATCGAGAGGTTGGCGACCCTCATGGAGAGCCACATTCCACAGATGCATGCAAACCTGCACACCCTCGCCTTGGCCATGAGCTCAACACTGCAGTGACAAGGCGAGAGAAGGTCGAGGCCTCTGGAGTCGTCTTCAGCTCTTCTTCTCTGTCAGCAGGGAGGTTCAAGCGAGCTTTGAAAAGGAGGAGAAGAGGCACCTCCAAAGCTGGGGGCTCCCCTCAGGGCACTCCGAGTGTGGACAGCAGCTCCTCTGCCAGTGAGCCCAGCTCCAGTAGTCACAACGTCTGAGGAGAGTCCTGCTCCAGTGCAGGAAATCTGCAGGCAGCTGGGCCCCTCCTGGCATCAGGCAGCCAGAGGTCAGCCACCGAAATCTGTTTTATATTGTTGTTAGCATAGTTCGAGCGTTGTTTACAGTTGTCTCGATGTCTTTGTATATACATAACTACTTACACTCTCATTAAGCCTGTCCAGCTAACACTACTAATGATGCTTCTAGCTTCTTCCAAGCCTAGCACCCATGTAACTATTCCATCATCATCACTACAGTGGGAGGGGTTACTTTTACTGTCTCAAAAATTAATCCTTTCAGACCCTTATACTACAAAGTCATTATAGGCAAAGGCACAGTGTGATCAGCAGCCTGTCTCCAGCCCAGCTACTAGGGCAGCAGTCACATCTCATTGAAGCACTCGTAAACGTATAAAGAAAACAACCCAGAGATGCTTGGGGTTTCAAGGGTATTTGATGTTTGATATCTGTTTTCTTATATAAAGTTCTTTTGTATTTGAAATTATGGGCGGCACAGTGGCACAGTGGTTAGCACCGCAGCCTCACAGCTCCAGCGACCCGGGTTCAATTCTGGGTACTGCCTGTGTGGAGTTTGCAAGTTCTCCCTGTGTCTGCGTGGGTTTCCTCCGGGTGCTCCGGTTTCCTCCCACATGACAAAAGACTTGCAGGCTGATAGGTAAATTGGCCATTATAAATTGCCCCTGGTATAGGTAGGTGGTAGGGAAATATAGGGACAGGTGGGGATGTGGTAGGAATATGAAATTAGTGTAGGATTAGCATAAAATGGGTGGTTGATGGTCGGCACAGACTCGGTGGGCCGACGGGCCTGATTCAGTGCTGTATCTCTAAACAAAACTAAACTTTCATTGTGGAAAATTATTATTCTAATATGCCTTAATTGTGAGCTGCTGACTTCAGCCTTTCCCCTTAGTGGATGCCAATGTAGGCACAGCCCTCATTCGATTAGCATTCCCCATAGGCCATAGCGCATGGTTAAGCTGGGTGCCAGACACGGGACAGGTAGAAAGGAGGCGACATACTGAATGCATTGAGGTGAGTCTTTATTGATTTCACTTTGAGAGGCCATCATGGTGGCTCGAAGCGGGAATGTATGAGATTGTCTCTTGACTCCTTGGCCTGTCGCTCAATGTACCTGGCCTCCAGTGCAAGGTGTTCAATATCCAGTGCTGCCTGTTCATCTTCCTCCTCCGCATCCCCCTCATCAGTAGAGGAGCGGCATTCAATCATGTCCTCTTCGTGCAAGGCCTCTCCCCCTCTGCTGTGCTAAATTGTGCAGAACACGGCAGACCACAACAATACGCGAGACCCTCGCTGGGGCATACTGCAGGGCTCCACTGGATCAATCCAGACAACAGAATCTCATCTTCAGAAGCCCAATGGCCTGTTCAATGGTCGCTCTGCTGGAGCTGTGGCAAGTGCTGTACCTCTCCTCCACTGCATTGAGAGGGTTCCTCACAGATGTTAGTAGCCATGTCTTCAATGGGTAGCCCTTGTCCCCAAGAATTCATCCTTGAAGGCAAGCAGGGGGGTCTGAAAAGCTGTGGCATTGAAGTGATTTATGACTTTAACCTCTTTAAGGGCCTAAACCAAATCAAGCATACTTCCCTATGAGTCTACTTCAATTAAGTTCAAACTAGACAGATTCCCACAGACACTTGTTTGGCTCTGAAGAACTGAACTAGTTTTCTCTTAAAAAAGAAAACTAACAGGGAATATTACCATCTTTCAGACAGCCTATTTTTAAATTAATAATAGCTAAGTTATAAATATCCCAGATGTTATAAGGGTCTGAGAAACTCTTTTCAATAAGTATCTCCCCACTGAAGGAGACACAGAGAGGGGGTTCTTGTAGTTGTATACAGAATGTAGCATGAGACGATTTATTAACTTTTATAAATTAAAGAATTGCACGTGCAATATACTCTATGTGGCTAAGTATACTACAATATCAAAGATTATGAAAAGATGTACAACATAATCTTATTTCTAACATAGAATCCAAAAGTTCAACCCTGACAATGTTACAGAAAAATATCTAAGAATACCCATCAAAATTCCAAGTAAACTGGTACCTTAAATTCCCCGAGTAAGCCTCCTGCTTAACAAGATAAAACACTCTCAGTTAAGAGCAGAATTCTCTTGTCATGCAGTCAGCCATTCTTACCAGAGGTTGAGAAGCATTCATGAGGAATTCAATACTGATGATTTTTCGATTCAAAACTCTCACGTTTATACTGTTTCCAATCTATAAACTTATCTTTTGGAATGTAGGTGTTACCTCTCTGGGTATGTTCCTTCCTCTTTCATTAGCCATATATGGTTACATCATTAATTATTTTCTGAGAATTCCCTTCTCATGAAGTTGTGAGCTTTTATCTGGTCAAACTGTTTGTAGTGTTTTATAGTAACACTAAGATTTTATTTTATTGGTTACATAACATCATAAATGTGTTTTATACTTAAATGTTTTTCAATCAAAACCATTTTTTCCTTTTTGGGTTAAATTGGGTTTACGTGGCATCTGTTTTTGTAGGTAACATTCCATTTTATGATTGATCATCTGTGATGGTTCTTTGATGCTACCTTGTACCATCTTCTTAAGTTAGTCTGTCTATCTCTTTATCATTATCAACTAATTAAGATTATAGTTATCAGTATGGACCACGTATAGCATGTCTCTGTATGTTTCCTCTTCTAATTCCAATGCAGCAGAGACATTGGAATGGATTTTTTTTAACTTAAAAGGTGTTTCTGGTACACATTCCATTGTAACAGGGATGTTCATGGATTTTTAACTCTGCTCTTAAAGGGAATTCCAGTGAGTCTTGAAAACTGACCATTTATTCAATCTTTAATTCTAAAAGGTATAATGTATTAATTATATCTAAATTCGACTTTTTTAAAATTCATTTAGGGATGTGGGCATTTCTGGCCAGGCCAGCATTTATTGCCCATACCTAATTGCCCTTGAGAAGGTGGTGGTGAGCTGCCTTCTTGAACCGCTGCAGTCCATTAGGGGTAGGTATACCCACAGTGCTGTTAGGAAGGGAGTTCCAGGATTTTGACCCAACAACAGTGAAGGAACGGCAATATAGTTCCAAGTCAGGATGGTGTGTGACTTGGAGGGGAACTTGCAGGTGGTGGTGTTCCCAGGCATTTGCTGCCCTTGTCCTTAGGTTGGTGGAGGTCGGGGGTTTGGAAGGTGCTGTCTAAGGAGCCTTGGTGCATTGCTGTCGTGCATTTTGTAGATGGTACACACTGCTGCTACTGTGCGTCAGTGGTGGAGGGCGTGAATGTTTGTAGATGTGATGCCAATCAAGCGGGCTGCTTTGTCCTGGATGGTGTTGAGCTTCTTGAGTGTTGTTGGAGCTGCACCCATCCAGGCAAGTGGACAGTATTCCATCACACTCCTGACTTGTGCCTTGTAGATGGTGGGCAGGGTTTGGGGAGTCAGGAGGTGAGTTACTCGCCTCAGGATTCTTAGCCTCTGACCTGCTCTTGTAGCCATGGAATTTATGTGGCTACTCCAGTTCAGTTTCTGGTCAATGGTAGCCCCTAGGATGTTGATAGTGGGAGTTTCAGTGATGGTAATGCCGTTGAATGTCAAGGGGAGATGGTTAGATTCTCTCTTGTTGGAGATGGTCATTGCCTCGCACTTGTGTGGCGCGAATGTTACTTGCCACTTATCAGCCCAAGCCTGGATATTGTCCAGGTCTTGCTGCATTTCTACATGGACTGCTGCAGTATCTGAGGAGTCCCAAATGGTGCTGAACATTGTGCAATAATCAGCAAACATCCCCAATTTTGACCTTATGATTGAAGGTAGGTCATTGATGAAGCAGCTGAAGATGGTTGGGCCCAGGACACTACCCTGAGGAACTCCTGAAGTGATGTCCTGGAGCTGAGATGATTGACCTCCAACAACCACAACCATCTTCCTTTGTGCTAGGTATGACTCCAGCCAGCAGAGGGTTTTCCCCCTGATTCCCATTGACCTCAGTTTTGCTAGGGCTCCTTGATGCCATACTCGGTCAAATGCTGCCTTGATGTCAAGGGCAGTCACTCTCACCTCACCTCTTGAGTTCAGCTCTTTTGTCCATGTTTGAACCAAGGCTGGAATGAGGTCAGGAGCTTAGTGGCCCTGGCGGAACCCAAACTGAGCGTCACTGAGCATGTTATTGCTAAGCAAGTGCCGCTTGATGGCACTGTTGATGACACCTTCCATCACTTTACTGATAATTGAGAGTCGGCTGATGGGGCGGTAATTGGCCAGGTTGGACTTGTCCTGCTTTTTGTGTACAGGACATACCTGGGCAATTTTCCACATTGCAGGGTAGATGCCAGTGTTGTAGCCATACTGGAACAGTTTGGCTAGGGGTGCGGCAAGTTCTGGAGCACAGGTCTTCAGTACTATTGCCGGAATATTAGTACTAAGCCTATTATATCTAGATTTCATCACCCTCCACCTCTTGACCAGTATAAAGATAAACAGCGAAGAGGGGTAGTTTTAACTAAGTAATGTCTAAAAATTAAACATGCAATGGAGTGTTACGACTTATTTTTTTAAAATAGTGCAATAATACAAAGATCACAGGTCGTGTTCTTACATGGATCATCTAAATTTTGCTTTTAATTTATCACAAAGTTCAGAATAATAATGTGAAGTGTCGGTGATCTGCGGTTGCGAAATGTTTAATGAGATGACTATGTTGACATGTTGAACATCAATGATCAATCGATGAAACCATCTGATGAGGTAGAGAAGTCAGACCGTGACAAAGGCTGAAGTAAAACAACAGTACCTCAATCCTTTGTTTATGCGAGAGCAAGTCCCATCACTGAGAGTCTTTGCTGCTTTGTTCCTTTCTCGCAGTTTCTCCATCATCTGTTGTTGTGGCTTGACTATCACTTGTTGCGTTGGGTGTAGTTTCCAGTGCTAACTCCTGTGTGGGGGAGGAACAGTTATTGATGCAATTGGTTGTAGTTCGATTAGCATTATTTCCGATGCCGTCCTCCAGGCTGGGTCCTGAAAGACAGTGTACGACTGCACCTTATACTGTTCCTCCATTCCTGTACTTTCAGGATACCTCTTCAGGTTGTCTACAGAGACAATTTTAAGAGATTACTTGCCATTCGGCTGGTTAGCAAATATTTGGACAGTTCTTTCATTAATAACAGAATGTATTTGAACAGGTTTCTTCCACTTAGGTCTCAAACCAGGTTTCTGCTCAAACTTTCTCTCCTGAACCCACTCCACGGTTACAAGTTGCCAAGCTTTGTTAGTTACCTGTTTTTGTCTATTCTTCTCTCTGATCCTCTGATCAATTTTATGAATTTGATCTGCTATTTCTTGTTTCAAATCTAATGATCGGGTCAAGGAGTCAGAAAGTGTAGAGGCAATAAAAGAACCGTGTGTGATGTATGCTTTTCAACACCATACAATAAATAGCATGGTGTTCTTGGGAACACTGATGCACACTTGGGCACATTATTTAGTGATTGCTGCACCTCCAGAATGATGGCGGCCCACTTACTCCCTCTGACTCTTTAGCTTTTTTACTTCCTAGTTTATATGTTCCACCAGTCCTGCTGACTGTGGATGACATGGTGTGCTGTGCTATAACCCAATCCCACTTTGCACACAATAGTCCTTGAAAACCTTGGAAACAAAGGATCCGCCTTGATCAGAGTGTCGGACTTTGGGTTCACCAGCTACAGTAATGATGTTAGTAATAGCATGGACAAGTATGGTTTCCGAAACAGATTTTGTGGGGACCAGCCAGCAGAACGAAAATGCGGCCATCAACACAAATATGGACATGTTTATACCCCATTGATGGGGAAAGTGGTCCAACTAAATCAATTTTCTCCATTGATTTACTAGGCTTCACAGGAGCCAACGATGACGGCTTAATAAGTGATGATTTGTTCGTTAAATTACATGGCTCACAATTTGCCATGTATGTCTTACAGGCTTTAAGCATGCCTGGCCACCAATATAAAGGAATCAATTTGCAGAATGTTGTTCGGGCTCCACTATGTGCCTGATCTATACCCTCGTCAGCTTCTTTTACAAGCTGTTTGTGACTCGTGGGTACTTCCCGGACACCCTTGGGCAACTTAACCAGTACAATACCAGTTGGGGTCTCCGAATAGAAGTTCTTTGATGGATACTCTTCTGGATTCTCTTTCGTCGGGTCTAATAGCTGAATCAATTCCTCATCCTGATTAGCTGCCCATTCCGCCCTAGTGATTACATTAACTGTGGCAGGTTTCTCTTGAAGGGATGTCATGCAGACTGAATGTTTTGCCTGCCCATCCGCCAGGCTGTTGCCCTTTCAGTGTACTGAACCAGTGGTATGCCCGGGTACATGAATTACCTGACAATTATGTTTCTCTTTTCATTAATGGAGAATATCTCACCACAATGATTTGTGTTTTATGTGTTTACCTTTGGGATTGGTAAAGCCTGTTGGCGGCCAGAACACTGGGTCTTGGTTGTAAGCCCTTTTACAATAGTCACTATCAGTACAAATCCAAGGGGTATGGATAGTAATTCTTCTGGATAGAAAGAATAAGAATCCCGAAAGGTACCTATTACTATCCCCATCCCATCTGAGGATTGTTGAGATGTCCCTTTTTAAATCATCACTGATGACCTATCGCAGTAAATGACCTGGTGATAATCTGCAAATGGTTTCAGAGGTACTTGTTTATCCCCCTCCTCGGTATCATCATCTTCCATAACAGGGACGTGTTCTGAGTCCATGTCTGAGGATGGAAATTTAACAATGAGTGCAGGATCATTCAAAAAAGAAGCCCATTTGTTGTATCGAATTTGAGTGGCTCTTTTCTCATCAGAGGCCATTCGCAAAACTGATCTCAAGTCTGGTATTTCAGTATAAATTGAAATGGTGTGTATCCCTTGAAGGGGCCGTGCTTTAATGAGGCACTGAACTATCATTGTTATGACTTTCTTTTTTGTTGTACCGTCTCTCAACATTGGAAAAATTATAAGAATGAAACTGAACTGGCACAATGCAATTTTTGTTGTAAAAAACTGTAACTGCTACTTTAGGAGATGTTTTGCCATGAAGATTAAGTGGGACCTGCAAGTCCCTTTGTTCTAGATCTATAGCCTTCTGTACATCACGGCACAGTTGCTATAATTTCAAGTAATCATCTGTGGAAAAAATAAATGGGCCTTTAGCTGCCTCACTGACTCTAGCACAAAGAGTTGCTCAGAGCTCAGCAAAGGTGTAAAAGATCAACAAAATTCAGGCGTCTTCAACTTGCCTGCAGATTTTTCAAGGTTTGGGGATATTGAATAGTGTCCAGTTTCTCTTAATAGGACTGAGTTAATCCCCTACCATTCCCAGTTCTACGTAGCCTTAAATATCTACTTCCTCTCAAATGAATTGACTCTTTTTAATGTTGATCAGGTATCCAGCAGCAGTGAGCCGGGATAAAATTGTATCAACAGCCTGCAAGTGTTCTTGGAGGCCATCATGTCAAACATAAATGTCATCCATGTAAGAGTGATCTTAAGGAAACGTTTAATATCAGGCTGTCCTATAATAAGAGGCCAAACTAAATCAGGTACCAATCCCACCTCTAGGGTGGATGTAATGCCATAGGTAGTAAGAGGAATTTTTTAAAAGTCAATCAGCTGTGCCCTTGCTCTGTGTGAATTCCCCCAACTGATAACTGATAAATCAGGCTCCCCAAATCTGACCACTGAGTTTTTACAATTACAGGATCCATGACTGAGTGATCAGCTCCTGTATCAAAGAGTGCCTGTACCTGTTCAGTAGTGGGCAGTGATGCCAGGGCATAGGGGAATTCGAGAGACCCTGGCCGGGTGCCAGCCCTTCATTATGGAGAGTCATATTCCTCCGAGTCCTGACTATCAGCCCTGTCTTGATTTCTGATGACTTTACCTGAAATCCGCCCCTCCTTTTTAGGAGTCCCATGCTTTCCTGATCCCTTAGATCGTCTATCAGAAGGCTTACAATCACGACGAACGCCCCCTTGTGGTGGATGCCGATCCTGTCTGGAGTCTTTCTGATCTTTGCCCCTGTCAGCCCTGGATCCTCCCATTACCCTGTGATAGGCATGGCCAGTGTAAAATTAATCTCCATAGGGATCCCAGCTGACCATACTATCTCTATGGGGTTCCAGACCGTTCCCACCGTTCCGGGGAGGTATGCTGCTCGTGCTCCTGGCGAGATGGGGGTGAAGACTGACCAGAGCGTCCGTCCGAGGGCCCAAAGGAATGAGTCTGTGGGCGACTGGAATGAGAAGGAGCCTGGGGCCTATTCTGTCCCTGTTGGTGTGAGCAGATGCATTGTCTGTATTATTTTTAACCTTCGGTTCCGGTTGGACCACAGGCTCGGTATGGGGCAGATCCAGCAAGTTATGGTTCGAGTGGATATCGCGTTCAACATTATCCCACCTCTGCTGGTCATCAGGATAAGCAGTCAATGCACCTTGGTTGTTTAAAATCCATTGTGTTTTATCTTGGTTGCTGAGACCGGGCTTGCACGCATGGCGTATATAGAGTTAAGATTCACATTGTCTAAGAGTGTAATTTGAGACTGCACGGGCTATCCCACAAGCAGAGGAAAGCCTGCAGCACAGTCTTTAGCAAAAGCCTGAACAAGTGCCTGTCTCATTTGAAGGTGATGTATCAGTAGCTGTCTGTAATCTTCTCGCAAATTCTGATTACAAACCTCATTATGAGGAAGCCATCTGATCCAAAACCCCTGGCTACCACGCACATAGGGAGACCCAGGACCTACAATTCTACCATGGATACCCCTGTCCTGTCGTGCACCAGTCATTAGCCCACCCAATTTTCCAGACGTGCATATTATCATTAAGGAATGTTGTGGGTCTGGGGTAACAGTCTGATTATCCTACTGGATACGTTCTATCCCTTCCACCTGGGGGGTCAGCCACAATAGTACCATGAGCTCTAACTGAACCATCAGCATAAAAATTACCTATCTCAAAGACAACTACCTGATCTGCTTGAGGCAGCAGAATGGGGTTCTGTAATCTACTGAAACAAGTTTATGGATCACTCAATGGGAAAATTAAGCCAAACCCATCAATATTAACCATTATGTCTGAACAGAACCTGAAGTGAGGAGTTAAAATGTGTCAGGACCTAATCACAGCTAGGGGTTAACGTGAAATTTAAAGGAAATTTCCAAACCTCAAAAGTAGAATGAGAGAGTTCTGATTTAAGATCCACAAACTGTGATCAAGAGTTTGCCATCTCTAGATACTTAAATCTGGGTCTTAGTACCACTAGCAGTAAAACATTCCTTCTGTACTTAAAAATCTAAAATAAACATTTCAGACAAACAGATAAGTACAGGATTCTGTTAGCAACAAGACACGTTTTGGGTGTCAATTGAAGTGATTTATGACTTTAACCTCTTATAGGGACTAAACCAAATCAAGCGTACTTCCCTATGAATCTCCTTCAATTAAGTTCAAACTAGACAGATTTCCACAGACACTTGTTTGGCTCCGAAGAACTGAACTAGTTTTCTCTTAAAGAAAGAAAACTAACAGAGAATATTACCATCTTTCGGATAGCCTACATTTTAAAATAATTATAGCTAAGTCATAAATATCCCAGATATTATAATGGCCTGGGAAACTCTCTTCAATAAGTATCTCCCCATTTAAGGAGACATGAGAGGGGGTTCTTGTAGTTGTATACAGAATGTAGCATGAGACGATTTATTAACTTTTATAAATTTATGTCACATGAAATCGTGTGACATTGATCACAAGTCGTGGGAGTCAGTTGCCAGCATTCGCCAGAGCTGGCGGGCAGCCATAAAGACAGGGCTAAATTGTGGCGAGTCGAAGAGACTTAGTAGTTGGCAGGAAAAAAGACAGAGGCGCAAGGGGAGAGCCAACTGTGCAACAGCCCCAACAAACAAATTTCTCTGCAGCACCTGTGGAAGAGCCTGTTACTCCAGAATTGGCCTTTATAGCCACTCCAGGCGCTGCTTCACAAACCACTGACCACCTCCAGGCGCGTATCCATTGTCTCTCGAGATAAGGAGGCCCAAAAGAATTATAGAATTGAACATGCAATACACTTTAAGTGGCTAAGTATACTACAATATCAAAGATTACTAAAAGATGTATAACATAATCTTATTTCTAACATAGAATCCAAAGTTTCAACCTTGACAATGTTACAGCAAAATATCTTAGAATATCCATCAAAATTCCAAGTAAACTGTTACCTTAAATTCCCCGAGTAAGCCTCCTGCTTAACAAGATAAAACAGTCAGTTAAGAGCAGAATTCTCTTGTCATGCAGTCAGCCATTCTTACCAGAGGTTGAGAAACATTCATGAGGAATTCAATACCTCTGATTTTCAATTCAAAACTCTCACGTTTATATTGTTTCTAATCTATAAACTTATCATTTGGAATGTAGGTGTTACCTCTCTGTGTATGTTCCTTTCATCACAGCACCTGGGAGTGTCGAAGTATGTAGGTTCCGTGGCTGCTTCCCGGCAGGTGGGCTCACACCTGCAGGAAATGCTTTCGGTGGTTGCAGACCAGTTGAATGTTGATGGAATGGAATCGCTTTCTGTTGATGAAGGCACTTGGCTGGTCCGTTGGAGCCTTGATGGCCACATGCATGCAATGTATCACACCTTGCATCGAGGGGAATCCAGTGATGGCCCCAAATCCGAAGGTCCTCTTGGCCTGACTGTTGGGGTCAGTCCAGTAGTGCAAATAGTCGCAGGCCCTCTTGAACAGGGTATTGGTCATCTCCTTAATGCAGTGGTGGGTTGCTGCCTGTGAAACCCCACACATGTCCCCAGTGGAACCTTGGAATGATCCAGACGTGTAAAAGTTAAATGCCATGGTGATCTTCAATGTCATGGGCATAGGGTGACCACCGAATCCCACAGGTTGTAACTCGTCCTGTTGCAGGGTGCATAAGTCGGTGATGGCCTCCTTGGAGAGCTGTAGTCTTCATTGACAATACCGCTCAGACATTTGCAGGTAGCTGATTTTGATCTCTGGCGCAGGTGGGCCCTTCCTGGCATGGCCTTGTCATGGAGCATCATGGGCAGGAACAGCTGCCTCCTGGCACTGCCTCTGTTGGATGTGCTGCATTGCGCCATGGAGGTCCAGAAAGACAAGGTGCACGAGACCCATGCCAGGTGATCAGTAGGCTTCCAGAGCTCTATCCTTGCAGAGATAACCCCGCCTTGGCAGCTTTGCCTTTACTATTTCTCCCAGCAGACTCTCCGATGGCCCTCGGTGCCCATCCATGCTGATAGCCGAACCTCTCACCCAGCAGTATGGGCACTCAACCGTCTCAACCAACAGTTTTGCCACCCAATACAGCCACTCAAAACCAAGCACCCCACTTGCAGATAATCCGAGATCCTGCACACCCTTGTAGACACCCGAGACCCAGCTTACTTGGGACTCCCACCTGAGACCCTGCTCACCCGATACTCGCACCCGAGACCCTGCTCACCCAGTGCTCCCACCCGAGACCCTACTCACCCAGTACTCCCACCTGAGACCCTGCTCACCCAGTACTCCCACCTGAGACCCTGCTCACCCAGTACTCCCACCCGAGACCCTGCTCACCCAGTACTCCCACCCGAGACCCTGCTCACCCGGTACTCCCACCTGAGACCCTGCTCACCCGGTACTCCCACCTGAGGCCCTGCTCACCCAGTACTGGCATCCGAGACCCTGCTCACCTGGTACTCCCACCTGAGACCCTGCTCACCCGGTACTCCCACCTGAGGCCCTGCTCACCCAGTACTGGCATCCGAGACCCTGCTCACTCGGTACTCCCACCTGAGACCCTGCTCACCCAGTACTCCCACCTGAGTCCCTGCTCACCCAGTACTCCCACCCGAGACCCTGCTCACCCAGTACTCCCACCCGAGACCCTGCTCACCCGGTACTCCCACCTGAGACCCTGCTCACCCGGTACTCCCACCTGAGGCCCTGCTCACCCAGTACTGGCATCCGAGACCCTGCTCACCTGGTACTCCCAACTGAGACCCTGCTCACCCGGTACTCCCACCTGAGGCCCTGCTCACCCAGTACTGGCATCCGAGACCCTGCTCACTCGGTACTCCCACCTGAGACCCTGCTCACCCGGTACTCCCACCTGAGACCCTGCTCACCCGGTACTCCCACCTGAGACCCTGCTCACTCGATACTCCACTCAATAACCAACTCACCTGGTACTGGCACCCGAGACCCAGCTCACCCACAGAATCGCAAAATAATACAGTGCAGAAGAGGCCCTTCGGCCCATCGAGTCTGCACCGATGCATTAAAGACACCTGACCTGTCTACCTAATCCCATTTGACAGAATCACAACCCGGTACTGGCATCCGAGACCCTGCTCACCCGATACTCCCACCCGAAACCCTGCTCACATCGATACTCCCACCCAATACCCTGCTCACCCGATACTCCCACCCGAAACCCTGCTCACCCGATACTCCCACCCAATACCCAGCTCACGTACTGGCACCTGAAACCCCACTCACCCGATACTCCCACCCAATACCAGGTTCACCCGGTACTCCCACCCAAGACCCTGGTCACCCAACACCCACCCGAGACCCTGCTCACCCGACACTCCCACCCAAGACCCAGCTCACCCGGTACTCCCACCATATACCCAGCTCACCCAGTACTGGCACCCGAGACCCTGCTCACCGGGTACTCCCACCATATACCCAGCTCACCCAGTACTGGCACCCGAGACCCTGCTCACCCGGTACTCCCACGCGAGACCCTGCTCACCTGGTACTCCCACCGTATACCCAGCTCTCCCGGTACTCCCACCCGAGACCCTGCTCACCCGACACTCCCACCCAAGACCCTGCTCACCGGGTACTCCCACCATATACCCAGCTCACCCAGTACTGGCACCCGAGACCCTGCTCACCGGGTACTCCCACCATATACCCAGCTCACCCAGTACTGGCACCCGAGACCCTGCTCACCCGGTACTCCCACGCGAGACCCTGCTCACCTGGTACTCCCACCGTATACCCAGCTCTCCCGGTACTCCCACGCGAGACCCTGCTCACCCGGTACTCCCACGCGAGACCCAGCTCTCCCGGTACTCCCACGCGAGACCCTGCTCACCCGATACTCCCACCGTATACCCAGCTCACCCGGTACTGGCATCCCGAGACCCTGCTCACTCGATACTCCCACCCAATAACCAGCTCACCTGGTACTGGCACCCGAGACCCTGCTCACCCGATACTCCCACCCGAGACCCTGCTCACCCGATACTCCCACCCAATATCCAGCTCACCCAGTACTTCCACCTGAGACCTAGCTCATCTGGAACAGTGTTCTACAATTTAAATTACACTCCTGTTGCTTCGGGGTGGCAAGGCCACCTTGATGCTTTCCCACTGCTGACTCAATCGGAACTGACGTCACATTGTCGGATTTCCATGTGGACTCGTCTGACGTTATTCTCTGGTCCCCCACGCCTCCATTCCTGCTCCAAACGGCCTCACTAAGTTCAGCCCATTGTCTGTCTTGTAGCACCACTGTTTTGCTTATGTCAATGCAAATGCCGAGATAGAGAAAGAATTGAAATGTATATTTTACAAGCATTGTAAAATTTTACAAGCATTGTAAAATATACAGAAATTGAAACAATGCAAGGCCTCTGATTATACTGATCACCAAATCATCTAAATCAACTGGCGTAAGGCATTGAACAGGACTTAAGTCATTTCTTCAAATGATGCAGATTATGCCGAGGTCTCAATTCACACCAAAGTTCATTCTTCCTCTTTTAATTTCCTCTACACCGGAGAAAACTAGGAAGATATTGTCAGCACACAAATATGAAATATCGTCTGATGAGAAATAATCAGGGCAAGTTTTGCTCTCACTACCGTATAATTTATGACTGTAAATGGAGAAAGAGCAATATGAAGTTAAAACAAAAACAATCCTCAGCCAACGTACTGTTGAGGGCCCACCTATTTTAATTTTCAGATGGGACTTGATTTAGACATTGGGAACAGTTAGGGACCTAATAATGATCGTCTCAAGTGTGGTTCATAGGAATCCTTAGCTGTGGTCGAGGGAAATTAGAAACGGATCTTAAACTTATTTTTCTTTGAAGCCTTTTCTGTGTTTTGAGCCTTAAATGCTTCCATTATTTGATCTCCTGGCTGCTAGAACGTTTTCCCTTCTAAAAGCTGTTAGAGTCATAGAGTCAGAATTATACAGTACAGAAACAGGCCCTTCGGCCCACTGTGTCTGCGCCGGCCATCAAGCCTATCTATTCTAATCCCATTTTCCAGCACTTGGCCCATAGCCTTGTATGCTATGGCATTTCAAGTGCTCATCTAAATACTTCTTAAATGTTGCGAGGGTTCCTGCCTCTACCACCTCTTCAGGCAGTGTGTTCCAGATTCCAACTACCTTTTGAGTGAAAATTATTTCCTCAAATCCCCTTTAAACCTCCTACCTCTTACTTTAAATCTATGCCCCCTGGTTATTGACCCCTCCACTAAGGGAAAAAGTATCTTCCTATCTAACCTATCAATGCCCCTCATAATTTTGTATACCTCAATCATACCTCCCCTCAGCCTTCTCTGCTCTAAGGAAAACAACCCCAGCCTATCCAGTCTCTCTTCATAACTGAAATGCTCCGGCCCAGGCAACATCCTGATGAATCTCCTCTGCACCCTCTCCAGTGCAATCGCATCCTTCCTATAGTGTGGTGACTAGAACTGTACACAGTACTCCAGCTGTGGCCTAACCAGCGTTTTATACAGCTCCATCATAACCTCCCTGCTCTTATATTCTATGCCTCAGCTAATAAAGGCAAGTATCCCATATGCCTTCCTAACCACCTGATCTATCTGTGCTGCTGCCTTCAGTGATCTATGGACAAGTACTCCAAGGTCCCTCTGACCCTCTGTACTTCCTAGGGTCCTACCATCCATTGTATATTCCCTTGCCTGGTTAGTCCTCTCAAAATGCATTACCTCACGCTTCTCAGGATTAAATTCCATTTGCCACTACTCCGCCCATCTTACCACCCCATCTATATTGTCCTGTAATCTAAGGCTTTCCTCCTCACTATTTACGACACCACCAATTTTCGTGTCATCTGCGAAATTTGCTCCATTTCACTCCAGACACTGCTGCCAGCCCATGATCAGCATCTGTCCATACTCCAAAACTTTGACCTGTCTTTAAGCAGTGCCAATATTTGTATTTTCCTGAGGCCCAACCGCATCTGCTGAAACCATCGGATCAGGGAAAAGGCTAAACTACCTAACCTGCGCCAGAGACAATTGACTTCATCATCTGTTCAGGTGCCTATGCTGCTGTTTCTTGTCACTGAATCAGCAAGTATTCAAAATCATAGAGTCATAGAGTCGGACAGCATAGAAACAGGCCCTTTGGCCCACCGTGACCATGCCGACCATAATGCCTATCTATACTAATCCCATCTGCCTGCATTAATTCCATATCCCTCTATGCCTTGCTCATTCAAGTACCTGTCCAGATGCCTCTTAAATGTTGCTACTGTTCCTGCCTCCACCACCACCTCAGGCAGCTCATTCCAGATACCCACTATTCTTTGTGTGAAATATTTACCCCTTTGATCCCCTTTAAACCTCCTCCCTCTCACCTTAAATCTATGCCCTCTAGTTTTAGTCACCCCTACCATAGGAACAGACTCTGGCTATCTACCCTATCTATGCCTCTTATAATTTTATATACCTCTATCATGTCCCCTCTCAGCCTCCTTCGCTCCAGGGAAAACAGACCCAGCCTATCCAATCTCTCTTTATAACTCAAGCCCTCCAAACCAGGCACCATCCTTGTGAATCTTTTCTGCACCATCTCTTTCCTGTAGTGGGGCGACCAGAACTGCACACAGTACTCCAAATGCAGCCTAACCAACGTCATGTACAACTGTAACATGACGTCCCAACTCTTGTACTCAATGCCTCAGCCAATGAAGGCAAGCATGCCATACGCCTTCTTCACCACCCTGTCTACCTGTGTTGCCACTTTCAGGGAACTATGTACTTGCACCCCAAGGTCTCGCTGCTCAACAACACTCCCCAGGGCCCTGCCATTCACTGTATATGTCCTGCCCTGGTTTAACTTCCCAAAATGCATCACTTCACACTTGTCTGCGTTAAATTCCATTTTCCAATCCCTTGCCCACTTTCCCAGTTGATCTATATCCTGTTGTAACCTTAGACAACCTTCTTCACTGTCCACTATACCACCAATTTTAGTGTCATCTGCAAACTTACTAATCATGCCCCTTACATTCACATCCAAGTCATTAATATATATGATAAACAACAGAGAGCCCAGCACTGATCCCTGCAGCACACCACTGGTCACCGGCCTCCAATCTGAAAAACAACCCTCCACTACCACCCTCTGCCTCCTATCACCAAGCCAATTTTGTATCCAATTTGCTAGCTCACCCTGGATCCCATGTGTTCGAACCTTCTGGACCAGCCTACCATGCGGGACCTTGTCAAAGTCCTTGCTAAAGTCCATGTAGACAACGTCCATCACCCTGCCCTCGTCAATCTTCTTGGTCACCTCCTTGAAAAACTCAATCAAATTCATGAGACATGATTTCCCACGCACAAAGCCATGCTGACTTTCCCTAATCAGACCACGCGTTTCCAGATGCATATAAATCCTGTCTCTCAGAATCCCTTCCAATAACTTTCCCACCACTGATATAAGGCTCACCGGCCTGTAGTTCCCTGGCTTATCCCTGCTGTCCTTCTTAAATAAAGGCACAACATTAGCTATCCTCCAGTCTTCCGGTACCACACCCGTGGCTAACAATGATACAAAAATCTCTGCCAGGGCCCCAGCAATCTCCTCCCTTGCTTCCCATAGCATCCTAGGACAATGTGGCACTAAAATGCTTTTGAGGCCTACTATGCATTTTGCTTTGCTTGAAACCCACCAATATAATCAGTCCTGCCCATGTGTAATCAAATCGTGATGAAAAATCCAGCTATGTAACCTGATTGTAATTTCAAACCCAGGTGTATAGTCTGATTCTGATTATAAACCCAGGCGTGTAATCTGATTGTAATTATAACCCGTGGGTAGTCAGATTGAGATTACAAACCCATGTGTGTAATGTGATTGTGATTACAAACTCAGGTGTGTAGTCTGATTGTAATTATAAACCAAGTGCAGCCTGATTGTGATTATAATCCAGGTATGTAGTCTGATTAAATTATAAACCCAGCAATGAAATCTGATTGTAATTGCAAACCCAGGTGTGTAGTATGGTTGTAATTGCAAACCCAGGTGTGTAATCTGATTGTGGTTATAAACCCAGGTGTGTAGTGTGATTGTAATTAAAGCCCAGGTGTGTAGACTGATTGTAGTTATAACCCAGATGTGTAGACCGATTGTGATTACAAAAAAAGGTGAGTGATGTGATTGTGAAAATAAATGCATGTGTTTAGTCTGATTGTAATTAAATGCCAGGGTATGCAGTCTGACTGTGATTATAAACCCAAGTGTGAGCCTTATTGTAATTACATCCCCAGGTGTATAGTCTGTTTGTAATGAAAAACTCAGGTGTGTAATCGGATTGTAATTGTATACCCAAGTGTGCAGTCTGATTGTAATTATATCTCCAGGTGCGTAGTCTGATTGTAATTATAAACCCAGGTGTGTAGTCTGATTGTAATGGCAAATCCAGGTGTGCAGTCTGATTGTGATTATAAACCCAGGTGTGTAATCTGATTGTAATTATATCCCCAGGTGTGTAGTCTGATTGTAATTATAAACCCAGGTGTGCAGTCTGATTGTGATTATAAACCCAGGTGTGAAATCTGCTTGTAATTGTAAACCCAGGTGTGCAGTCTGATTGTGATTATAAACCCAGGTGTGTAGTCAAATTGCAATTATAAATTCAGGTGTGCAGTCTGATTGTAATTATAAACCCAGGTGCGTAATATGATTGTAATTATAAACCCACGTTTGCAGTCTGATTGTGATTACAAACCCAGGTGTGTACTCAGACTGTAATTATAAACAGAGTTGTGCAGTCTGATTGTGATTACAAACACAGGTGTGTAGTCCGATGGTGATTATTACCCCAGGTGTGTGGTCTGATTGTGATTATAAACCCAGGTGTGCAGTCTGATAGTGATTATAAATCCAGGTGTGTAGTCTTATTGTGATTATAAATTCAGGTGTGCAATCTGATGATAATTATAAACCCAGGTGTGCAGTCTGATTGTGATTATAAACCCAGGTGTGTGGTCTGATTGAGATATAAACTGAGGTGTGCAGTCTGATAGTGATTATAAATCCAGGTGTGTAGTCTTATTGTGATTATAAACCCAGGTGTGCAATCTGATTGTAATTATAAACCCAGTTGAGCAGTCTGATTGTGATTATAAACCCAGGTGTGCAGTCTGATTGTGATTATAAACCCAGGTGTGCAGTCTGATTGTGATTAGAAACCCAGGTGTGTAGGCTGATTGTGATTATAAACCCAGGTGTGCAGTCTGTTTGTAATTATAAACCCAGTTGTGCAGTCTGATTGTGATTATAAACCCAGGTGTGTAGTCTGATTGTGATTATAAACCCAGGTGTGTAGTCTGTTTGTAATTATAAACCCAGGTGTGCAGTCTGATTGTGATTATAAACCCAGGTGTGTAATCTGATTCTAATTATTAAACCAGGTGTGTAGGCTGATTGTGATTAGAAACCCAGGTGTGCAGTCTGTTTGTAATTATAAACCCAGTTGTGCAGTCTGATTGTAATTATAAACCCAGGTGTGCAGTCTGATTGTGATTGTAAACCCAGTTGTGCAGTCTGATTGTGATTGTAAACCCAGTTGTGCAGTCTGATTGTGATTATAAACCCAGGTGTGTAATCTGATTGTAATTATTAACCCAGGTGTGTAGGCTGATTGTGATTATAAACTAAGTGTGCAGTCTGATTGTGATTATAAACCCAGGTGTGTGGTCTGATTGTAATTATTAACCCAGGTGTGTAATCTGATTGTAATTATTAACCCAGGTGTGCAGGCTGATTATGATTATAAACCCAGGTGTGCAATATGATTGTAATTATAAACCCAGGTGTGCAGTCTGATTGTGATTATAAACCCAGGTGTGTGGTCTGATTGTGATATAAACTGAGGTGTGCAGTCTGATTGTAATTATAAACCCAGTTGTGCAGTCTGATTGTGATTGAAAACCCAGGTGTGCAGTCTGATTGAAATTATAACCCAGGTGTGCAGTCTGATTGTGATTATAAACCCAGGTGTGTAATCTGATTCTAATTATTAAAGCAGGTGTGTAGGCTGATTGTGATTATAAACCAATGTGTGCAGTCTGTTTGTAATTATAAACCCAGTTGTGCAGTCTGATTGTGATTATAAACCCAGATGTGTAGTCTAATTGTAGTTATAACCCAGATGTGTAATCTGATTGTAATTAAAAACTAGGTGTGCAGTCTGATTGTGATTATAAACCCAGGTGTGCAGTCTGATTGTAATTATTAACCCAGGTGTGTAATCTGATTGTAATTATTAACCCAGGTGTGCAGGCTGATTGTGTTATAAACCCAGGTGTGCAATATGATTGTAATTATAAACCCAGGTGTGTAGTCCGATTGTGATTATAAACCCAGGTGTGTGGTCTGATTGTGATTATAAACCCAGTTGTGTAATTTGATTGCAATTATAAACCCAGTGTGCAGTCTGATTGTGATTATAAACCCAGGTGTGTGGTCTGATTGTGATATAAACTGAGGTGTGCAGTCTGATTGTAATTATAAACCCAGTTGTGCAGTCTGATTGGGATTATAAACCCAGGTGTGCAGTCTAATTTTGATTATAAACCCACGTTTGCAGTCTGATTGTGATTGAAAACCCAGGTGTGCAGTCTGATTGAAATTATAACCCAGGTGTGCAGTCCGATTGTGATTATAAACCCAGGTGTGTAATCTGATTCTAATTATTAAACCAGGTATGTAGGCTGATTGTGATTATAAACCCAGGTGTACAGTCTGTTTGTAATTATAAACCCAGTTGTGCAGTCTGATTGTGATTATAAACCCAGGTGTGTAGTCTGATTGTAATTATAAACCCAGTTGTGCAGTCTGATTGGGATTATAAACCCAGGTGTGCAGTCTAATTTTGATTATAAACCCACGTTTGCAGTCTGATTGTAATTATAAACCCAGGTGTGCAGTCTGATTGAAATTATAACCCAGGTGTGCAGTCTGATTGTGATTATAAACCCAGGTGTGTAATCTGATTCTAATTATTAAACCAGGTGTGTAGGCTGATTGTGATTATAAACCCAGGTGTGCAGTCTGTTTGTAATTATAAACCCAGTTGTGCAGTCTGATTGTGATTATAAACCCAGTTGTGTAGTCTGATTGTGATTATCAACCCAGGTGTGTAGTCTGTTTGTAATTATAAACCCAGGTGTGCAGTCTGATTGTGATTATAAACCCAGGTGTGTAATCTGATTCTAATTATTAAACCAGGTGTGTAGGCTGATTGTGATTATAAAACCAGGTGTGCAGTCTGTTTGTAATTATAAACCCAGGTGTGCAGGCTGATTGTGATTATAAACCCAGGTGTGCCATATGATTGTAATTATAAACCCAGGTGTGCAGTCTGATTGTGATTACAAACCCAGGTGTGTACTCAGACTGTAATTATAAAGAGAGTTGTGCAGTCTGATTGTGATTACAAACCCAGGTGTGTAGTCCGATTGTGATTATAAACCGAGGTGTGTGGTCTGATTGTGATTATAAACCCAGTTGTGTAATTTGATTGTAATTATAAACCCAGTGTGCAGTTTGATTGTGATTATAAACCCAGGTGTGTGGTCTGATTGTGATATAAACTGAGGTGTGCAGTCTGATTGTAATTATAAACCCAGTTGTGCAGTCTGATTGGGATTATAAACCCAGGTGTGCAGTCTAATTTTGATTATAAACCCACGTTTGCAGTCTGATTGTGATTGAAAACCCAGGTGTGCAGTCTGATTGAAATTATAACCCAGGTGTGCAGTCTGATTGTGATTATAAACCCA
The DNA here is from genome assembly GCF_036365525.1 of Heterodontus francisci. Lineage (NCBI taxonomy): Eukaryota > Metazoa > Chordata > Chondrichthyes > Heterodontiformes > Heterodontidae > Heterodontus > Heterodontus francisci. The sequence goes on along the minus strand of NC_090380.1, from coordinate 43,965,499 downwards.
GGTGTGTAAGCTGATTCTAATTATTAAACCAGGTATGTAGGCTGATTGTGATTATAAACCCAGGTGTACAGTCTGTTTGTAATTATAAACCCAGTTGTGCAGTCTGATTGTGATTATAAACGCAGGTGTGTAATTTGATTGTAATTATAAACCCAGTTGTGCAGTCTGATTGGGATTATAAACCCAGGTGTGCAGTCTAATTTTGATTATAAACCCACGTTTGCAGTCTGATTGTAATTATAAACCCAGGTGTGCAGTCTGATTGAAATTATAACCCAGGTGTGCAGTCTGATTGTGATTATAAACCCAGGTGTGTAATCTGATTCTAATTATTAAACCAGGTGTGTAGGCTGATTGTGATTATAAACCCAGGTGTGCAGTCTGTTTGTAATTATAAACCCAGGTGTGCAGTCTGATTGTAATTATAAACCCAGGTGTGCAGTCTGATTGTGATTACAAACCCAGGTGTGTACTCAGACTGTAATTATAAAGAGAGTTGTGCAGTCTGATTGTGATTACAAACCCAGGTGTGTAGTCCGATTGTGATTATAAACCCAGGTGTGTGGTCTGATTGTGATTATAAACCCAGTTGTGTAATTTGATTGTAATTATAAACCCAGTGTGCAGTCTGATTGTGATTATAAACCCAGGTGTGTGGTCTGATTGTGATATAAACTGAGGTGTGCAGTCTGATTGTAATTATAAACCCAGTTGTGCAGTCTGATTGTGATTATAAACCCAGGTGTGTAGTCTGATTGTAATTATAAACCCAGTTGTGCAGTCTGATTGGGATTATAAACCCAGGTGTGCAGTCTAATTTTGATTATAAACCCACGTTTGCAGTCTGATTGTAATTATAAACCCAGGTGTGCAGTCTGATTGAAATTATAACCCAGGTGTGCAGTCTGATTGTGATTATAAACCCAGGTGTGTAATCTGATTCTAATTATTAAACCAGGTGTGTAGGCTGATTGTGATTATAAACCCAGGTGTGCAGTCTGTTTGTAATTATAAACCCAGTTGTGCAGTCTGATTGTGATTATAAACCCAGGTGTGTAGTCTGATTGTGATTATAAACCCAGGTGTGCAGTCTGATTGAAATTATAACCCAGGTGTGCAGTCTGATTGTGATTATAAACCCAGGTGTGTAATCTGATTCTAATTATTAAACCAGGTGTGTCGGCTGATTGTGATTATAAACCCAGGTGTGTAATCTGATTCTAATTATTAAACCTGGTGTGTAGGCTGATTGTGATTATAAACCCAGGTGTGCAGTCTGTTTGTAATTATAAACCCAGGTGTGCAGTCTGATTGTAATTGTAAACCCAGGTGTGTAATCTGATTGTAATTATTAACCCAGGTGTGTAGGCTGATTGTGATTATAAACCCAGGTGTGTAATCTGATTGTAATTATAAAGCCAGGTGTGCAGTCTGATTGTGATTATAAACCCAGGTGTGTAATCTGATTGTAATTATAAACCCAGGTGTGTAGGCTGATTGTGATTATAAACCCAGGTGTGCAGTCTGATTGAAAGTATAACCCAGGTGTGCAGTCTGATTGTGATTATAAACCCAGGTGTGCAGTCTGATTGTGATTATAAAACCAGGTGTGCAGTCTGATTGTGATTATAAACCCAGGTGTGTAGGCTGATTGTGATTATAAACCCAGGTGTGCAGTCTGTTTGTAATTATAAACTCAGGTGTGCAGTCTGATTGTGATTATAAATCCAGGTGTGTAATCTGATTCTAATTATTTAACCAGGTGTGTAGGCTGATTGTGATTATAAACCCAGGTGTGCAGTTTGTTTGTAAATTTAAACCCAGTTGTGCAGTCTGATTGTAATTATAAACCCAGGTGTGCAGTCTGATTGAAATTATAACCCAGGTGTGCAGTCTGATTGTGATTATAAACCCAGGTGTGTAATCTGATTCTAATTATTAAACCAGGTGTGTAGGCTGATTGTGATTATAAACCCAGGTGTGCAGTCTGTTTGTAATTATAAACCCAGTTGTGCAGTCTGATTGTGATTATAAACCCAGGTGTGTAGTCTGATTGTGATTATAAACCCAGGTGTGTAGTCTGTTTGTAATTATAAACCCAGGTGTGCAGTCTGATTGTGATTATAAACCCAGGTGTGTAATCTGATTCGAATTATTAAACCAGGTGTGTAGGCTGATTGTGATTATAAAACCAGGTGTGCAGTCTGTTTGTAATTATAAACCCAGGTGTGCAGTCTGATTGTAATTATAAACCCAGGTGTGCAGTCTGATTGTGATTACAAACCCAGGTGTGTACTCAGACTGTAATTATAAAGAGAGTTGTGCAGTCTGATTGTGATTACAAACCCAGGTGTGTAGTCCGATTGTGATTATAAACCCAGGTGTGTGGTCTGATTGTGATTATAAACCCAGTTGTGTAATTTGATTGTAATTATAAACCCAGTGTGCAGTCTGATTGTGATTATAAAACCAGGTGTGCAGTCTGTTTGTAATTATAAACCCAGGTGTGCAGGCTGATTGTGATTATAAACCCAGGTGTGCAATATGATTGTAATTATAAACCCAGGTGTGCAGTCTGAATGTGATTACAAACCCAGGTGTGTACTCAGACTGTAATTATAAAGAGAGTTGTGCAGTCTGATTGTGATTACAAACCCAGGTGTGTAGTCCGATTGTGATTATAAACCCAGGTGTGTGGTCTGATTGTGATTATAAACCCAGTTGTGTAATTTGATTGTAATTATAAACCCAGTGTGCAGTCTGATTGTGATTATAAACCCAGGTGTGTGGTCTGATTGTGATATAAACTGAGGTGTGCAGTCTGATTGTAATTATAAACCCAGTTGTGCAGTCTGATTGGGATTATAAACCCAGGTGTGCAGTCTAATTTTGATTATAAACCCACGTTTGCAGTCTGATTGTGATTGAAAACCCAGGTGTGCAGTCTGATTGAAATTATAACCCAGGTGTGCAGTCTGATTGTGATTATAAACCCAGGTGTGTAAGCTGATTCTAATTATTAAACCAGGTATGTAGGCTGATTGTGATTATAAACCCAGGTGTACAGTCTGTTTGTAATTATAAACCCAGTTGTGCAGTCTGATTGTGATTATAAACCCAGGTGTACAGTCTGTTTGTAATTATAAACCCAGTTGTGCAGTCTGATTGTGATTATAAACCCAGGTGTGTGGTCTGATTGGGATTATAAACCCAAGTGTGCAGTCTAATTTTGATTATAAACCCACGTTTGCAGTCTGATTGTAATTATAAACCCAGGTGTGCAGTCTGATTGAAATTATAACCCAGGTGTGCAGTCTGATTGTGATTATAAACCCAGGTGTGTAATCTGATTCTAATTATTAAACCAGGTGTGCAAGCTGATTGTGATTATAAACCCAGGTGTGCAGTCTGTTTGTAATTATAAACCCAGTTGTGCAGTCTGATTGTGATTATAAACCCAGTTGTGTAGTCTGATTGTGATTATAAACCCAGGTGTGTAGTCTGTTTGTAATTATAAACCCAGGTGTGCAGTCTGATTGTGATTATAAACCCAGGTGTGTAATCTGATTCTAATGATTAAACCAGGTGTGTAGGCTGATTGTGATTATAAAACCAGGTGTGCAGTCTGTTTGTAATTATAAACCCAGGTGTGCAGTCTGATTGTAATTATAAACCCAGGTGTGCAGTCTGATTGTGATTACAAACCCAGGTGTGTACTCAGACTATAATTATAAAGAGAGTTGTGCAGTCTGATTGTGATTACAAACCCAGGTGTGTAGTCCGATTGTGATTATAAACCCAGGTGTGTGGTCTGATTGTGATATAAACTGAGGTGTGCAGTCTGATTGTAATTATAAACCCAGTTGTGCAATCTGATTGGGATTATAAACCCAGGTGTGCAGTCTAATTTTGACTATTAACCCACGTTTGCAGTCTGATTGTGATTGAAAACCCAGGTGTGCAGTCTGATTGAAATTATAACCCAGGTGTGCAGTCTGATTGTGATTATAAACCCAGGTGTGTAATCTGATTGTAATTATAAAGCCAGGTGTGCAGTCTGATTGTGATTATAAACCCAGGTGTGTAATCTGATTGTAATTATAAACCCAGGTGTGTAGGCTGATTGTGATTATAAACCCAGGTGTGCAGTCTGATTGAAAGTATAACCCAGGTGTGCAGTCTGATTGTGATTATAAACCCAGGTGTGCAGTCTGATTGTGATTATAAACCCAGGTGTGTAGTCTGATTGTGATTATAAACCCAGGTGTGTAGTCTGTTTGTAATTATAAACCCAGGTGTGCAGTCTGATTGTGATTATAAACCCAGTTGTATAGTCTGATTGTGATTATCAACCCAGGTGTGTAGTCTGTTTGTAATTATAAACCCAGGTGTGCAGTCTGTTTGTAATTATAAACCCAGTTGTCCAGTCTGATTGTGATTATAAACCCAGTTGTGTAGTCTGATTGTGATTATAAACCCAGGTGTGTAGTCTGTTTGTAATTATAAACCCAGGTGTGCAGTCTGATTGTGATTATAAACCCAGGTGTGTAATCTGATTCTAATTATTAAACCAGGTGTGTAGGCTGATTGTGATTATAAAACCAGGTGTGCAGTCTGTTTGTAATTATAAACCCAGGTGTGCAGTCTGATTGTAATTATAAACCCAGGTGTGCAGTCTGATTGTGATTACAAACCCAGGTGTGTAGTCCGATTGTGATTATAAACCCAGGTGTGTGGTCTGATTGTGATTATAAACCCAGTTGTGTAATTTGATTGTAATTATAAACCCAGTGTGCAGTCTGATTGTGATTATAAACCCAGGTGTGTGGTCTGATTGTGATTATAAACCCAGTTGTGTAATTTGATTGTAATTATAAACCCAGTTGTGCAGTCTGATTGGGATTATAAACCCAGGTGTGCAGTCTAATTTTGATTATAAACCCACGTTTGCAGTCTGATTGTGATTGAAAACCCAGGTGTGCAGTCTGATTGAAATTATAACCCAGGTGTGCAGTCTGATTGTGATTATAAACCCAGGTGTGTAAGCTGATTCTAATTATTAAACCAGGTGTGTAGGCTAATTGTGATTATAAACCCAGGTGTACAGTCTGTTTGTAATTATAAACCCAGTTGTGCAGTCTGATTGTGATTATAAACCCAGGTGTGTAGTCTGATTGTAATTATAAACCCAGGTGTGCAGTCTAATTTTGATTATAAACCCACGTTTGCAGTCTGATTGTAATTATAAACCCAGGTGTGCAGTCTGATTGAAATTATAACCCAGGTGTGCAGTCTGATTGTGATTATAAACCCAGGTGTGTAATCTGATTCTAATTATTAAACCAGGTGTGTAGGCTGATTGTGATTATAAACCCAGGTGTGCAGTCTGTTTGTAATTATAAACCCAGTTGTGCAGTCTGATTGTGATTATAAACCCAGGTGTGTAGTCTGATAGTGATTATAAACCCAGGTGTGCAGTCTGATTGTGATTATAAATCCAGGTGTGCAGTCTGATTGTGATTATAAATGCAGTTGTGCAGTCTGATTGTGATTATAAACCCAGGTGTGTAATCTGATTGTAATTATTAACCCAGGTGTGTAGGCTGATTGTGATTATAAACCCAGGTGTGTAATCTGATTGTAATTATAAAGCCAGGTGTGCAGTCTGATTGTGATTATAAACCCAGGTGTGTAATCTGATTGTAATTATAAACCCAGGTGTGTAGGCTGATTGTGATTATAAACCCAGGTGTGCAGTCTGATTGAAAGTATAACCCAGGTGTGCAGTCTGATTGTGATTATAAACCCAGGTGTGCAGTCTGATTGTGATTATAAACCCAGGTGTGTAGTCTGATTGTGATTATAAACCCAGGTGTGTAGGCTGATTGTGATTATAAACCCAGGTGTGCAGTCTGTTTGTAATTATAAACTCAGGTGTGCAGTCTGATTGTGATTATAAATCCAGGTGTGTAATCTGATTCTAATTATTTAACCAGGTGTGTAGGCTGATTGTGATTATAAACCCAGGTGTGCAGTTTGTTTGTAAATTTAAACCCAGTTGTGCAGTCTGATTGTAATTATAAACCCAGGTGTGCAGTCTGATTGTGATTATAAACCCAGGTGTGCAGTCTAATTGTGATTGTAAACCCAGTTGTGCAGTTTGATTGTGATTATAAATCCAGGTGTAAAATCTGATTGTAATTATAAAGCCAGGTGTGCAATCTGATTGTGATTATAAACCCAGGTGTGTAATCTGATTGTAATTATTAACCCAGGTGTGTAGGCTGATTGTGATTATAAACACAGGTGTGCAGTCTGATTGTGATTGTAAACCCAGTTGTGCAGTCTGATTGTAATTATTAACCCAGGTCTGTAGGCTGATTGTGATTATAAACCCAGGTGTGCAGTCTGATTGTGATTATAAACCCAGGTGTGTAGTCTGATTGTAATTATTAACCCAGGTGTGTAATCTGATTGTAATTATTAACCCAGGTGTGTAGGCTGATTGTGATTATAAACCCAGGTGTGTGGTCTGATTGTAATTATAAACCCACGTTTGCAGTCTGATTGTGATTACAAACCCAGGTGTGTAGTCCGATTGTGATTATAAACCCAGGTGTGTGGTCTGATTGTGATTATAAACCCAGTTGTGTAATTTGATTGTAATTATAAACCCAGTGTGCAGTCTGATTGTGATTATAAACCCAGGTGTGTGGTCTGATTGTGATATAAACTGAGGTGTGCAGTCTGATTGTAATTATAAACCCAGGTGTGTAATTTGATTGTGATTATAAACCCAGTTGTGCAGTCTGATTGGGATTATAAACCCAGGTGTGCAGTCTAATTTTGATTATAAACCCACGTTTGCAGTCTGATTGTAATTATAAACCCAGGTGTGCAGTCTGATTGAAATTATAACCCAGGTGTGCAGTCTGATTGTGATTATAAACCCAGGTGTGTAATCTGATTCTAATTATTAAACCTGGTGTGTAGGCTGATTGTGATTATAAACCCAGGTGTGCAGTCTGTTTGTAATTATAAACCCAGTTGTGCAGTCTGATTGTGATTATAAACCCAGGTGTGTAGTCTGATTGTGATTATAAACCCAGGTGTGTAGTCTGTTTGTAATTATAAACCCAGGTGTGCAGTCTGATTGTGATTATAAACCCAGGTGTGTAATCTGATTGTAATTATTAACCCAGGTGTGTAGGCTGATTGTGATTATAAACCCAGGTGTGTAATATGATTGTAATTATAAAGCCAGGTGTGCAGTCTGATTGTGATTATACACCGTGTGTAATCTGATTGTAATTATAAACCCAGGTGTGTAGGCTGATTGTGATTATAAACCCAGGTGTGCAGTCTGATTGTGATTATAAACCCAGGTGTGCAGTCTGATTGTGATTGTAAACCCAGTTGTGCAGTTTGATTGTGATTATAAATCCAGGTGTGCAGTCTGATTGAAAGTATAACCCAGGTGTGCAGTCTGATTGTGATTATAAACCCAGGTGTGCAGTCTGATTGTGATTATAAACCCAGGTGTGTAGTCTGATTGTGATTATAAACCCAGGTGTGTAGGCTGATTGTGATTATAAACCCAGGTGTGCAGTCTGTTTGTAATTATAAACTCAGGTGTGCAGTCTGATTGTGATTATAAATCCAGGTGTGTAATCTGATTCTAATTATTTAACCAGGTGTGTAGGCTGATTGTGATTATAAACCCAGGTGTGCAGTTTGTTTGTAAATTTAAACCCAGTTGTGCAGTCTGATTGTAATTATAAACCCAGGTGTGCAGTCTGATTGTGATTATAAACCCAGGTGTGCAGTCTGATTGTGATTGTAAACCCAGTTGTGCAGTTTGATTGTGATTATAAATCCAGGTGTAAAATCTGATTGTAATTGTAAAGCCAGGTGTGCAACCTGATTGTGATTATAAACCCAGGTGTGTAATCTGATTGTAATTGTTAACCCAGGTGTGTAGGCTGATTGTGATTATAAACACAGGTGTGCAGTCTGATTGTGATTGTAAACCCAGTTGTGCAGTCTGATTGTAATTATTAACCCAGGTCTGTAGGCTGATTGTGATTATAAACCCAGGTGTGCAGTCTGATTGTGATTATAAACCCAGGTGTGTAGTCTGATTGTAATTATTAACCCAGGTGTGTAATCTGATTGTAATTATTAACCCAGGTGTGTAGGCTGATTGTGATTATAAACCCAGGTGTGTGGTCTGATTGTAATTATAAACCCACGTTTGCAGTCTGATTGTGATTACAAACCCAGGTGTGTAGTCCGATTGTGATTATAAACCCAGGTGTGTGGTCTGATTGTGATTATAAACCCAGTTGTGTAATTTGATTGTAATTATAAACCCAGTGTGCAGTCTGATTGTGATTATAAACCCAGGTGTGTAGTCTGATTGTAATTATAAACCCAGTTGTGCAGTCTGATTGGGATTATAAACCCAGGTGTGCAGTCTAATTTTGATTATAAACCCACGTTTGCAGTCTGATTGTAATTATAAACCCAGGTGTGCAGTCTGATTGAAATTATAACCCAGGTGTGCAGTCTGATTGTGATTATAAACCCAGGTGTGTAATCTGATTCTAATTATTAAACCAGGTGTGTAGGCTGATTGTGATTATAAACACAGGTGTGTAGTCTGATTGTAATTATAAACCCAGGTGTGCAGTCTGATTGTGATTATAAACCCAGGTGGGTAATCTGATTCGAATTATTAAACCAGGTGTGTAGGCTGATTGTGATTATAAACCCAGGTGTGCAGTCTGTTTGTAATTATAAACCCAGGTGTGCAGTCTGATTGTAATTATAAACCCAGGGGTGCAGTCTGATTGTGATTATAAACCCAGGTGTGCAGTCTGATTGTGATTATAAATGCTTTTGTGCAGTCTGATTGTGATTATAAACCCAGGTGTGCAGTCTGATTGTGATTATAAACCCAGGTGTGTAGTCCGATTGTGATTATAAACCCAGGTGTGTGGTCTGATTGTGATTATAAACCCAGTTGTGTAATTTGATTGTAATTATAAACCCAGGTGTGTAGTCTGATCATGATTATAAACCCAGGTGTGCAGTCTGATTGTGATTACAAACACAGGTGTGTCGTCTGATTGTGATTACAAACCCAGATGTGTAGTCTGATTCTGATTATAAACCCAGGTGTGCTGTCTGATTGTGATTATAAACCCAGACGGAATCGAGCCAAGGCTCCTGGAATCAAGTGGTTAAGGATGTACCTCTTTGTACAATGGGTCCTGTTCATGCACTAACAATGGCTGAAATCCTGGCAGTTACCACCAAGACAAGAACATTGAAAAGTTAAGTGAGAGTGACGTTCTTTGCCTGTACGACCAACTGGAGTGTTGCTACTGCTCCCCTCTGAAAAATCCAACCTATTGTCAAGTTATATCTGAGGTAGGTGTGCTTAATGTTATTGGACTAGTATCCCTTTACACTAAGATTACCACTCCCACCTTTAATGAGCACAAAACACATACAGACCCAGACATCATATTTGTTTGTGAGTACTTATAGTACATGACTATTAATTTTTTCTTTGGCACCCACATCCATTTTGTTTTTCTTGAGCGTTATGATATATGTACAAGAGTCACATCATGTCAGGTCATTTGTTGAGAAAAAGGCACTACTGAATTTAATTGGTTCTCAGCAATTCAAGATAATTGTTGAAGGATCAAAGCTGTTCTTGATCCATTTTTGGTGAATAAAGATGATAAAAATCATGCCAGCAGCTAAGAAAATATTTAACTAGTGTTTCAATACATTTTTCCTCTTTTTATCCAGTTTGACGAAGAGAAAATGTTCCTGGCACCAACTTCAACCCTTTTCTTGTTGAGTTGCATTCAATTTAACTAGAGTTTGAACCAGATCCAAATACTTGTTGACTAAAATACTGAAGGTTACAGGATGCTGTTATTTCATGAGAAGAATTTGTCCTTAAAGGGATTCAATATACAGGATAAAGTGTTTGGCAACCACAAAATGTGCTACTCACTGACATAAATGCTCCTGAAATACATGGGGCGGTGGGGGGGGGGGGGGGGGAGGATTGTGGGAGTGGGTGGGTGAAGTTTAACACTACCCACACAGCAGGAACAAGGCAGATGGACAGTTAAAATGCCTCAAGTGACTTACCAATCGGAAAGTCCCTTTGTTCCTGTTGACTCATTTTAAAGCACACTTTTGGACAGGCAGCTAAACAACCCACCCAAAACTGGCAGGGTCCTAATTCAATAGTGCCAACCGGGGTCTGATGATATCATTGGGCCCAGACGGCAATTATAACTTTGGCCTAAGCAAAATGCTGTCATGACTTGCCTTGCTGGTGAAAGCCAGCATGAAGAGGATTGGGAAACTAAAGAGGGCTTGGTAAGTTTTTAACTTTCCTCTGTGTGACCAAGAGGAGCAGGAGTGCCCCAGACAGATAATAGGGATGGGTATTAAATACAATTGAGAAGGAGGCACTGCACATTGCTCTGGACTTAGCTAGGGCCCCTCTGTCCTGAAGCACCCTAAAAGTGTAGAGCATTCAGTATACTGGAGCTTGATAGCAATATTAACTGCATATGAAGATAAACATTTACTGCTCTGTTGTTCAAGAAAGGGAATAGGGATAATCCTGGGAATTATAGACCAGTCAGTCTTACGTCGGTAGTGGGCAAATTATTGGAGGGGATTCTGAGAGACAGGATTTATGCTTATTTGGAAAAGCATGGTTTGATTAGAGACAGTCAGCATGGCTTTTTGAGGGGCAGGTCATGCAGTGTGGAGGAACAGAGGGATCTTGGGGTCCACGTCCATAGATCCCTCAAAGTTGCCACCCAAGTTGATAGGGTTGTTAAGAAGGCGTATGGTGTGTTGGCTTTCATTAACAGGGGGATTGAGTTTAAGAGCCGTGAGGTTATGCTGCAGCTCTATAAGGCCCTGGTTCGACCACACTTGGAATATTGTGTTCAGTTCTGGTCGCCTCATTATAGGAAGGATGTGGAGGCTTTAGAGAGGGTGCAGAGGAGATTTACCAGGATGCTGCCTGGACTGGAGGGCATGTCTTACGAAGAAAGATTGAGGTAGCTAGGTCTTTTCTCATTGGAGCGAAGAAGGATGAGAGGTGACTTGATAGAGGGGTACAAGATGATGAGAGGCATAGATAGAGTGGATAGCCAGAGACTTTTTCCCAGGGTGGAAAGGGCTATCACCAGGGGGCATAATTTTAAGGTGATTGGAGGAAGGTTTCGGGGAGATGTCAGAGGTAGGTTCTTTACACAGAGAGTGGTGGGTGCGTGGAATGCGCTGCCAGCGGTGGTAGTAGAAGCAAATACATTAGGGACATTTAAGCGACTCTTGGATAGGTACATGGATGATAGTAGAATGAAGGGTAGGTAGTTAGTTTGATCTTACAGTAGGTTAAAGGTTCGGCACAACATCGTGGGCCGAAGGGCCTGTGCTGTACTGTTCTATGTTCTATGTATATTGTGGATAATTTATTTATACTATCCCTTGCAGTTACTTCAATAGTTTATTCTTACAAATATTAATGACCTCTTTATGGCAGACTGTTCTATGGCCTGGGCAGCTCTGGATCTATAAATCTAACTTTGCTAAATCTGCTTTGTGACACAGTTCTCATTTTCAGATGACCTTATATAACATATTTCTCACAAGGAAGATGTCCTCTGTGTGTTATGTTCTTTGTAACAACAGGTTTATGAAATTGTTAGACATAAAGCTAATGGAAAATCTTCCCCTGTTGAGACTTATATAGGTTAACGAGTTAACTTTCTACCTAGTTAGGTAGTAGCGCAATGTTTGGGTGTCTTTATTACTGATGTTGGTGAATTAAAATGCAACAATTTGGAATATGAATGTTCATAACTGTGAAACTTGATGAAAATAGCCTCCTGATAACTATAACAATGCTTTTCTTAATCCAAGAAATCCAAAGAATACTATAAATAAGGAAATGTGCTGCGATACCATATTTTTATTATAATTAACTTATAAGATATTGATAATGTTCGTTATATAATTAGGTTTTATTTGAGCCCACATAATTTAGATTTCTAAAATTTATTTCTTCTGTAACTACTTTTGGTTGTATAAATAAAAACCTATCGTAAGACCAACTGAAATAAACAGAGATAGGAAACAAAGAAAATTACTCAGATTTTTTTAACAGCAAATTCATTGTAGTTTTAACTGCAGTGTTAATTTATAGTCATGGGGATAGAATTCCTGCTTGTTTACATTAGTAAAATCAGTACAATCTGGGCGGAATTGGCTAAACCCGCTTTATTAATAAAACTGCACCAGGTCACCACGCTTAAATACACCAAAGAATACTTAATGGAATGAAGAAAATGAGAAACAATTACATTCTATTGCACTGCCTGATTGTGCAGGTTCCTGGAAGATTTTATGTTTGTGATTGTGGAAATTGAATCTTAGCAGAAACTTGAACAGTAACCAAACCAACATAATTTGAAAACTCTACTCCATGCTTTTTTACTACTTTATTTGCTCATTACTGTGTCAGAAGAGTCTCTGAATGTACTTAATCAAAACGTATTTTGTTTATAATCAAAACTACAGATGTTGGGCTGCAGAATGCCTTAAGTATGAGAACATACAGATTTAAGATTAAGCATCCCAACATGTACTTTGCAACAGATCACTCCTTCTTACTAATACACACCTCAGCATGTGTTTCTTGGTTTATTCATGCCCAGTAGCAATTTGCTATTAATTCCTCTCCTGGACACTAACACTTACCAGGATTATGATCATAATGAATACTTTTACACTCCCATGGTGCCAAGAGTAATAAACATTGATCTCAGCTTGAGGTGGAATTGAAACCTTCCAACTCTTTGAATTGATTATTTCAGAATAAAACCTGTTGGAAAATCTATTATAACAAATTGTATTATTCACACAGTTGCAAGATAGGTTTGGATAAAGAAGACCTTCACCACATTTGATGTAATTTTTCCAGAATGCCAACCCTACCATCTTTGTGTTACAGCATCTAAATGTTTCTGAACACCTAGGTACTGCATTAGCTTTATGATAGGGTTGGTATTTTGGAAGGACACCAATGTTCTGGCCTCAGCCACTCTTCTAGGACAAGTTCCAACTGTCAAATGAACCTTTGTGTAAAGAAATACTTCCTGACATTTCCCCAGAATTTACTTTCATAACCCTGAGTCTGTGACCTTTTTTTCTGCTGCACAAACATAGGAACAGGAGTAGGTTCTTTAGCCCCTCAAAGCCTGTTGCACTGTTAGAAGTTAGCAATATGCTTAGAATTGACATAAAAATCAGCTTTAATTTGGTAAAGGATTACGTTAGTGCTGTAAGTTTCATTTTACTGGAAACTGCTTAAGATTTCGTTTTCCTAGAAACAAAGCTAGTGGAATGATTACTCTTAGGTAAGGCTAGCTGTAGCCTTATTTACAGCACAAGGAGGCTATTCAGCCCATTGTGTCTGTGTTGGCTGAAAAACAGCTATCCAGCCTAATCTCACTTTCCAGCTCTTGGTTCATAGTCTTGCAGGTAAGAATTCAAGTGCATATCAAGCGCAATGAAGGTTTCTGCCTCTACCACCTTTCAGGCAGAGACACCCACCACCCTCTGGGTGAAAACATTCTCCTCAATTCCCCTCTAATCCTTTTCCCACTTACTTTATTTCGATGCCCCTGGATTATTGACCTCTCTGCTAAAGGAAATAGGCCCTGCCTGTCCACTATATCTGGGCCCCTCATAATTTTGTACACTTCAATTAAATTTCCCCTCAGTCTTCTTTGTTCCCAAGAAAATAACCCTGGCCTATCCAATTTTTCCTTATGGCAAAATTCTCCAGTCTAGGCAAAATCCTTTTAAATCTCCTCTGTATGCCCTCTAGTGTGGTCACATCCTTCCTGAAATGCAGTGCTCAGAACTGTCGGCAACTGTGGCCTAACTAGTTTTGAAACAATTCCAGCATAACCTCCCTGCTCTTATATTCTAGGCCTCTGCTAATAAAGGAAAGTATTCCATATACTTTCTTAACCACCTTATCTACCTGTCCTGCCACCTTCAAGGATCTGTGGACATGCACTCCAAGGTCCCTCTGTTCCTCTACACTTCTCAATATCCTATCATTTATTGTCATTTATTGTACATTCCTTTGCCTCGTTTGCTTTCTTCCAATGCATTACCTCACACTTCTCTGGATTGAATTCCATTTGCCACTTTCTTACCCACCTGACTAGTGTATTAATATGTTCCTGTAGTTTATAACTTTGTCTCTTACAGTCGACCAATTTTTGTATCATCTACAAATTTCTTAATCATGCCCCCGTCATTTAAGTCCAAACCATTGATATATACCAGAAAAGCAAGGGACCTAGTACTGAGCCTGTTGTGGGATTGCCTTTTAGAGTGATATCCCTTGAAGATCTTAGTATGCTAATGAGCCAAGTACCAGGATGTGGTCATGTGACTACATGTCAGTCTCACTCTGTAACTGGAACAACAAGAGGCAAGTCCTGTAAATAGATAGCCCTGAACTATATATATATGTTAGCTGTTAATAAACCTGTTTGAGATCTTCAATCAACTGAACTCCATGCATCTCATTTAAGTTGCATCAGACAACATAAAAAGCTTCTAATTACATGGTAGCAGCGATGGTGAGAAGACAGAATCCAAGGTTGAAGACCACAGGAAAACAGCTTTAAAAACTACCTACAGCTAAAAGAGAGAAAGTTAAAAGAAACACTGGCTCAAACAGAGTAACATTGTAAAGAAGAAAAAAACTCACCTCCAGCTGCAGAAGACAGAGCTGAACGACAGGCTGCAAATCAATCACTGAGCGGGTGAGTCAGTGTGCCATCAATACAGAAATCCCCATTGAAAAAAAAAGCTTTGAGGTGCTTGCAAAGTTGATTTTTTTTTTAAAAGGCTTAGTTTAAAAAAAACACTTGAAATACCTATTGCACAACTGTATAAACAAACAGACTAGAGTGCTGGAAGCTAGATAAACAGACAAGCTACTTCTGTCAATCAAACCAGCCAGTCTAAAGAACAGAGTATTTTTTAAAGGGAACGCAGTACAGAGTCACAGAACCAGATCTTAAAGCAAGCTTTAAAGAAAAAGAACAGCAGGAACATGGATACCAATTTTCCCAGCATGAACTGGAAAGCCTTGGATATTCTATCCAAGTTCAAACTGTTCCAACAGAGAAAGCAGTTATGCTGTACAGGCCAAGTAATTGTAGAACCGGAAAAACAGGCTGTAAAAATAATGATAGTGATTGGAAATGAGGGATTACACAGAATCAAAACCTCTGGATTATCTGAACAGGACAAGAAAGGTCCCACAAAGATATGGAAACTGCTGGAAAATCAGCTCGGATTATGAGTGAATTTTTGAATTCACCACCTGGAATTGATGTTCTACTGGTAGTAGCCACAGGAATCAATAGACCAGTTCATCAGCAGATGCTATAGTAAGGGCAATGAATGCGATTTCCCAGAAGCTGAGCTGTCAGACCGAATAATGGAGCTGGAGGTCGTATCAACACCCATTGAAGCGTTTCAGAAAGACCTCTTGGGGAAAAAGAAAGATCAAAACATTGATGCACTTCTGGAAGATATCAGGAAATACGAAGCCATTGTAGCTGGACAACAGCACCTGCAAGCACTAGGTGCAGCCAACAGTGTCGGCACCATAACAAGGTCGAGAAGAGCAAGCAAGCTGTGTGCTAAGTGCAGTCTGTCCCACTCACGGTGAAATTGCCCTGCATTTCGAGACCTGTGAAAGACGTGCAGTGCAAAAGGGCACTGGGCCCGCCTATGCAAGAAATCTGGCTCCAAAGACGTGGCCAGAAGCCACAGTAGGACATGAGCTAACAGAAGACAGGTGCAGCAGCACTGCAATAGCAGCAAAGAAAATGCCAGAGACCTGTGTAAACGCAAGCCGATACATGAAGTACACAGCAAAGCAAACCTGAGACAAGACCCAGAGAGAAATAGTTCTCAGCCAGAAGATGAACAGGCATTCCACATTGTGAATCTGACACATCACATTGATGAAATCCAACAACTGGAAGCTTTCACCACTATTAACATCAGGTGCCCAAAGGAAGCTGGCAAACGTACACTCAAGGTCAATATTGACACTGGCGCTAGTGCAAATATCTTACCAGTCCGAATCCTCAAAGATATGTACGGAGTCATTGGAGATCAACGATACAACTGACAACTGCCAAGTTATCTGCATACAACGGGTCACCCAACCCTTGCAGTGGCACATTAACAATGCAATGCAGATACCGCAAGTCAGCAGGGAAATCACAAACGTTCTACTTAGTAGACACTAGCGGACCAGCATTGGCAGGACTACCAGCGTGTAAGGACCTCAACATCATAACTATCCACAAGAGCATTGCCAAGGAGAAATCTCCAAGGACCAGAACCCGCTTGCATACTTTGACCAGCATCAAATGGTGCAGTCTGGAAACCGAGCAACAGCACAACTATGCCCCGCCTTCACTTCTGTTATCCAGAGAACCGCCAGCACCACAACGAGCCAGAACAGACAGGTATCTTTATGTGACCAAGTAGTCTTCCCCAATACGTCCTCAACCTGGAGCCCCAAGCCTTCAGATACGGAGAATGAGGAGAAGTGAAGGACACGCAATGCCCTGAAGAGGCAGAGGAGGAATGAGTTGAAGCAATGTCTATTGGCTCTTCGAGATGAGATGCCGGAACTTTCCAAGAATGACAAGGCCCCAAAAGTGGTCATCTTGAGGAAAGCAACAGAGTATGTTAGCAGGCTAAATGCAGAGCAATAGAAACTGAATGCAGAGAGGGAGAAACTTCAGAAAGAACAGCAACAGATGAGACACAAACCCCCCGAGCAAGAATTGTCAAACCACCGAGATGACATATGGATCTGTGAGTCTCTATATTTGTAAATTTCACAATTTTTACCCATGTGTAAATAATTTTGATGTTATCTAATTTTGTGTGTTTCTTACTTTTAGCATACGAGACTTATCTTTGGAAAGAAAGGAGATGATGAATGATTGCCTTTAAGAGTGATATCCCTTTAAGATCTTACTATGCTAATGAGCCAAATACCAGGACGTGGTCAGGTGACTACATGTCAGACTCACTCTGTTACTGGAACACCAAGAGGCAAGTCCTTGTAAATAGTTAGCACTATATACACTTGTTAGCTGTTAATAAACCTGTTTGAGATCTTCAATCAACTGAACTCCACACATCTCATTTATGTTGCATCAGACAACATAAAAAGCTTCTCATTACAGAGCCCTGAGGAAACCCACCGGAAACCCCTTTCCTTCTTGCTACTGAGCCAATTTCGGATCCAACCTGCCACTTTTCCTTGGATCCCATGTGCTTTTATTTTTCTGACCAATCTGCCATGTGGGACTTTGTCAACAGCCTTGCTAAAATCCATGTGGACTACATCAAATGAGCTACCTTCATCAACCCTTCTTCTCACCTCCTCAAAAAATTACATAAATTTACTCCGACACAGCTGTCCCTTAACAAAGCCATGCTGACTCTCCTTGATTAATCCATGCCTCTATAAAAACCAATATATGCTGTTCCTCAGAACTTTTTCCAGTAATTTGCCCACCACCGAGGTTAGGCTGACTGGCCTGTCCCTTTACTCATTATATCCCTTTCTCCCCTTTTTAAATAATGGTACAGCATTAGCAGTCCTCCGGTATCATGCCTATTGCCAGAGCCTCCACTATTTCCTCCCTATCTTTTCATAATAGCTTGGATTTCATCCAGACCTGGCCACACCCGGAACGTTGTCAGGACCCTTGGCCTTTGTTGTGTCTAGTATACTCAGTTGTTTCTTGATATCATGCGGAGTGAATAAAATTGGCTGAAGACTCGTATCTGTAATGCTGGGGCCATGGGATGAGGCTGAGATGGATCAGCCACTCAGCACGTCTGGCTGAAGATGGTTGCAAACGCTTCGGCCTTGCCTTTTTCACTCGTGTGCTGAGCTTCCCTATCAGTGAGGATGGGGATGTTCATTGAGCCTCCTCCTCCAATTAGCTGTTTAATTGCTCATCACTATTTGCAACTGGAAGTTCAGGACTGCAGAGCTTTGATCTGATCCATTGGTTGTGGGATTGCTTTGCTCTGTCTATAAGATGCTGCTTCCACTCTTTAGCATGCATGTAGTCCTGTGTTGTAGCTTCACCAGGTTGGCACCTGATTTTTAAGTATGTCTGGTGTTGCTCCTGGCATGCTCTCCTAAACTGCTCATTGAACCAGGGTTGGTCCCCAGGCTTGTTAGTAATGGTACAGTGAGGGATATGCCGGGCCATGAGGTTATAGATTGTAGTGGAATACAGTTCTGCTGCTGCTGATGGCACACAGTGCCTCATGGATGCCCAGCTTTGAGGTGCTAGATCTGTTCTGAATACATCCCATTTTGCACAGTCATAGTGCCGCACATGATGGAGTGTGTCCTGAGTGTGAAGACAGAACGTCGTCTGCACAAGGCCAGTGTGGTGGTCACGCCTACTAATAATATCAAGGACAGATGTATCTACGACAGGGAGCTTTATGAGGATGAGATCAAGTAGGTTTTTCCCTCTTGTAGGTACTCTTACCACCTGCCACAGGCCAAGTCTAGCAGGTATGTCCTTCAGGACCTGGCCAGTTGGATCTGTCATGGTGCTCCTGAGTCATTCTTGGTAGTGGACATTGAAGTCCCCCATCCAGGTTCAGCAGCTCAGGGAAGGCAGTAGGTGGTGATCAGGAGGTTTCCTTGCCCATAGTTGACCTGATGCCATGAGACTTCATGTGGTCCAGAGTTAATGTCACTGTATACCAATGTGCTGCTACTTCTGGTGGATCTGTCCTGCTGGTGGGATAGGACACATCCAGGGATGAAGATGGAGGAATCTGGGACATTGACTGACAGTTATGATTCTGTGAGCATAACTATGTCAGGTTGTTGTTTGACTCGTCTGTGGGACAGCTCTCCCAATTTTGACATATGTCCCCATATGTTCAACATATCCCACAAAAAGACAGGCATAACTAGGACCCATTCGGGTACCCATAGCAACACCTTTTACTTGAAGGAAGCGAGTGGAGTTGAAGGAGAAGTTGTTCAATGTGAGAACAAGTTCAGCCAGGTGGAGGAGGGTGGATGGGAACTGGCTGGGCCTCTGCTCAAGGAAGAAGCGGAGAGCCCTCAAACCGTCCTGGTGGGGGATGGAGGTGTAGAGAGATTGGACATCCATAGTGAAGAGGAGGCGGTTGGAGCCAGGAAATTGGAAATTGTCAAAATGACGTAGGGCGTCAGAAGAGTCACAGATGTAAGTGGGAAGAGACTGGACCAGCGGAGAAAAGATAGAGTCAAGATAGGAAGAAATAAGTTCAGTGGGGCAGGAACAGGCTGACACAATGGGTCTACTGGGACAGTCCTGTTTGTGGATTTTGGGAAGGAGGTAGAAGTGGGCTGTCCATGGTAGCGGAACTATGAGGTTGGAAGACGTAGAGGGAAGATCTCCAGAGGAGAAGAGGTCAGTGACAGTCCTGTGGACAGTCACTTGATGTTCGGTGGTGGGGTCATGGTCCAGGGGGAAGCAGGAAGAAGTGTCTGAGAGTTGGCGCTGAGCCTCTACAAGGTAGAGGTCGGTACGCCATACAACAACAGCACCATCCTTGTCTGCAGGTTTGATGACAATGTCGGGGTTTGACCTGAGAGTACGGAGTGTGGCAAGTTTAGAGGGGGACAGGTTTGAGTGAGTGAGGGGGGCAGAAAAATTGAGATGACCAATGTCTCACCGACAGTTTTCAATGAAAAGATCAAGAGCGGGTAAGACGCCAGAGGGAGGGGTCCAGGTAGAGTGAGAATGTTGGAGGCGGGTGAATGGGTCTGCAGATCAGGGGGAGGACTCCTGGTCAAAGAAGTGAGCCCGGAGGTGGAGGCGACAGAAGAAGACCTCAATGTCATGCCGAGCGCGAAATTCATTGAGGTGGGGGCATAAGGGGATAAAACTGAGTCCTTTGCTGAGTACAGAACGTTCAGTATCAGAGAGGGGAGGTCAGAGGGTATAGTGAATACATGGCAAGGGATCAGATCAGAGGGGGTGGGGTCAGAGGGAAATGAAGGGGAAGAAAGATCTGGAGAGGCATTAGTCCTCATCAGCTGCTGGAGCTTGCGTTCCTTGACACTTGAAAGGAAGAAAAAAAGTTTTTTGTTAATGCGTCGGATAAGATGAAGGATGAAATGAAACTGTGGAGTAGAACAGCTTTGAGATAAGGTGAGGCGGTGCTTCTGGTGAGAGAGGTCCAGTGTGTACATGTGGCAATGCAAAGCACTGAGTGTATATCTCGGGTTGCGGCGAGAGCAGCAGTCCGAGGAATGTTATCTTTCTCGGAGACACCTGTAATCCTGGGTGGATTCAAAACACGATGGGTGAAACTGCAGTTGGAATCCACATAGAATAAGTCAGAGCCGGAGACAGTCACTGAGGAAGGAGATGTGACTGTGAAAACGAGTTTTGGTAGATACTTTATCAAACACCAGGAGGGAAATAGAAAGCAATGAAGGTGAACAAGGTAAAAGAGACAAATGAAAATCCCATCAGAGAGAAGAGCAGAACTTCTTCAAGTCAGGCATTCCTGGAAGAGAAGTGGCAGTGAATTAAACAATAAAATAAAAGCAAAATACTGTGGATGCTGGAAATCTGAAATAAAAACACAAAGTGCTGGAAAAACTCAGCAGGTCTGGCAGCATCTGTGGAGAGAGAAGCAGAGTTAATGTTTCAGGTCAGTGACCCTTCTTCAGAACTGGCAGATATAAGAAATGTAAAAGATTTTAGGCTCTTTATAGTCCTGAAACACAAACTGTGTTAAACTTGATCATTCTGTGGCCAGTATTCTCCAAGGCAGCTGCACATGCTGAAGAAATAAATAAGGTAATGTGTTTTGTTACGAGGATTTCCATTTTTGTATTAAAACTTGGGATTCTGTATTTTTTAAAACTGAAAAGGATTTCATTTGACATTGAAACATCTGGAGATAGCTGAACTTTATGGATACTTTTGGAAGGTAGGCAGGGTCAATGAGAGGTTCCTGATTTTGACCAGTAAATATTACTGGAAACCAGGTCCTTCAGAACATAGGAACATAAGAAATAGGAGCAGGAGTAGGCCATTCAGCCCCTCAAGCCTGCCCCGTCATTCAATAAGATCATGGCTGATCTGTCCCAGGCCTCAACTCCCCTTTCGGGCCTGCTCCGCATATCCCTCGAATCCCCAAGATTTCAAAAATCTATCTATCTCCTCCTTAAATACATTTAGTGACCCAGCCTCCACAACTCTCTGAGGTAGAGAATTCCAGAGATTCACCACCCTCTGAGAGAAGAAATTCCTTTGCATCTCAGTTTTAAATGTGTGACCCCTTACTCTGTAACTATGTCCCCTAGTTCGATATTCCCCCCCTAGTGGAAACATATTATCAACATCTACCCTGTCAAGCCCCCTTAGAATCTTATATGTTTCAATAAAATCACCTCTCATTCTTCTAAACTCTAATGAATAAAGGTCTAACCTGTTTAGCCGTTCTTGATAAGACAACCCCTTCATCCCAGGAATCAGCCTAGTGAACCTTTTCTGAACTGCCTCCAATGCTAGTATATCCTTCCTTAAATACGGGGACCAAAACTGTACGCAGTATTCCAGCTGTGGCCTCACCAACACCCTGTACAAGACTTCCCTATTTTTAAACTCTAACCCCCTAGCAATAAAGGCCAAAACTCCATTTGCCTTCCTAATTACCTGCTGCACCTGCATGTTAACTTTTTGTGTTTCATGTACAAGAACACCCAGATCCCTCTGTACTGCAGTATTTTGTAGTCTTTCTCCATCTAAATAATAATCTGCCTTTTTATTCTTCCTACCAAAGTGGATGACCTCACACTTTCCCACATTGAACTCCATCTGCCAAGTTTTTGTCCATTCATTTAAGCTATCTATATCCCTTTGCAGATTTTTTGTGTCCTCATCACAACATGCCTTCCCACCTATTTTTGTATCATCAGCAAAGTTGGATACACTACACTCTGTCCCTTCCTCCAAGTCATTAATATAGATAGTAAATAGTTGAGGCCCTAGGACCGATCCTTGTGGCACCCCACTAGTTACGGTTTTCCAACCTGAAAAAGACCCATTAATCCCGACTCTCTGCTTTCTGTGTATTAGCCAATCCTCAATCCATGCCAACACATTACACCCAATACCCTGAGCTCTTATTTTGTGCAATAACTTTATATGTGGCACCTTATCGAAAGTCTTCAAATACACTACATCTACCGGTTCCCCTTTATCCATTCTGCTTGTTGTATCCTCAAAGAACTTATGTCCTCAAAAAACTCTTGACTCTCCTATAGTTCAAGAATCTGTGTCTATCTCAGCCTTAAATATATTCAGGGGCAGCACAGTGGTGCAGTGGTTAGCACTGCAGCCTTACAGCTCCAGCAACCCAGGTTCAGTTCTGGGTACTGTCTGT
Source organism: Heterodontus francisci (assembly GCF_036365525.1). Lineage (NCBI taxonomy): Eukaryota > Metazoa > Chordata > Chondrichthyes > Heterodontiformes > Heterodontidae > Heterodontus > Heterodontus francisci. The sequence goes on along the minus strand of NC_090380.1, from coordinate 43,942,897 downwards.
GCAGAGTTTGCAAGTTCTCCCTGTGACTGTGTGGGTTTCCTCTGGGTGCTCTGGTTTCCTCCCACATGCCAAAAACTTGCAGGTTGATAGGTAAATTGGCCACTGTAAAAATTGCCCCTAGTGTAGGTAGATGGTAGGAGAATTGAGGGAAGGTGGGGATATGAGAGGGAAAATGGGATTAATGTAGGATTGGTATAAATGGGTGCTTGATGGCCAGCATGGACTCAGTGGGCCAAAGGGCCTGTTTCAGTGCTGTATCATTCTATAACTCTAACAAATTTGTCAAACATGATTTCCCTTTCATAAAACCATGCTGACTCTGTTTGATTGCATTATGTTTTTCTAAATGTCCTGCTATTTCTTCCTTAATAATGGACTCTAGCATTTTCCCAATGACAGATGTTAAGCTAACTGATCTATAGTTTCCTGCTTTCTGTCTCCCTCCTTTCTTGAATAGGGATGTCACATTAGTGGTTTTCCAATCCGCTGGTACCCGTACCGGAATCCAGTGAGTTTTGGTATATTACGACCAATGCCTCCACTATCTCTGCAGCCACTTCTTTTAAAACCCTTGGATGTAGGCCATCAGATCCTGGTGACTTGTCTGCCTTTAGTCCATCAGTTTGTCAAGCACCTTTTCCCTCATGATAGAGATTGTTACAAGTTCCTCCCTCACATTTACACCTTGCTTATCTTATTGTTGGGATGTTTATAGTGTCCACCACTGTGAAGACCGATGCAAAATATTGGTTTAAATTATCTGCCAGGTAATTTCAAGGAAACCAGCAGGGGGTTTGACCTAAGAGCTACCTTTTTTGTGACAAGAGAGAATTTATGACTTGGCATGTGACTTGTTTCTGGAAGGTTTTGGTTTCATATTGAACTGTTTAAACGCCAGTGGGTTTGGACTAAAGCAGGCAACTGGAATTTGATTTGGACCTGCCAGGTAATCAGAAGAAGAACCAGAAAAGTATTACCTCTCTGTAAAGAATCCTTGCTCTTGAAAAGCAAAGGCTTGTATGAAGTGGTACTGTTGCCTCCTGCATTTTTGAAGAGACCCTGAATTTGCAGAAATCTTGCATCTTTAAAAAAGGACTTTTGCATCGAATTTGAGAACTGACACCTGTTGCTACACCCATGATGGAAGACCTATGTGAAACCTTCTACAGTTGAATTTCTTTGACCACCTACCCAACACAGACTGTTCATCAACCTCACCTGGAAAGACTTCAAGTGGCATCCAACTATTCGACTTTGGGACACCTTGCCAAACCAAAGAACTTCTCTCCAGATCATAGCAGTCTAAGTTTTTTTTAAATTCCTTTTATTCCTATGAAACAGCTGTAAACCAAAAATCCCTTTTTTCGTGGTTAACCAGTTTTTGGATGTATATGCATGTGCATGAAGACTAGGGAAAAAATAAGGAGCTTTAATATCTTAATTTGTATATAGATTTACTTCATTATTGGTTAAGACTTGGTTTTATAGTAAACGGTTAATTTTGTTATTGATTAAAGAAACTTGGTTGGTGAGCTTTATTCTGGGGACAAATAGAGTATCTAATTGGCTGTTTCAGTAAGTGGGGAAAATTTATTGATATGCTGTGACCTGTGGAAAAGTGGGACTGAATTAAAGTGTGCTCCTCCCACCTCAGTCATAACAGTTTATACTTTCTCAAATCACGTTACCACAAATTTGTTATAATTACCAGAAAAGCAAATAAAATAACAACATTTTCAAAAGTTTTAAGCCTTGATTTTAACTCCCTCCTGTGCTGACAAGAACAGATTGTGTGGTTTTAAAATATCAGCAGTGTGACACTTACCAGAACCATGCTGCACGCACAGCCCATGCCATTTTGACAGGAGGATTTTGGGTACCCTATGAAGAGCTTGTCCAGGAAGGCGAGGACATTATTGACGTTCAAAAGTTGGAGTTTGATGATGTCATTCAGATCCTGGCCACAATTTAACTAGCAGCAGCAAGGCTGATGCCTGTTGCTGAGCTCGCCAGTGAAATCCAGCCCCAAAGTTCAGCAGACCCAGGAAAGGGGTTAGGTGTTTTTAAAAAAATAAATGATTTCCTGGGGGTCCAGGAGGAGCAGGAGTGGTCTACGATTGCATCAGACCTCCTAACTCTCTTCACTTATCTTGTTGAGGACTGTTCCTGCATGTCCTCGGCTGCATTCTTGTCCTTTGCTTAATAACCATTTGCTGGCCTGAAATCCTTGACAAGGGGTTCAGGCAGGAGTTGGGACTATTGTAATAAGCAAGGCCCAGGAATTAAAGTGGCCCAGGTCTCCCATCGATGAGCAGGGGTGATCTTGATGCCCGCCCCTCTGGCTTCACGCTCACTGCTTTCCCTGAGTTAAAATCTAGGCTTTTGTTTCCAATGTCTTAAAATCAGTGTGTATATGTTCTCAAATTCTCTTCCCCAGAAAGCAGTGGAGGATGGGTCATTGAATTTATTCAAGGCTGAGTTAGATAGGTTTTTGATAGACAAGGGAGTCAGGAGTTATGGGGGCAGACATGAAAGTGGAGTGGAGACCACAACCAGATCAGCCATGATCTTATCGAATGGTGGAGCAGGCTCAAGAGGCCAAATGGCACACTCCTGCTCTTAGGTTCCATGTTCCTATATATGTTTGTGTGTGTGACCATGGAAGTGGAAGAAGGTGAGTGGATAATTATTGATAAATTTTGGAATGGAGAGAGTGATGATTTATAAAATTCATTAAAGGTGTAAAAAGCAGGGTTGTAATTCTGTATGCAATTGCAGAGGATAAAATTCCTGCCACAATGGAACGGGAGAGATAAAACCTTACATGCTATGGTAAACTTGGGTGGTACTCCAACACCATGTGAAAGAAGGTGGGAAGAGTTTTGTATTATATTTAGCATTCAGACCTACATGTGCAAATGGCAAGTTGCCAACAGTATGCCAAATAATGTAAAACGTAATGGAGCTCACATCTCTTAAAAGGTATCAATTAAAATGAAAAGAAAATTAACTTTTCCAGGGGCTTGCTCTAAACATTCCACTCTATAATAAAAATTAGCCTTTTATTCTCTCACTCATATTCATGAATTTTCAAATACGCCAGTTCCGCATATGGCACTTACATGTTTTATGTTTTTTTCCCCCTGTAATACAAGTGATGGAATGTTGATTTGACCTGTAGCTTAAGTTACGACCGGTCTGTGTTGCATTACACTTTCAGTATTGTTTTCATATGTCATAGGTTCATATTGAGATTTGTTTCTGAATTGTCAGCTTTTTATGGCTATACTGATTTTTCTGAAGCTGTTGATCAGCTTTTGCTAATTCTCTCGACAACCATGTCCAGTGTTTCCCTCTATACTGTCAGTAAATAACTTAATTTTCTTTTTGTTGAAAAGTTTAAGGCTACCACTTAACCCAGTAAAAGTATACATGTTCCATGTCAATAATAGTCAAGTTATTATGTACTTTGAGCTACAGAGTAATGAATAAATCAATGGGTACAATTTTTGCTTGAAAACAGAGTAAATGGCGTGTATATTACTATAGGTAACTTGAACTGTAATTTATATGGTCAATACTATTTTTCTTAAGGCCCCAATTGGAGTCAATTTTCTTGCCTGCAAACAAGAGAATATTTTGGCCAGATCCTGACTGTTCTTTTGCGCAGCATGTGACTTAAGCTACATTATTGCAGCTGGAAACAGACTGTTTTCATGTTTTCAACATCCGGTCTATCAGCTAGTGAGACCACACAGGTTCTTTGTGAAGTGTTCTTGAAGTGATTTATGAATTTAACCCCTATAGGGACTAAACCAAATCAGGAGTACATCCCTATGAATCTCCCTTAATTAAGCTCAAACCAGACAAACTCTTATAGACACATATTTGGGTCCAAAGCTGGAACTAGTTTTCCCTCAAAGAAAGAAAACTAACAGAGAGTATTGCCATCTTTCAGATAGGCTTTTTAAAAAAAATAATTATGGCTTAAGTCATAAATATCCCAGATATTATAAGGTTCTGGGAAACTCTCTTCAATACGTATCTCTCCACTTAAAGAGACACAGAGAGGGGGTTCTTGTAGTTGTATACAGAATGCTACACGAGACGATTTATTAACTTTTATATAGTTATTAGAGAATTTAACATGCAATACACTTTTAAGTGGGTAAGTATACTACAATATCAAAGATTACTAAGAAACGTAAAACATAATCTTATTTCTAAAGTAGAATCCATAAGTTCAACCTTGACAATGTCGCAGCAAAATGTCTTAGAATATCCATCAAAATTCAAAGTAAACTGTTACCTTAAATTCCCCAAGTAAGCCTCCTGCTTAACAAGGCAAAACACTCTTGGTTAAGAGCAGAATTCTCTTCTTGTGCAGTCAGCTGTTCTTATCAGAGGTTGAGAAGCATTGATGAGGAATTTCAATACTTATGATTTTTCGATTCAAAACTCTCACGTTTATACTGTTTCTAATCTATTAACTCATCTCTTGGAATGTAGGTGTTACCTTTCTGTGTGCATTTTTCCTGCTTTCGTTATCCATATATGGTAATATCATTAGCTACTTATTCCCAATTAATTATCTGCTGAGAATTCCCTTCTCATGAGGTTGTGAGCTTTTATCTGGTCAAAATGTTTGTAGTGTTTTATAGTAACACTAAGACTTAACTTTATAAATGTGTTTTATACTTAAAAGATTTTTAATTATTTTTGTGTAGTTTTTTCTTTTTTGGGTTAAATTGGGTTGACATGGCATCTGGTTTTGTAGGTAACATTCCATTTTGTGATTGATCATCTGTGATGGTTCTTTGATGGTACCTTGAACCATCTCCTTAATTCAGTCTGTCTATATCATTAACATTATCAACTAATTAGGAATATAGGTATCAATACGGACCATGCATAGCCTGTCTCATTTAACTTAAAAGGTGTTTCTGGTACACATTCCATTGTAACAGGGATGTTCATGGATTGTTAACTCTGCCCTTAAAGGGAATTTCAGTGAGTCTTGAAAACTGACCATTTATTCAATCTTTAATTCTAAAAGGTATAATGTATTAAATATATTTAAATTCTATCAAATTAAGCCTATTATACCTATATTTCATCACATTCTGAGAGTAAATAAATATATTTTGCACTATATTTTTAACGACGGGCTTATTCCGTATACATAATGATTTTTTTTTTAAAATTCATTTATGGGATGTGGGCGTCGCTGGCCAGGCCAGCATTTATTGCCCATCCCTAATTTCCCTTGAGAAGGTGGTGGTGAGCTGCCTTCTTGAACCGCTGCAGTCCATGTGAGGTAGGTACAACCACAGTGCTGTTAGGAAGGGAGTTCCAGGATTTTGACCCAGCGACAGTGAAGGAACGGCGATATAGTTCCAAGTCAGGATGGTGTGTGACTTGGAGGGGAACTTGCAGGTGGTGGGATTCCCATGTATTTGCTGCCCTTGTCCTTCTAGTTGGTAGAGGTCGCGGGTTTGGAAGGTGCTGTCTAAGGAGCCTTGGTGCATTGCTGCAGTGCATCTTGTAGATGGTACACACTGCTGCCATTGCGCGTCGGTGGTGGAGGGAGTGAATGTTTGTAGATGGGGTGCCAATCAAGTGGGCTGCTTTGTCCTGTATGGTGTCGAGCTTCTTGAGTGTTGTTGGAGCTGCACCAATCCAGGCAAGGGGAGAGTATTCCATCACATTCCTGACTTGTGCCTTGTAGATGGTGGACAGGCTTTGGGGAGTCGGGGTAAGTTACTCGCTTCAGGATTCCAAGCCTCTGACCTGCTCTTGTAGCCATGGTATTTATATGGCTACTCCAGTGCAGTTTCTGGCCAATGGTAAGCCCTAGGATGTTGATAGTGGGGGATTCAGCGATGGTAATGCCGTTGAATGTCAAGGGGAGATGGTTAGATTCTCTCTTGTTGGAGATGGTCATTGCCTGGCACTTGATTGACGCGAATGTTACTTGCCATTTATCAGCCCAAGCCTGGATATTGTCCAGGTCTTGTTGCATTTCTACACGGACTGCTTCAATATCTGAGGAGTCACAAATGGTGCTGAACATTATGCAATCATCTGCAAACATCCCCACTTCTGACCTTATGATTGAAGGAAGGTCATTGATGAAGCAGCTGAAGATGGTTAGGCCTAGGACACTACCCTGAGGAACTCCTGTAGTGATGTCCTGGAGCTCAGATGATTGACCTCCAACAACCACAACCATCTTCCTTTGCGCTAGGTATGACTCCAGCCAGCGGAGGGTTTTCCCCCTGATTCCCATTGACCTCAGTTCTGCTAGGGCTCCTTGATGCCATACTTGGTCAAATGCTGCCTTGATGTCAAAGGTAGTCACTCTCACCTCACCTCTTGAGTTCAGCCCTTTTGTCCATGTTTGAACCAAGGCTGTAATGAGGTCAGGAGCTGAGTGGCCCTGGCGGAACCCAAACTGAGCCTCACTGAGCAGGTTATTGCTAAGCAAGTGCTGCTTGATGGCACTGTTGATGACACATTCCATCACTTCACTGATGATAGAGAGTTGGCTGATGGGGCGGTAATTGGCCGGGTTGGATTTGTCCTGCTTTTTGTGTACAGGACATACCTGGGCAATTTTCCGCATTGCAGGGTAGATGCCAGTGTTGTAGCTGTACTGGAACAGCTTAGCTAGGGGTATGGCAAGTTCTGGAGCACAGGTCTTCAGTACTATTGCCGGAATATTGTCAGGGCCCATAGCTTTTGCAGTATCCAATGCCTTCAGTCGTTTCTTGATATCACACAGAGTGAATTGAATTGGCTGAAGTCTGGCATCTGTGATGCTGGGGACTTCAGGAGGAGGCCAAGATGGATCATCAACTCGGCACTTCTGGCTGAAGATTGTTGCAAATGCTTCAGCCTTATCTTTCGCACTGATGTGCTGGGCTCCCCCATCATTGAGGATGGGGATATTTGTGGAGCCACCTCCTCCAGATAGTTGTTTAATTGTCCACCACCATTTACGGCTGGATGTGGCAGGACTGCAGAGCTTAGATCTGATCCGTTGGTTATGGGATCGCTTAGCTCTGTCTATCGCATGCTGCTTATGCAGTTTGGCACACAGGTGGGACAGGACATACCCAGGGATAGTGATTGCAGTGTCTGGGACATTGTCTGTCGGTTATGATTCCGTGAGTATGACTACGTCAGGCTGTTGCTTGACTAGTCTGTGGGACAGCTCTCCCAACTTTGGCACAAGCTCCTAGATGTTAGTAAGGAGGACTTTGCAGGGTCGACAGGGCTGGGTTTGCCGTTGTCGTTTCCGGTGCCTAGGTCGATGTCGGGTGGTCCGTCCGGTTTCATTCCTTTTTATTAACTTCGTAACGGTTTGGTACAACTGAGTGGCTTGCTAGGCCATTTCAGAGGGTATGTAAGAGGTAACCACATTGCTGTGGGTCTGGAGTCACATGTAGGCCAGACCAGGTAAGGACAGCAGATTTCCTTCCCTAAAGGACATTAGTGAACCAGATGGGTTTTTACAACAATCGACAATGGCCATCATTAGACTAGCTTTTAATTCCAGATTTATTAATTCAAATTCCACCTTCTGCTGTGATGGGATTCGAACCCATGTCCCCAGAGAAATACCCTGGGTCTCTGGGTTACTAGTCCAGTGATAATACCACTATGCCACCGCCTTCCAATGATATTGAAACAAGAATTCAGCCAACACAAGAAACAGCGACATGCCAGTGAGATTAAGTTTGATGCCTTTCAAACTGCAATAGTGAAGTGTTTTATACAGCAGGAAAGATTTTGATCTTGGGTCAAATTGCACCATTGTTGTAGCCAAGTTGACGCAGACTTTGGTGTGGCTCAAAAGTAAACTATGACTGCACAATAATAATCAGGCCCACCGATTTCTTGTGGCTGAATTAGTCACATTCTGTTTTTATAGGATTTTTGCCAGCTACAGAGGGGCAATTTTAACCCAAATCAGTTAAAATCAACTGGGTGACTTATCTACTGACGTCCCACACCAATCACACTGTCTTCTGTTTAAATCTGCTCTGCTGAGCAGGCAACAAGGACGACCAGATGAAGCTAGCTTGGTTCTTCTTTAAATGTGCAGATTGGACTCGGATGACAGTATTAGGCCCTGACTGCAATTTTGACTGTGACCTAATCAGGGAGGTCATTGTGGCTTTCCCACCAACTGAAGACAGGATCCGGGGCCAGAAGAGGCCCAAACAGGAAGGCTTTTTTTTTACTTTCTTTATGGAACACTTGGGCCTCCCCCGCCCCAGGATGCCTGCCCCTCAATCCGTTCTTGTGAGACCCTCCTGAAACCCCTTCCCTGCAACTTATTTTGTTGCCGCTGACCGTTCTTTTGGTACTGGTTGGCAGCCTCCCTCTTGCCGCCCAGAATTCCACTACTGTCCATCAGCCTTTTTACCAGAGATCTCAAATGAGCTGCTGACTGTCAGCATGCAGATGAGGCCTGGGAGTTAAAATCCCCCAGACCTCTGCTGCTGAGGTCAGAGGGGCTTTGGGATTTACCTCACCCACCACCACCCCACACCCCCTCACCTGATTCCCTCTCCCAGTTAACATTAGGCTCAGGGATTACATTCTGTGCTAATTTATGTTTATAATTAGGGCTATTGGTTTATTCTGACTGTTTTGATTACATGAACTCGGGATATTTTACTTATAATTACAGGACAAAATTCCACAATTCACCCAATATCTGTGTAATATCAGTGGCTTTCACGATGATCTCACATTTTCGTTACTGTATCATAGACAGGTGCATGGAACAAGATTCAATGATCAGAAAGATAAAGTTTTGTGAGTTATAGCTCTGTTCTCATTAGAAAAAGGGAAGTAGGCCTGGGGGAAGACCTGATCCAAGGGTTTGTAATTGTGAAAGCAATGAATAGAGGAGAAATAAATGGAAGAATAGAATTAATTCTTAGCATTCTAATTATGAAGTTAAGAATAGAATTATAATTTAAGGAAACAGAAAGGTATATATATTTTAAGGAGTAACTTAATATTTAGTTTTTAATTTCTGTGATTGATTTTGCCAAGCATTATGAAAATTAGTTGGAATGGAGAGAATCTTGATTCAACATAAAGTCATAGGGCTGAATTTTACCGGCCCCTCAACACTGCTGGTCACAGCGCGGGGGCTGGTAAAATGCTGCGGGGAGAGGCCCGCCTTGACCTGCGACGTCGAGAAGGGCCCGCCGCATATTACTGGCGGTAGGGGGACCTCAGTGCGGCCCCTCCGCTGCCTAGTGGCGGGCCTTCGTTTAAATATTCAAATTAACCTAAATTATATGCTAATAAACTTACCTGCAGGCGGCGGACATCCCACGCCGATTTTACTGACTCTGAATGCAGCTCATGCACCTTCGGAACTCCATATGGAGTTCCGAGGCGAGAACCTGGTGGGGAGGGGTGAGGAATAAAATTTTCAGGGCAGGAGGGGTGGAGGAGCGGGGAAATCAATTATTATTGATTCTGTGAATGGTGGGAAGGTGTTGTAGAGCAAATGATTGAAGGTTGGGGGGGAATGTTTGGGTCGGGAATGAAGTGTTTTTTGTCAATGAGGGCCATGTAAATGACCATTGGGGTGGGGTTGGGGAAGGGCCTCCATAACATAAGTGTTTATTTAATAAAGATCTGCACTAATGTTCTTTTAAAAATGTAAATTTTTGCTAAGGGATTAAAGCCCTTTAAAAATGGTGGCGGTACTTGCGCGGTGGCGCCGGATGCCGTTGCCAGGGGCGCGATGGCTGCCTCCTCTACATTATCAGGGGTGGCCGCTCTGCTCCTTCTATTTAAATGAATCCCTGCGTGTAATATCGAGGGGTCTCAGGAATGGCGCTTCCGCACGGGATTCACGCCGTTTTTGGAGTGCGCTGCTGCGAACTGCGGCGCACTCATAAAATTCAGCCCATACTGTCTAGAAATCACGACAGAAGGAAAATAGAAACAGTTCAATTGGATTTTCTGATTGATTACAGGCCTAACCAGAGAAGAGCACTAACTCCACTATAATGCTGGGATCTACCTCATTATAATATTTTGGAAGAGCTCCATGCACCAAAAATGCCTCCAACTGAGATCTTGTCGGGAGAAAGCAGGAGGGGGGTGGGAGGTGGGAGGTGGATGGGTGAGATAATATGATATTGCAGGATTTAAAGGCCTGCAGTAACTAAAAGTGACAAGTCATAATTGTTTTTGCTGTCAGGTTTAAGGAAGATGTCTAGCATATCTTCAGAAGGACAGTAACTCTCCACTATTTGGGAATTGTGAACAGCAATGGACCATTATCATCAAAACGGGATTACAGTAAAATTTAAATGTAATTTACTTTGGTATATCAGTTTTTTGTGCTTGGCTAACATTTTTTCTTTTAATACAGACAATGCTCCTGCAGTGCTCCTTTAAGGCTTTTTGTGCGGTCATTGTTGATGCAAATTATTTTATATAGTAAATTGTTATTGGACCGCACCACTGCTTTTTGGAAAAAAATATTACAGTTAACAATGCATTTAATACAAGTAAAATATGCTGCTACACGGCCATAAATCATTTATGCTTCAGGGCAATGAGAACGTATTTGTAGCGCAAACAATACATAGTGTGACAAATATGTTTCGGTCCATGCAACAATTGACTAGTTTGCAATAATTAATGGTGAACATATGATTGCCTGGAACGGCTGAAAAGCACACATCATTCAAAATACTGCAAAAATGTTTAATTTGCACTAAGATATAATTAGAATTAATCAACACTTTTTGCTGTAACACTATTGTCCCTCTGATGGCTGAAGAGTTGCTCCTAAAATACTTTTGCCAAAACTGTGACCATAATTAAGACTGATAATTGTTGCATTATTTTGAATATTTGGATGACACTGACTTAATGGTCTTAGTGTGATCCTCAAAGTAATATCTAGCATATTTGCCAGTAGGTGGAGGCATTCCAATTTGGAGAAGTTTCAGATGAAAAATTTACACAGCTTGTGTAAATTAACATTGTAATGGGTACAGGAGTTGTGAGGGAGCTAAACTCACAGTTGTTCGATGCATCTGGTTTGAATAGACCAAATTAAATTGGTCAACTGTATGTACATTTTGTGAAGTGGTGAAGCCGATGAGCAGACTTTAAGCATTGTTTCAAGAGGGTATGGTATGATTAAACATTTAAGGCCACATCTTTGTGTACTCTATGTTTCAAAACTCTTATTTTCCAGTCCAGGTTAGTGCCCCAAATTCTCAAATTTTCACAGTGCATCTTTTAAGGCAAGAGCAGAAAAACATTTGTAGCAGGGGAAGCCACAGGACTTTTGGGAAGAGAGCAAAGAATTGGGAATAGTCTGGGATTGCTCTGGCAATACACCATGAACAGACATATTGCGCTGAATTTTATAAGCCCCCCGATATCGGGGGTCATGGTGAGGGGGCCTGGAATATCCCTTTGGGAGAGTCCCGCCACGGGCCTCAACACTGGGAAGGCTCTGCCCCATTTTACCAGCAGTGACGATGCCTCGTGACGGTCACCCCACCGCAGGGCGGAGACTTTATTTAAATATGTTAATAACATTAACATGAATGAATAATGATTTACCATCTAGCAATGACCATCCCATGCTGATATTCTGGCCGGTTGCCAGAAGTCCTGCGTCTTTGGATCTCTGTTTGGAGATCCGAGGTGCAACACTGTTGGGGAGGGGGGAGGAGTGAAGTTTTCAGGGCGGTGGGGTGGGGTAGCGGGGAAAACTGTTATGATTGGCTGAGGGGATGGTGGGAAGGAGTTGAAGGACAAAGATAATACACTTTGGGGTGAAAGGTCAGGACCGATTTAAAAAAGGTTTCTCCGAGGGAAGAGGGAAATAAATATATTGTTTGGTCATTGAGGGGGTGGAAGAGGGGCTTCGATCTTTCACTGACTGTTTTAATTTAAATTTAACGTGCAGTTCTCTTTAAAAATCTAAAATAGCTGTCAGGGCTTGAAGCCCTTTAAAAATGGTGGTGGCGCCGGATGCCATTGCCGGGGACGAAGCGCCCATCGCCTCTACATCATCGCGGGAGCGGGAGGTCTACCCCCGCCATGTTAAAAGAGCTGCCACACGAGATATCGTGGTGGCTGCACAGCACACGTCTCGCAGTGCGTCGCGCATGTTTTGAAGCTCACCGCCGAGAATGGCAGCGAGCTAATAAAATTCAGCCTATTGACTTTCTTCGGTGTTGCAAATGATTTAGTGCTGTTGTGTGGGGATTGGTAGTTACAGCTGAGCCCAAATTCATTGCAATAACTGACCATGGTAGCTGCCCCAGACTGGGTAGTTAGCAATATTTGGCATACGGTTTTGTTTGAGGCAGTCATGGAGCATATTCGGCAGGGGATGGACAATGTAGCATGTTTCACAATTGACATACTCATCACAACGTCAGACCAAGCCTAAAAGAAGTACTTGAGCAGGGGGTACGATGGCATGCACACAAAACTTGTCAAAATGCAAATTTCTCTAGAAGTTGATGAAATATATTAATAGATTCTGGAGACATATGTTCAGATATATTAATAGATATGGTAGCAATTACTGTCCAAGTCTTCACACCTAGCAATAGAATAGCTGAAATCTTTGCCAGGATTATTAGGTATTATGGCAAATCAGATATTATGAAATTAGAAACAAAAGACTTGGTTAAGATAAACAGCAACTTTTTAACCACCAAGCATGAGTGCATTATGACTCCACTAAGTTACTTTGTGGTTAGCATGTAGTGTCCCATTTTGTGTGTCAAGAATGTTGTGTTATTGGCTCATAACACAAACGTACCAAACACTACAACAAGATTGGTAAATAAACAAAGAGTTCTTTATTGAAGAATAACAGGATTCTAGGAGAGCTCTTCAATACACGTGCTACCTGCTGACTAACACTGCTCCAACTACTGTATCACATGTTAACTTGCATCGCTTCCTGTGACGATGTATACTAAACTATTTACACATTGAGTAGTATGTTAATCACAATTAAAGCAATATCACAACATCCCCCTTTCCTTAAATAGAAAAATTACATAAATTATATGCTATGTACATAATGAAATAGGCTAATTGTGAACAGTATTTGCACATGTATGAACTCTCACAATTATTCAAGTGTCTATGAAACATACAAGTGGTCTGCTGACTTGGACTGATCTGGTAACAGTGAAACTTTGCTGAGATCTAGAATTATCAATTCTTTTCTCTTGACTCGTAGGTTTAGACTGACAATTATCTTGTACTTGAGTGTTGTACTTGTCATTTTTCTCAACTTCATTCTCAGGACTTGAACGTGACTGTGTTTTTGGTGCAACGGGAGTGTTAGCTATGTGTCAACTGACATCTCTTCCTCCTCAACGTCACTCCATTCAGGTGGTTACCTCATACATCCATGGCTCATTACAGATCTTTGACACTTTCACAGGGAACTATGTCTTCTCTTGCGGGTGGATCATTCTGACCTTCTGTCCTACCTCCTGAGGAGGCAACTCCACACCTGCATGTTTGTCATGTGTGATTTTTATTTTCTCTTGTCTTATCAATAATTTATCTTGGATTGACAATAATCTTATCAGATGATGTCTGGGAAGAGTTGGCCTGTCTTGCCTTCCGGACATGATCTCTGTTGGGGATGGTAATTCCGTATCTAGTGGTGTTGCTCACAGGTGCAAGATTGTTATTTGAATGTCTTCATTGGTCTCCTTACATTTCAAGATTAGTGACTTTACCGTCTGCAAGTGCATTTGACCTTGGATAGTGTGCAGATGACGTAATGTGATTTACAGCCCACTAAGCGCGCATATCTTGGAATGGCTTTCCAGTGTGCTGTGGACTATTATCCAACACTATCTCCTCTGGGGAACCAAAAAGACTGAAAATTTCAATCGTGTTTGCTACTTGATGTACCCCTCAGTTGGCAAATGGTAGGAAATTTAGAGAAGTAGTTGGTAATCACCTCTGACAGTAAATAAGTCAGTCGCTATTCTTGCCCATGGATGTGATGGAACATCATGAGAGTGGACAGGCTCTTTGTGTTGTTCCGGCTGATGCTCCTGATATGCATCGTTCATCCTCATTGCTCATTCTATGTCGTTAGTGATTGCAGGCCAATAAACTGTCTCTTGTGCAAGTCGTCTTGATCTCTCAATGCCCATGTGACCTTGATGTAATTGGGTAAGGATAACTTGATGAAGTGCTTTTGGTATCAATACTTGTCTGCCCTTGAAAATAACTCCAATTGATATCCCTAATTCGTCACAATATGGCCAAAAGGTTCTGAGGTCTGTAGGAACCTCTTACATTGCATCTGGCCATTCACTGATGATGAGCTGCCATAATGCCCTGAGGACAGGATCTCTGGAATGTCTCTCCGAAGCTCTTCGCATTTGTTCTGTCCAAATTACATTAGGTCAATGTTGTACACATTGTCTAGTTCCACATCTGCTTCATCCACTTGGACATCTGACAGTGTTGGGTAGCCTGTTCAATGTGTCAGACATAACTGTGAGGTTTCAAGGTTTGTACTGGATCTCACAATTGTACCCCTATACTTCGATTAGTAATCTTTGGAGTCGAGGTGGTGCGCTGGTGAGTAGTTTTTGTCAAATCATTTATAGCAGCTTGTGATCAGTCTTGACAACAAAGTGTTTGCCAAACAGGTACATATGGACTGGTGATACTGAACACTAATAACAATGTTTTTCATTCTATGTTTGTATCGTTCGCCTGAGCGGGTGACAAACGTTACGGCCAGGTGGGTGACTTGTTCCCACTGTCCAACTCCCAACTGACCACAGCAAGTGTTTTTGTTACTAGTGTTTTAACCCCTTGTGTTTTATTTGTCAAATAAACAGACAGTGACAGGTTTTCTTTTAGATTTAAAACAGAAGAATAACTATTTATTGAACAATATTCATTCCTGAAATGGTCACAACTGCACCCACGCATGCATTCACACACATACACACACACACACACACACACAAAGAATAGATAGATAGGAAAGGGGTAAGTGGTTTGAAGTGAGGTAAATGGTTGGGGTTTACGGGAAACCTGTTGAATTTTCTCTGCAGACAGTTGCAGGCCTGGGTGTTTGTAGTTTTCTGGTGGTTAAGATTTCAGACTGGAGACCGTGGTCACTTTCAGTTCTCTGCTGTACCGAGTTGAAGCGTAGAATTCACAGCAGGGCTCCTTTCTTGATTTGGCTGGCCTTTCCACAGCCACTGACTGAACTTCCTTTCTGTGATGTTCTTGTGATCTTTCTCTTTCTCGCTCCAGAGAGCCACATTTTATAGTTAAAATCTGTTAGGAGACGCATAGTCTCCTAGCCTGGAATGTATCCTTTTGTCCTTAACAGACAGTGAGACAGTTTGACTATATGGGCCAAGTCAGCCAAACTCCAGCACCCATTTTGCAGCACATTGTCCGCTTTTTAAAGGAAATGTCAATTTTTTATAACTCTTCACTTTGGTTCTGTTTTTTTATCACTGCACTTCTCATAAGCGTGACACAAACCTTTAGAACCAAACGGATTTGGTCTACCTTCCTGTAACAGACATGCTCCGAGACCCTTTTGTGAATCATCTATTCCAAGTGTAGTTTCTTTCCTTGGGTAGTAGTATTGTATCCAAAAAGTCCTCAATGGCAGAACAGGCGAAGGAAGACTGTGCGTCTTGTTCTGTTTACACTGGGTTGCTGGATACATTATATATATATCTGATTTATCTCAGAGCAATGCAGATATCAGACTTGTATTAAATCACCAACTAGTTTATTTGCAGCACTTTAAAATATATCAGTTCTTTCAAGATCTCAGTACAATGTCTTCACAGAGTAGTCACTGTGTTTTCTGCAGAAGATTCTAGTTCTGTTTTTTAGTTTCAGTTTTAATTCTTAAGCTCCACCCATAGGCTTAAGCAATCAAACCCATTTTGCAGCACATTAGTGGCCAGACTAATACAATCAAACCTAGTTCAATCAAATGCTACACGTCTCACCAGCTGCAAAGGCAGAAAAAGGCTGCAGTGGCAAGATGGTCCCAGTCATTATGGTTCAACACGTCACTGAAATCTGAGCACCAATCCATCAAGATTGTGTGGACAAGGATAGCGCCCCACAGTCCCCATTTTAAACAAAGTCACATGCAGGCTTCTACCAGGGTCCATTTTCCAAGTCCTAGGTTACAAGGTGATGGAGAATTGGTGATGCGGACAGGGCTGTGAATCTGGGAGTCCCTAGTCAAGAATCTGCACGCAGGCGACAGATGCATGAAGGTCATTGGGCATCTGTGTTGCCCTGTGACTGAGCAGTCCTCTTCAGATACCCTCTTCTCACCCCAAATGTGGAGGGAGCTGGAAAAGCTGCCCTAGAAATAGGCTGTCCCACTTTCTCCTGGCTGGGGAACCACACCCTGCGGGATCACCATCTTTATGGTCAAAGAAAGAAAACTTTAAATTTTGCAACTTGGAATGTCAGGATACTCACGGATAATATCAAGAGTGACCGTCTGGAAAGAAAAACAGCAATTGTATCACGTGAGCTATCAAGACTCCAAATTGACATTCCGTCCTCAGTGAGACCCGCTTTCCTGGGGAGGAGCAGCTGAAGGAACAAGCAGGGGGATACACCTTCTATTGGAAAGGAAAGGCTGACAGCAACCCTCGCGTTCACAGAGCTGGTTTTGCCATCCAGAATAGGATCTTGGATGCACTACCAGAACTGCCCAACTTCATAAATGAAAGACTCATGATACTTCACCTACAGCTCAGCCATAATCAATATGCCACCGTCATCAGAGCTATGCCCCAACGCTTGACTCCGATGAAGATGTTAAGGAAAAGTTCTATTCTGACACTGCCATCCCAAAGGAAGAGAAAATCATGCTTCTTGGGGACTTTAATGCCAGGGTTGGCAGTTACTCTGAACGGAGAGGAACTATTGGGAAAAACGGGGTGAGAAAAGCCAATGCAAATGGTATCCTCCTGCTGATAAAGTGTACTCTGCATGACCTCATTCTAACAAACACCCTCTTCCGCCAGAAGAGCAAATACAAAACCACATGGGGGCATCCTAGATCAATGCACTGGCACCTCCTGGATTAGGTCATTGTTTGAGTCAAAGATCTAAGTGATGTCTGTATCACTCGATCCATGCAGGGAACTGATGCCTGCTGGATAGATCATCAACTTGTTCGATTAGTGATGAACATTTACCCACTACCAAAGTATCGCAAGATCCAAAAGACCAAGAAGAAGAAGATCAATATCTCAGCCTAAAGCAGCCCGACCGAAGAGAGGAATTCCAAATGCAGCTCACAACCAATTTGGAAAATCTTCACGCATCCAACTCAATTTCAGACAGTGGGAACAAATAAAGTCAGTTGTACTAGACTCCTGTGTCCAGACCATTGGATTTGAGCATTGTTGTCACCAGGACTGGTTCGACGAAAACAATGCTGAAATATGTGACCTCCTGGAACAAAACGAGCAGCCTTCATTACCTGGCAGAACAACCCAAGGTCACAAGTCAAGATAGCAGCATTCCAACAGCTCAAGGCTGACACACAAAGACAAATCCAGAAGATAAAGGCCAAGTGGTTGGAAGGGAAAGACCAAGAGATAAAACCTGGCTCAGGTATAAAATTAAAACCCAACCCGGGCTGAACACGACAACAGCCAACCCGAACCCGAGTCCTTTAATTTCTTTAAATGCCCGACCCGACCCAAACCCGACACGTATTCGGGTTTGGTCTGGTAGCCAGGCTTTAGACCAGTGATCGAGTACAGGTGCCCGTTGCTGATGTACCTGTGTTCAATTAACATCATAAAGTTTAAAAAAAGCAACAAACATTGATTTCAAACAGGCAAAGGCGCCGCGACCCTGAGCACTCGCAGGAAAAAAAGTACCACTTCAGGAAATCGTGCAATGTAACAAACAAGCTTCTGAACTGTATAAAGTTCCGATGTCATGAACAAAAAAAAATCTCCGCAGAGAACTCAGGTTGGGAAGTTTAATCTCCCTATTTCCAGATAATTTAAAATGCTTGGGCCAAGTATAGATTAAAGCAAGAGCTCAGTTGATGTTTCTGTACTTACTGCAGTTACTGCTATCTTCCCTGGGCTTGACAGTTTTTCCCAGACTTGATAGATTTCAGAGTGTAAGGGGTTGGGTTAATTTCACTCGGGTGCTTTATGTCGGAACTTGTAGCTGTTTCTTTCCCCTCCTTTCCCCCAACTCTTCTCACCTCTGATTTCTGTTTGTCCTGATCTCTGTCCAAGTCCAGCCCGACCTGACCCGAACCCTAACTTTGGACCTGGATGAGAGACCCAACCCAACCTGAACCCGACACTTGTCGTCAGGTCCCATCGGGTCTGGGTCGGGTAGCCATGCTCTACCGAGAGATCCAACAATATGCCGACCATCATGGCTGTCTATAGACCAAGATCAAATAGACAAAATCCCCTTCACTCCCAGGATCGTGTCTCTCTGCTTAAGGATGAAAATGCCATCTGTCAATGCTGGAAAGAACATTTTAAGCAACTCCTCAACTGTGAATCCACAGTAGCAGTTGATACTCTTCAGGCTATCCCCCATTACCATGTGGTAGAATCCATGGATGAACCACCATCGATGGGAGAACTGCAACAAACAATCAAAGGGATTAAAAACAACAAAGCCTGTGGCCCCGATGGTATTCCAGCTGAATTCTTCAAAGCTGGTGGGCTTTTGCTCACTTCAAAACTCCGTGCACTTTGGAAGGAAAAAGAACTCCCCTGCACCACCGCCACCCCCCCCCCCCCCCCCACCCACAACTGCTCCCCCTCCCCTCCCAAACCAAACTTCAGGAATATTACAATTGTAACTATCTTCAAGAAGGGAGATAAATCATGCTGTGGAAACTATCGAGCTATTTCCCTCTTGTCTATAGCAGGGAATATCCTGACATTCTCACCACCAGCCAAGCTACATCTTGATGCTTGTTTGAAAGCTCTGGAGATGAGGCATTCTGCCAAATGAGTTTGATTGTCTGCTCAGGGAATCATCCAACAAGATCCAGCATCACCTTTTACCCCAGGGCCTTGAGGACGTTACAGGCAGACGGACCACTGCTTGATGGACTTATGGTCAAAACGTGTTTTTCAGTAGAATCCTTTCCACGCTGATGAGGCAGGTATCAGATACTAACCATATGCTTGGGGTAGGCATCAGCCCTCAATCTCTCCTACTTCCACTATGACCTCCATGCCCAGATAGGGGAGGCAGTGGCGTACTGGTATTGTCACTGGACTAGTAACCCAGAGACCCAGGTATTGCTCTGGGGACATGGGTTCGAATCCCACCACAGCAGAAGGTAGAATGTGAATTCAATTAATAAATCTGGAATTTAAAGCTTGTCTAATGATGGCCACGAAGCCATTGTCGATTGTTGTAAAAACCCATCTGGTTCAATAATATCCTTTAGGGAAGGAAATCTGCTTTCCTTACCTGGTCTGGCCTACATGTGACTCCAGATCTACAGCAATGTGGTTGACTTTTACATGCCCTCGAAATGGCCTAGCAAGCTACTCAGTTCAAGGGCAATTAGGGATGGGCAATAAATGCTGGCCTGGCCTGCGATGCCCACATCCCATGAAAGAATATTTTAAAGAAAAATTCATCATAAGGATATGGTGACCCTAGTTGGCTTCATGATCTGCTTTTTGTTATGTGCAGCTTTCTGCAAACAGAAAGGGACAAAAACAGATGAAAGGTCACACAGAACTGAACCATTAACTCTGCTTCTCTCTCCACAGATGCTGCCTAACCTGCTGAGTATTTCCAGTATTTTCTGTTTCTGTTTCAGATTTCAGATTTCCAGCATCCACGGTGTTTTGCTTTTGAGATATAAAAGGGACGTAAGTTGGAAGAGGTACGTGAGAAAAGATCTTTGCCACCCAAATTCCCAGGCCATCAGCCACCTTATATGAATGTGTACTGTGCAGTTTTCAGATTTGTTGGTTTGGAGCATACTTGGAGTTTCTTGATTGTCTTATTTAATGGTCCATAGGATATAGGAACATAGGAGCAGGGGTACACCATTCAGCCCATTGAGCCTGTCCCGCCATTCAATACGATCATGGCTCATCATCCACTTCAATGCTATTTTCCCACACTAGCCTCATATCCCCTTATGTTATTGGTATTTAGAAATCTGTCAATCTCTGCTTTAAACATACTCAATGAATGAGCTTCCACAGCCCTCTGGGGTAGAGAATTCCAAAGATTCACAACCCTCTGAGTAAAGAAATTTCTCCTCATCTCTGTCCTAAGTGGTTTCCCCCTTATTTTGAAATTGTGTCCCCTGGTTCTACACTCCCCAACCAAGGGAAACATCTTACCTGCATCTACCCTGTCTATCCCTTTATTTTGTAGGTTTCAGTGAGATCACCTCGCATTCTTTGAAACTCTTGAGAATACAGACCCAGTTTCCCCAATTTCTCTTCAAAGCACAGTCCAGCCATCCGGGAACAACTCTGGTGAACCTTTGTTGCACTCCCTCTATGGCAATAATATTCTTCCTAAGGTAAGGGGATCAAAACTGCACATAGTACTCCAGGTGCGGTCTAACTAAGATTCTATACAATTGAAGCAAGACTTCACTACTCCTGTACTCAAATCCTCTTACGATAAAGGCTAACATACCATTAGCCTTCTTAACTGCTTGCTGCACCTGCATGTTAGCTTTCAATAAATTATTGACAAGGACACGCAGATCCCTTTGTACATCTACACTTTCTAATCTCTTACCATTTAAGAAATATTCTGCACATTTGTTCCTCCTCCCAAGGTGGATAACCTCACATTTTTCCACATTATATTCCATCTGCCACGTTCTTGCCCACTCACTAAGTCTGTGTAAATCCTCTTGAAGCTGCTTTGCATCTTCCTCATAACAGACATTCCCAGCTAATTTTGTGTTATCCGCAAACTTGGAAATATTACATTTGGTCCCCACATCTAAATCATTGATAAATATTGTCAACAGCTGGGGCCCAAGCACTGATCCCTGCAGTACCCCACTAGTCACAGCCTGCCAACACGAGAATGACCCGTTTATTCCTACTCTCTGCTTTCTGCTTGCTAACCAATCCTTAATCCATGCCAGTATATTACCTCCAATCTCATGTGCTTTAATTTTGCTAACCAACCTCCTCTGGGGGACTTTATCAAAAGCCTTCTGAAAATCGAAGTATACCACATCCACCAACTCCTCTTTATCAATTCTGTTAGTAACATCCTCAAAAAACTCCAAAAGGTTCATCAAACATGATTTCCCATTCATAAATCCATGTTGACTATGCCCAATCAGATCATTATTATCCAAGTGCCCATTTATCACATCCTTTAGAATAGCTTCTGAACACCTTGATATTTCAAGATTACATAAGACTGTGGTAAAACCGCACTAGTGAACCTCCCCACGAGGACATTGGTCTCAGTCCTGTCGAGGTGCAACCTATCCCCTTTAAATAGGTGCCTCTTGCCCCAGAACTGGTCCCAATGCCCAAAGAATCTGAAGCCCCCCCTCCTGCACCATGCCTCAAGCCACGCATTGTTCCTCCCTATCTTCCTGTTTCTACTTTTGGTAAGGCAAGGCACTGGGAGTAATCCAGAAATTACTGCCTTCGAGGTCCTAATTTTTAATTTCCTCGCTAGCTCCTGAAAATCTGACCACAGGACCTCAATATCTGCTCTCTCTCTGTTGTTGGTACCAACGTGTACCACAATTCCTGGTTCACTCCCGTTCCCCTGCAGAATATTCTGTACCCTCTCTATGAAATCCTTTACCCTGGCACCAGTGAGGCAACACACCATGCGTGACTCATAATGATGGTTGCAGCAATGCCTGTCTGTCCCCTAACTATGGAATCTTCTATAACGACTGCATTTCTACCCTTTGCTTTTCCCTCTTGTGCAGTCCCTTGCCCATTGGTGCCATGGTCTGGACTGCATTCCTTCAAGTTGTCATCACTCCCAACAATTTCCAAGGCTGAGCACTGGTTTGAGAGTGGCACAGACCCTGCAGACTCTTGTACCTCTTGCCTCTAGCTGCTGTTCTGGATAGCCATGCATCTACCAAATTGAACTCTCACTGCCTATGGGGTGACCACCTTCTGGAACATGTGGTCGAGGAAACTCTCATCTTCCCTGATGCTCTGCAATGACTCCACCTGCTCCTCAAGCTCAGAAATCCTGAGCTCGAGCTTAAGCAACTGGAGACACTTCCTACACAAGTGGTCCCTTAAGATTGAGGGGTGGCACACTGGCGCAGTGGTTAGCACTGCAGCCTCACAGCTCCAGGGACCCGGGTTCGATTCTGGGTACTGCCTGTGCGGAGTTTGCAAGTTCTCCCTGTGACCGCGTGGGTTTTCGCCGGGTGCTCCGGTTTCCTCCCACAGCCAAAGACTTGCAGGTTGATAGGTAAATTGGCCATTGTAAATTACCCCTAGTGTAGATAGGTGATAGGGAATATGGGATTACTGCAGGGTTAGTATAAATGGGTGGTTGTTGGTCAGCACAGACTCGGTGGGCTGAAGGGCCTGTTTCAGTGCTGTATCTCTAAATAAAATAAATAAATAAAGATACATGAAGTGCCCTGGAGTTAGCACATGGCACAGGAATTGCAAGCAACAGGTCTCAGCTGCCCATCCATGATCTAAAAAAATCTCTATTCCCTCTTTCAGAACCTAGTTAGTACCTTTTAAACTATTAATTTCAGTAAACGTTTTTGACTTTAGAAAGTAGGTGAACAGTTGGCGCAGTGCAGTGCATTCTCCCTTTGATGAATCACCAGTTTGGATGGTAATACAGTTAAGATGCATTGTAAGGGAACATTGTAAACCAAGCCACATGCCAAAACATTTACTTTGGCAACCTTGCTTTGAGGTTAGGGCTATAAGTGAGAAAGCATTCACTCTCTCACCTCCGGCACTTATCAAAAAATCATGATCATGTGCCGGCAGAGGGCAAAGCTCCCTGTCACTAGCTCATACTTGGAAAATTTAGGTTTCAATGTGAGGCATCCCTTTCAATCAGGTAATTGAGTTCAATCCGATCTCCATCCAAAGTCCACACATGCAGACTTTTCAGCAGAATCAGACGTGAGAACTCAGTTGGCTTTTGTTTTTCCCTCTCCCTCTTACCCTGAGGCCACTGACAGCTGCTCTTAAAGCTACCCAACTTAGATCATCAACAACAACTTGTATTTATATAGCAGCTTTAAAATAATAAAACATCCCAAGGCACTTCATAGGAGCATTATCAATCAAAACTTGACGCTGAGCTACGTAAGGAGATATTAGGGAAAGTGACCAAATGTTTGGTCAAAGAGGTGGGTTTTAAGGAGTATCTTAAAAGGAAGAAAGAGAGCTAGAGAAGCAGAGAGATTTAGGGAGGAAGTTCCGAGCTTAGGGCCCAGACAGCTGAAGGCATGGTCACCAATCATGGAGCGATTAAAACTGGGGATGCTCAAGACGCCAGAATTGCAGGAGTGCAGATATTGGAGGGTTGTCGGGCTGGAGGAAATTACAAAGATAGGGAGGGGTGAGGCCATGGAGGGATCTGAAAACAAGGATGAGAATTTTTAAATTGAGGCATTGCTTAACTGGGAGTCTCTGAAGGTCAGTGAGCAGAGGGGTGATGGGACTTGGCATGAGTTCGGACATGGGCAGAGGAGCTTTGGCTGACTTCAAGTTTATGGAGGGGAAAACATAGGGAACTGTCCAGGAGTGCATTGCAATAGTCAAGTCTAGAATTAACAAAGGCATGGATGAGGGTTTCCTTGATGACACCTTGAAGGCAGGGGTGGAATTGGGCAATGTTACAGAAGTGGAAATACGTGATCTTAGTGATGGCACGGATATGTGGTTGAAAGCTCATTTCAAGGTCAAATATGACACCCAAGTTGTGAACAGTTTGGGTCAGCCTCAGACAGTTGCCAGGGAGAGGGATGGAGTCAGTGACTAGGGAATGGAGTTTGTGGTGTGGACTGAAGACAATGGCTTTGGTCGATATGTCACAGATTAAATCTGGGACCTTCCTAAGCTGGCTCTACAGTGTACTGCTATTGCATTTACACATTGAACCATTGGAGGGTCCATTACCTCCCGGAACCAGAGAAGCAAGCCCAAATTGTGCATGTGGCCCAGCGAGGACTTCAGGACTACAATTTCAACTAAAGGCACTGAGGCTCAGTATTTAAATTCCATTTATTATGGACTTCTACTCCAACCTCCCAACTCTGTTTATCCTTCTGTAATCTATTTGTATGTGTGTGTGCCTTTCGTGTGAATTTGAGTGTGGGTGCGTCACGTATTTTAGTAATTTTAACCAGTTAAGAAACTTACATATTTCTTGTTTAAACTCAAGGAAACCTGTCTGATTGGTTCATTTATAATTATATTAGAGGAACAGGAGCAAGTGCTCACTGAGGTTGTAAGTTAAATCACTGTGTTAAAAAAGGTAAACCCTGTTGTGGTCAAACCAGAGAAGGGGTGAAATGAAAGCCTGAGACCCCTTCCTCACCTGGTCGTAACACTTAATTCCATCATAATTTATTTCGATATCTGAAAATGTAAACTGAAAGTAAGAATAATCAATGCTTTTAACTTCATAGTTTGCTATAAGAATATTTCAATATGATTGGCTGCTTACCCTGCCTGCTGACATCACTGCTGCTGTACGCTTGGAGATCCCATTACTTGGTACCAGATTTAAACTTCCGACAGGGAAGAGGAAATCCACATCACAGAATCAATTGCTCGATCTTTCTGGGCAGTTTTCTTCGAGGTCAGTGCTAGCATTGTTGCTTCACCACTGACCAGAAAATCTAGTCAAATAAAGAAGCACAGAAATTATTTTTATGCAAAATTAAGGAACGTATACAGTTTACTCAATTGTTTAAATCAAGTTAGAAAATTCCCACTGTGCTCTTTTATATTGCTTAATTCAAATTATTGAATATTACTTTTCAGCAGTAGAAAAAGCTTCAAACTTTAAGGAGTAGACCTCGTTCTAAAAATATATCAGCATCCTGAAGCACAGAATGAGCCAAGGACAACCCACCTCCATGTTTGAATAATTTCCTTTATTCTATTATTCCAGGATTTCTCAGAAAGGGAACATTGAAAAGGATCTATGTCTACACAATGCATAATATTTGATTTCATGTGGCAGATCACAGATCAGTCAGCTTTGAAATAGGGTTTCTGATGCAGAATAACATTTGAATTTTACTGTATCAATATGTTTTATTCATTTTCAATAAATCTCAAAATACATTTTTTCAAACACAGGTACTTTTTCTTCTTTGAGTCTATTAAATTGATGGTTGTCAGTGTTGTCATATAAACCATGATTTTGTGATACTGGTGTTATGACCAGGTGAGAAAATGTATCTGGGGTCTTTTGCTGTCTTTATCTGGTCTTATTGTAACATGGTTTTATTTTTAAACACACTGCGTTTTGAGCTCCCTTTTGTGAATCCTTGTTCACAGCTTTCGTGCAGAGAGATCGACCATTGACATGCTGTTCTCCCATCGTCAGATACAGGAGAAATGCCGCGAACAACAGATGCTCCTCTACGTTGCTTTCATTGATCTCACCAAAGCCTTTGACCTCGTCAGCAGACGTGGTCTCTTCAGACTACTAGAAAAGATTGGATGTCCACCAAAACTACTAAGTATCATCACCTCATTCCATGACAATATGAAAGGCACAATTCAGCATGGCGGCACCTCATCAGACCCCTTTCCTATCCTGAGTGGCGTGAAACAGGGCTGTGTTCTCGCACCCACACTGTTTGGGATTTTCTTCTCCCTGCTGCTCTCACATGCGTTCAAGTCTTCAGAAGAAGGAATTTTCCTCCACACAAGATCAGGGGGCAGGTTGTTCAACCTTGCCCATCTAAGAGCGAAGACCAAAGTACGGAAAGTCCTCATCAGGGAACTCCTCTTTGCTGACAATGCTGCTTTAACATCTCACACTAAAGAGTGTCTGCAGAGTCTCATCGACAGGTTTGCGGCTGCCTGCAATGAATTTGGCCTAACCATCAGCCTCAAGAAAACGAACATCATGGGACAGGACGTCAGAAATGCTCCATCCATCAATATCGGCGACCACGCTCTGGAAGTGGTTCAAGAGTTCACCTACCTAGGCTCAACTATCACCAGTAACCTGTCTCTCGATGCAGAAATCAACAAGCGCATGGGAAAGGCTTCCACTGCTATGTCCAGACTGGCCAAGAGAGTGTGGGAAAATGGCGCACTGACACGGAACACAAAAGTCCGAGTGTATCAAGACTGTGTCCTCAGTACCTTGCTCTATGGCAGCGAAGCCTGGACAACATATGTCAGCCAAGAGCGACGTCTCAATTCATTCCATCTTCGCTGCCTCCGGAGAATCCTTGGCATCAGGTGGCAGGACCGTATCTCCAACACAGAAGTCCTCGAGGCGGCCAACATCCCCAGCATATACACACTACTGAGTCAGCGGCACTTGAGATGGCTTGGCCATGTGAGCCGCATGGAAGATGGCAGGATCCCCAAAGACACATTGTACAGCGAGCTTGCCACTGGTATCAGACCCACCGGCCGTCCATCTCTCCGCTTTAAAGATGTCTGCAAACGCGACATAAAGTCCTGTGACATTGATCACAAGTCGTGGGAGTCAGTTGCCAGCGATCGCCAGAGCTGGTGGGCAACCATAAAGGCGGGGCTAAAGTGTGGCGAGTCGGAGAGACTTAGCAGTTGGCAGGAAAAAAGACAGAAGCGCAAGAAGAGAGCCAACTGTGTAACAGCCCTGACAAACAATTTCTTCTGCAGCACCTGTGGAAGAGTCTGTCACTCTAATATTGGCCTTTATAGCCACTCCAGGCGCTGCTCCACAAACCACTGACCACCTCCAGGCACTTACCCATTGTCTCTCGAGACAAGGAGGCCAAAGAAGAAGATTGTAACATGCTTTTATTTTTAAACACACTGCGATTTGAGCTCCCTTTTATGAATCCTTGTTCACAGCTTTCCAATTATAAGGCAAAGAAACCAAAACACCAGGTTTTCTCAGGTTTAAAGAAGAAAGAGTGGAATTTATTAAAACTTAAACTCTAATAAGGTTAACACCTATGGATATATGATGCGCCACGCTTGCATGCACACGCAATATACACATGCAAATAGGGACACAAAGAGGAGAGGAAAATATAGTAGAGAGGGGTTTGAGGCAATATCGGTAGAGTTTCTTGTTTACTGTGCTTCGAGCTCACTTGATTGTAGGTAGTCTTGCTGTTTGTCATGGCCCAGTGTTCTTATTAAACCTTGTTCATGTCGGAGACTTTTCTCTCTTTGAGGTTCACATGTTTTCAATGGATTCCAAAGCTGGTGAGAAATGAGATAAGAGCAGACAGGAGAGAAGTCCTCTCAAACCAGGAACCAAGAGCTTTCTCAGTTCAAATCCTCTGTTGGAAGTTCAAATTCCAACAGCCAGCTAGTCATGTGACTAAAACTGGTCTGACCACTACGTCTGTGTTTGTGGATTCTGCTATCTTAGCAGTCAACCTGGAATGCTAGCTCCCCTCACCTTCACCGTCTGGTAATCAAAAGTCCACTGTTGGTTGAATGGGTCAGGGCATGATCCTTTGTCCCTTGTTCCAACACTGTCTGTTACCATGCAAATGTCTTTCCAGTCAGGGGCTTGGAATTTTAAGTTTTAATGTTCATGTGGTGAAATAATGTGTGCCTCAGTCTTGGTATGTGGGGGGCTTGCCTGACACTGGCAAAATCTGTGCTAAGAATGATTGGCAACAATGAATATGCAGTATTTCCAATTACATATATTGAGGCCCAAATGCAGTTTTATAATACTCTTTAATAGATAATTATTGAGAGAAAACCAAATTGCACCATCCTCCTATTTTGCCAACCTCTACTCTCACCTCCAACAATAAGTATGAGAGCTCATAGTTGTCTTTGCTGTACAGGAAGGTCATGGCGACTGTCTAAGTTTGCACCACTAAGTTGCAGCCTGTACTCTCCTACCAATCCCACCATCTCTCACTGTTTGAGCAGAGTACCTTTCTACCACTTTTGCCAGTTGTAGGAACCTGAATGTGAAATTCAGGTACAAATGGGAGGTGCTTGCTTATAGCAAAAGGGCATGCTTTGCTTTGCCTACTTGACCCAGGTGTTGAGTGATTTAATCAACAATTCTTTATGGGATTGCCGAGGACAAGGAAAACTTTCAATTATTTTTGTGGATGCAGGTGCTCCTTCTGAGCCCACAATAAAATGCAGGCCCATTCCAGGTCCTTCCTGAGTTCACCGTATCCATGCACAGGGCCAAACTGCTGGCCAGCTCAACATGGGAGCCGACAGATGTTCACCCTTCCCAGCCAGTAAGCTGCAGCAAGGCACACAATTGGGTGCAAGTCAAATTTATCCCTCAGAATAACTCTGACTTACCAAGAGCAATTCCACGGGAGGTCTAATAGTCTGCAGATGATAAAGTCAGTGATTATAATATATCTTGCATCTGACTGAACTTACCATAAAATATAAAATTATACTTCATGTGGATCTGACGAATCCAAACATTCAATTGTCCCTCTTTGTTTCCTACAAGGAAGAAAAGTCTGGTTGTTTCAGCAAAGTTGAGCAAAGCATGTAGTGAAAATGTTGCCCACAGTATAACTGAATATTTACAGCACAAAAATAGGCCATTTAGCCCAACAGTTTCATGCTGGTGTTTATGCTGCACATCAGCCTCCTCCCATCTGACTTCTTCTCACCCTATCAACATATCCTTGCATTAATTTCTCCCTCATGTGTTTATCTAGCTTTCCCTTAAATTCGTTTATGCTATTCACCTCAACCACTCCATGTGGTAGCGAATTCCACGTTCTCACGACTCTGAGTACAGAATCCTGAATTCTTTATTGAATTTATTCGTGACTGTCCTATATTTATGGCTCATAGTTTTGGTCTCACTTAAGATGCCCTAGTGAAGAATGTAGAGATTGGTCAGCAGAAAAAAAGCTTCAATAATATAAAGGACAGGATTGCTAGATTGAATTACAAATAATTTGCCACACCGGCTTACAGAACTTGCCGAAAAATCAATAGTACTCTGTACTGTTATAACTCCATGAAGAAAACAATCTTCAGCCCCACTCAATAAGATTTAATCCACCCATTCAGTACAAGCAGTGGTTGCAATTTAAAACAGGGGGAAAAAATGATTGGTGACCCATCTCCTATCAGCACGAAAGAGGTTGAGAGAGAAGCCATTATACCTGACTCTCATCTATGACCGATTGCATCTGAGGTTGTGTGCTCTCTTACTGCTGAATCCTGAGATCAAGGAACGTCTTTAAAATCTAGGTTTAGTGTCATACTATATATTTATTAGTCTGTTGTTTAGTGGTAGAATTTTGGTATTAAAAATTGGAATTATTATTTCCCTATTTCTTCCTGTGGAAGGATTTACATTTGAGTTCTGCAGTGAACTTTTGAGTTTCAAGATTCATTTTCATAGCTCAGCATTAATTTGATATTTATAGTATGGCTTATGCTTACACAAACTAACAAGAAGGTCATAAGCACAATTTTATTTACATTCTGAAGATGAAAATTTGCTGTTAATCTTTATCCATATGAATTGGAAATTACAGCAACAAGATGAGGAATACGTTAGGAAAAAAGAACTGCAGTATACCTCCAGAAGCGATGGAAACAAATATATTATTCTCTACTTGTAGACTGGAATGCAAATTTGATGGTTGAACTCAAAAAACTTTGTTACTGATTGTTCCAGTTCCAACATTTCAGTCTCTGCTAATTTCAGCAAAAAAACACACCAGACTAAAAAGTAGTGTAATGTCAGTAGAAAACACCAACAGACTGTTTGACCATGCTTAACACTGTTCTGAGGACTCCTGACCTTCTCACAAAAGAAGCAAAAATGACTAGAGAAAATTGAGCAAAGATTGCAAGATGTATTGAATGTGAATTAATTTTATACAGTTGTGTAGGGCTACTTGCGTATTTAACATGTTTGCCTATTGTATTTTCTCCCTAAAAACAAATGTTGTGTACTTTAGTTTATTCCTGCAATACTTGTTATGGGATAAAGGCAAGGGTGTCAGCTGTGGCTCTCTTGCATGTGAGGCAGAGGTTGTGACTTCAAGCCTTGTTCCAAAGCCTTGAACATATAATCTAGGTTGACTCTCCCACACAGTAGCAAGAGAGTGCTGTACTTTTGGAGGTGCTGTTCTACGGATGAAATGTTAAACCAAGGTTCCGTCTGCCCTCTCAGGTGGATGTAAAAGATCCCAAGGCACTAGATCCCAAGAACAGCAAGTGAGTTCTTCCCAGTATACTGGCCAGTATTTCTCATTCAACCAACATCACTGAAACAGATTATCTGTCCATTATCACATTGTTATTATTGAGAATTTGCTATTTGCAAAATGGCTGCTGTGTCTCCTACACTGTAACACTTACTACATCATAAAAATACTTCATTGACTGCAAAGCACTTTGGGATGTCCAGAGGACATGTAAGGCACTATATAAATGCAAGTCTTCATTTTATTGAATATACCTGCAGATTAGGTTATGACATGACCCATTGCACTCTCAGTATAACTACCTATTTTCTCACCTCAGAGGCAAGGCCATTGAGTTTCACAGAAAAGCAAGCTGAATAACAGGATGTGATCCCCCAAAACACAGGTAAACATTCTGGAATCCAATGTGATTAAAAATGAATTTCAGTCACCATAAAGCAATGACCCTGGAGATATATCTATATTTAGTGCTATTTTTCAGTTTTGTCTTTTTTTGAGTTGTACTTAATATGTATCATTCATCCATAACTGATGTAGGTTTAAATGTTAGTTCTGGATACTCATTAATCTTTGTGTTTTGTATGCATTAGAATTGTCTCTTAAGTAGGTGAGTTGAGAGTGACTGCCCTTGACATCAAGGCAGCATTTGACCGAGTATGGCATCAAGGAGCCCTAGCAAAACTGAGGTCAATGGGAATCAGGGGGGAAACTCTCCACTGGTTGGAAGCATACCTAGCGCAAAGGAAGATGGTTGTGGTTGTTGGAGGTCAATCATCTCAGCTCCAGGACATCACTGCAGGAGTTCCTCAGGGTAGTGTCCTAGGCCCAACCATCTTCAGCTGCTTCATCAATGACCTTCCTTCAATCATAAAGTCAAAGGGGGGATGTTAACTGATGATTGCATAATATTCTGCACCATTCGCGACTCCTCAAATACTGAAGTAGTCTGTGTAGAAATGCAGCAAGACCTGGACAATGTCCAGGCTTGGGCTGATAAGTGGCAAGTAACATTCGCGCCACACAAGTGCCAGGCAATGACCATCTCCAACAAGACAGAATCTAACCATCTCCCCTTGACATTTAATGACATTACCATCGCTGAATCCCCCACTATCAACATCCTGGGGGTCACCATTGACCAGAAACAGAACTGGAATAGCCACATAAATACCATAGCTACAAGAGAAGGTCACAGGCTAGGAACTCACCTCCTGACTCCCAGTGCCTGTCTACCATCTACAAGGCACAAGTCAGGAGTGTGATGAAATACTCTCCACTTGCCTGGATGGGTGCAGCTCCAACAACACTCAAGAAACTCGACATCATCCAGGACAAAGCAGCCGGCTTGATTGGCACCCCATCCACAAACATTCACTCCCTCCACCACCGACGCACAGTGGCAGCAATGTGTGTACCATCTACAAGTTGCACTGCAGCAATGCACCAAGGCTCCTTAGACAGCACCTTCCAAACCCACGACCTCTACCACCTAGAAGGACAAAGGCAGCAAAGGTTTGGGAACACCACCATCTGCAAGTTCCCCTCCAAACCACACACCATCCTGACATGGAACGATATCGCCGTTCCTTCACTGTAACTGGGTCAAGATCCTGGAACTCCCTTCCTAACAGCACTGTGGGTGTACCTACCCCACATGGACTGCAGCGATTCAAGAAGGCAGCTCACCACCAACTTCTCAAGGGCAATTATGGATGGGTAATAAATGCTGGCCACATTGGTGAATGTTCAGGAATTCTGCTCAAATCATTATCATCTTTTCACTCTGGATATGATGCATGTTTCCCATTACACGTTGTCATGCTCAGAAGGAGCCATAATAAAATAAACAATGAACTGGAGGAATTATGACAATAAAAAGTCAACTGGTAAACTGAACCACAAGAGAATGGGCACACCTATAACCACAGACAAAATGGAGTAAAGGTCAAATGACCCCTCCTGTACTGGCAATCAATGAGCCTGTCTGCAAA
The DNA here is from genome assembly GCF_036365525.1 of Heterodontus francisci. Classification (NCBI taxonomy): domain Eukaryota; kingdom Metazoa; phylum Chordata; class Chondrichthyes; order Heterodontiformes; family Heterodontidae; genus Heterodontus; species Heterodontus francisci. Next base: position 43,910,473 of record NC_090380.1, on the reverse strand, counting down.
GATGAAACTCATTAACTGCATCTGAATTAACTCTGGGGAAAACCCATTGAAATTGAAAGGAGCTCATTAAATGTTAACAACTCCTACCTACAGGAATGGTACTAACAAAGGTTCTGTAGACAGACTAACTCCACAGTCCGAACCCAGATGAATGGGTGTGGAGCAGCACCATTGTAACAGAATGGTCCTCATTCAGATACCAAAATCGCAATGGTTTCCATATCCTGGACCATTGTGTGGCCACACCAGAGGAGAGGGCCCTATGTCACCTGACAGAGACTCAAATGTGATGGATTTTTTCCTTTGAAGACAGAGGGGAGATCAAGAAGAAACCACAGAAAGCCAGTTCCAGCCAAAGGCTGTGAGATCGGTCCAGCACAAGGAAGGAGCTCTGCTGCTGATATTATACTTCAACTTGCTGCAGCAGAGAACTTAAAAAGTGGCCACCACCTCCGGACAGAGGTTTTAACCACGAGAAATTTACAACACCTGAGCAAGTTCACAAATACAAACAACTAGGCCTGCATCTTTGAAAAGACTTTCCTCTGGAAAAGATTCAACAAGTTTCTGTGAACCACAAATTCTTACATCACTTTTGACTTTTTAATTGCATCCTACCCCTTTCCCTCTCTATCTATCTATTCTTGTGTATGCATGCATGTGTGAATGCATGAGTGGGTGAAGGTTGTGAACAATTTGGGTTTTTTGATTTTAATTTGGCTGTTTAAATAAATGTAACCACCTTTTTTTTTAACCTAGGAGAAAACCTGTCATTTGTCTGTTTATTTGACCCTAAACACTCAGGGACTAACACATCATTTTTAACAAAAGACTATTGCGGTCAGTTGGGAAATGAGAAGTGGAAGTTACCCACAGCACTTACCACCTGTCTGCAATAATGTAATAACCTTACAGACTATTTAACTTGGACTTTGAGCTCAGAACTAAGTACTTGGCCTCAGTTAGGGAAGAGGAATAAAATAGCCGAGCTTCCAGCTTCTGATTGCTACTCAATGATTCCTCTGTGAAAAATGCCAGCATGGGGCCAGGTGAGAACTGGATCAGACTTGGTCATAATAAATGAATTAAAACCTCTGAAAATAACATGTAAGAAAATGTCATGTACATTCATTAAGTATCATAAACAGTAATTTCAAGTCCTAAATTTGCACATAAAAAATGTTAACACTTGGTGAAGTACTGCAGGACACCTAGGCAACCATTCTCCAACATATCAGCACCTTTAGGAGGTTGGAATTAAAAAAAAATTTAATTAAAAACTGATTAAAACTGTGTTTTGACTTGTTGATTTAATTTTCAGATGGTGATCAATGACCCTATCTAAAAGTGTTGACTGTGGTTCACTGGTAAGTACGTGCTATTTGTTTGCACTTACCACCAAAATTACACAAAGTATGATTCCCCAACACCTTTTTCCAATATTTTGAACTTCAGAATCAGAGATTGTAAGCTGAGTGAGGCCAACTAGTTCATCTCAGTTCATCCATCGTAAATAAAGAAAAATGCACATCCCCAATCATAATTTCTAACTGTCCATTGAGTGGACAGCTTCCACTGTTCCTCCCAGACTATTTCAAATGTTCCATGCTGAGAGTGCAGATTCAAAAAATGGTTGCTAATATCTTCTGATTTAAACTCAGCTGAAACTAATAGTATAATTAAGCATTCTATATGATTTGGTAATTGCTGTTCTACAGTCATTGTGACATGTTCCATTTTGCCATTAGCTGTTCCTACACTCTTTAATATATCTGTGACATTTAGTCGTTTGGTAGTACAGAACTTGAGTATTGCTGAAAATAGAGACATTTTGTCGAAGCTTTTCGTCTTGCACGCAGCAGGACAAGCCGCAAGAAAACCAATGTAAATAATCCTCAGTGTGCTAAGAATTACGCTGACAACCAATTTAAGATTGTCAGTAGGGCTCGCAGTGTGGCTCATTTGCGCGTACTGGAAGCTAATACACAGGGCTCTGTTCTTTGCAGACAGAAATAACATGTACACACATGGTGCCTTTTTCAGCTAAACAAAATAAGTGACAGCCATTCGCTGGTTCATTCCTCAGGGCAATGCCTTGACCAATCAGAGTCAAGCTGGCTGGTTTAAATTTCAAACAAAGCTTGAGAGTTAACTGTCAGTCACCATAAATTGGTTCATTTTCCATGGCATTGCCTCTACCAATCAGCACTCTTTTCTCATACAGTATGTTGCTTCCCCTTACATTGGTTTTCTTGCGGATTGTCCTGATGAGTGCAAGACAAAAAGCTTCAACAAAATGTCTGTATTTTCAGCAATCTGTGACATTCCTCCAATGTGTAGTATTTTACACTACTCCTTTGAATTTCATCTGCCACTTATTTGTCCATCTGCAGATTTTATTTAACTTCATTTGTAGGTGGCTGGTTGCTTCTTCCACCTCAGGTTCTCCCCGCTGCCTCCATCCCAGCCCCACCGCGCCCCCACCCCAACATTTAGTATCATCTGTTAATCTGTTAGTATAGATTAGGAAATGTTGGGACACCTACACTGAGCACTCAATTCATCCTTACAGGATGATCTGTGGTAGTTAACTCTGTTCTTCTCAAATTTCAGTTTAGTTTCTTATTTAATTAATTATTAACCCTACTAAAACTTTGTGCAGACACTGAGGAGTTTGATTCAGTCAGGGAAGTAAAATCATTGGTGTTACATTTTCTTTAATGAACCCATTTTATCCCTGAAGGAAAGCTCTTCAAAGTTTCTCCCTGTGTTTCAAACAGTAAATCATGAAAACTCCAGAATATCATTCTTTTTGTCATTCTTACTTAAAAGATTACATTTCTGCATTGACTTCTTGGCACCAACAGTTCAGGAGATGGCTTTTTATACAGAACATTTGATCATCTCAAACTGTGCTTAAACAAAAACAGATCAGTCAGGATAAGACAGGTTAATGTTTAAGACAATGACTTGGATTTTGTGGTGGCGCAACTGTTAGGGTTTAGTCCACTGAAACTGCCAACAACTTCTGGAGTCTGCACATTCACAGAATAATGCGGAAATCCAGAAGTTGCTGTCAGTGATTCTACACTCCTCCAAAAGGTGAGCTATTGAGGTAACCCCAGGATTGCAATCAATGGAAAACAATTGAATTGACAAGAACTTCCACTCTTTTGCTGTTAGTCCTGCTAACATTACATATTGCTAAACACCATCACTGGCCTTCCAAAGCTAATTTTATATTTGTGGAATGTCAAATTTCTCCATAATGGTAAAAACCTTTCACATTTTTAAAAAATAATTTATTTTCTTTTTTTTAAACATGTTTGTTTATCTTTATTTTAGCTTCTATCTTATTCCAATCATAATGATGTATTTTGCAATCTGAAAATTTAAATTAATAGTGAAAGATTTTAAGTGTTTTTATCTTCCTGGATTGCTGTGTGTGAATACTTCAATGTGATTAGTTGCTTATCTGCTTGCTGACATCACTGTCCCTGCACACCAAACCATCCTCTTAATTTGGCAACAGATTTAAACTGCTGTTGGGAAAGGGGAAAACTCTGCCACAGAGATTGCTAGATTTTTGTGGGCTGCTTTCTTCGTGATCAGTAGCAAGCGCCCTTTCTTTGCCGCTGATTGCGAAATCTGGGGCCATTGTCCTTCATCAGAACTGAAAAAAAAAGGGAACATGCATTTAATAGATTCTGGGGAAAAAGGGGTTGGAAAGAGAAACAAACACGAAGATATCATAAAAGGGGCAGTTAATGGATGGATAGTCTGGTGCGAAAACAGAGCATTGTGTTTTGTTTTGGTTTGCCAAGTACAGATGTTGTGGGGTCCTTCTGTGCTGCAAATGTCTATGGTTATATGTAGTTAATTCCTTTACATCAGACTGTTTCAACCCTGTATTTTCCTCAGACAAAGCCTTTGAACATCTTTTCTGGTGGGATCATATGCAAATTAAAACTCTCTCTGTCATGATGCAATCGTGTAACCCCAAGGGATCTGTAAATCATTGCATGCAGCTATATAGATAATATTATAAAATATCTTGATAGAGCACCATCTTCTAAAAGTATTTAGCACAAGTTTTGTTCTTAAATGTGAAGGTGATGATGTAAAAACATACAGTGGATCCTCTATTCGCCACATTTCTGATTATCTGCCAAAATGTTTGTTGTACAAAGCCTTGTTTGAGATGTTGTCTGATTGGACAGCCTGCTAATCCAGCAGCCTGAGAAAAATGCAGTTCAGATTTTAGGTTTATATTGTACTTGTCTTCATTCCTGTGCCTAGAGTATCATCACGCTGTGTGCAAGACCAGAATTTATTTTATGTTGACTACCTACCAATTTCCATTATCCACATAGCCAGAAGTGATTTCCACTCCGATTGATTCTGTCATTTCCCTCCAATTTTATATCTATCTAGCCTTTCAATATTTATGTTAGCATTCCTCAGAACAATGCCACTCCTCTGCCCTAGTTTATTCGAAAAGATCTTTCTTTGAAAAATATTCTATATACTCCTATTTTTTCCACTCACTATCATGTTTAGTTTGTCAGTTTTATAAATATTTTCACTAACCATATATACATATAATTACAAAAGTTTATTGCTTCATTCATAAGACTCATCCTTATTTGTATGTGCCTTGGGGCACTTCACTATGTTAAAGCCACTATATAAATATAAGTTGTTGAGTTGTTCATCTTCAACACCTTCTTGTTCTGAGTTCATTTGTCTTATCATATTTATATTTCTTTGTTGACCTATGTCCTCTGTTTCCTGGGCAGCCATGTTCATTTACTTATTTAGGTTCAATAAAATATTATCCTCTCACTCTTCAAAACTAGTTTGTGAATCTCAGTATTTTCATGTTTTGTTGGTGATTGTGTTTAAGATTTGGTTTTGTAACATTCAAATTCCACTAGAATCAATGCCAAACTTTGGATGCTATCCCTGCCTGGTACAATTGTTTCACAATACATCTTTAAAAGACACTATCGTTACAACAATAAAAGGCAAATCTTTTCTACAAAATGTAAAATATTTTGACACAGATCACATGTCACATTATGTACAGTGTTACAAAGACAAAAATGGCATGACTTTTCTGGGTCTTCTCAGATATTTTTAGATACAATTTCATGTTGCAACTTTGTAGTTTCAGCTTATAAAATTGAAATCTGTTTCTCAATTGATCCAACCTTCCTGCCTTTGAAATCACTTTGTCTTTTGTTTGCTACATAATGTACCATCAAGGCCCATAAAAATGAATAGCTGTACTGGACTGGTTAGGGAAGCTCAGACTTGTGGAGTGGCCAACTCCCTGAAAGAGCTGCATGCCAAGGATAGAAGAAAAGAGAAAAAGGCTGAGACCCTGCTGCTCACATCCTTCCAATTCTCCATCCCCAAAGCTTTGAGGGAGGCATGTCCCTGCAGTCTCCAGGCATTGCTGCTCCATAGGAGTGAAGACCTTAATGGGAGCTGTTCCCCCTACTGTTAGCATGTGCTGGTGGTTATGGATTGCCAACTTGTCTTGCCGAAAGTAGGTGCGCTTATTAGTTTGTAGCACCATCAAAGACTTGTAAACTTGTGGCACAATTCCCATTTCCAATGTTTTTTTGATAAATTTGCAGCTTCTTCTGTAACGAGAAGCTTTTTATGTTGTCTGGTGCAACATAAATGAGGTGTGTGGAGTTCAGTTGATCGATGATCTCAAAACAGGTTTATTAAACAGCTAACCAGTATATACAGTGCAGAGCTAACTATTTACAGGACTTGCAGAGTGAGTCACATGACTGTATCCTGGTACTCAGGTCATTAGCAAACTAAGATCTTAAAGGGACATCACTCTTAAAGGAAATCATACAACATCCCCCTTCTTTCCAAAGATAAATCTCGTATACTAAAAGCTGAAACATATAAAATTAGATAACATCAAAATGATTTATACAAGTGTAGAGATTATGAACTTTATAAATATAGAGACTCAAAAGTCCATATATAGTCTCGGTGATTTGACAACTCTTGCTCAGGGAGTTTGTGTCTCATCTGTTTCTGTTCTTTCTGAAGTTTCTCCCTCTCTGCATTCAGTTTCTGTTGCTCTGTCTTCAGCCTGCTAACATAGTCTGCTGCTTTTCTCAAGATGACCACTTTTGGGGCCTTGTCATTCTTGGAAAGTTCCGGCACTTCATCTTGAACAGCCAATAGACATTGCTTCAACTCATACCTCCTCTGCCCCTTCAGGGCATTGCATATCCTTTGCCTCTCCTCATCCTCTGCATCTGAAGGCCTGGGGCTCAAGGTCGAGGACTTGTTGGGGGAAGAGTACTCGGTCTCACTGAGATACCTGTCTGTTCTGGCTTGTTGCTGGCAGTTCTCTAGAGATCAGAACAAATTAGCATTGAAAGGGAGGAAGTATTAGCTGTTTTAGCGGGCTTAAAAGTGGATAAATCCCCAGGCTGTTATGTGAGGCAAGAGAGGAGATAGCAGGGACTCTGACACAAATTTTCAAATCCTCTCTGGTCACAGGAGAGGTACCAGAGGACTGGAGGACAGTGAATGTGGTACCATTATTCAAGAAGGATTGCAGGGATAAACCAGGTAATTACAGGCCAGTGAGGCTAACGTCAGTGGTAGGGAAACTATTGGAAAAAATTCTGAGGGACAGGATTAATTTCCATTTGGAGAGGCAGGGATTAATCAGGGATAGTCAGCATGACTTTGTCAGGGGGAGATCGTGTCTAACAAAATTGATTGAATTTTTCGAGGAGGTGACTAGATGTGTAGATGAGGGTAAAGCAGTTGATGTAGTCTACATGGACTTCAGTAAGGCTTTTGATAAGGTCCCGCATGGGAGATTGGTCAAGAAGGTAAGAGCCCATGGGATCCAGAGCAATTTGGCAAATTGGATCCAAAATTGGCTTACTGGAAGGAGGCAGAGGGTGATGGTCGAGGGTTGTTTTTGCCAGTGGAAGCCTGTGACCAGTGGTGTACCGCAGGGATTGGTGCTGGGACCCTTGCTGTTTGTAGTGTACATTAATGATTTAGATGTGAATATAGGAGGTATGATCAGTAAGTTCTCAGATGACATGAAAATTGGTGGTGTCGTAAATAATGAGGAGGAAAGCCTTAGATTACAGGACAATATAAATGGGCTGGTATGATGGGCAGAGCAGTGGCAAATGGAATTTAATCCTGAGAAGCATGAGGTGATGCATTTTGGGAGGACTAACATGGCAAGGGAATATACAATGGGTGGTAGGACCCTAGGAAGTACAGAGGGTCAGATGGACCTTGGTGTACTTGTCCATAGATCACAGAAGACAGCAGCACAGGTAGATAAGGTGGTTAGGAAGGCATATGGGATACTTACCTTTATTAACCGAGGCATAGAGTATAAGAGCAGGGAGGTTATCACGGAGCCGTATAAAATGCCAGTTCGGCCACAGCTGGAGTACTGTGTACAGTTCTGGGCACCACACTATAGGAAGGATGTGATTGCACTGGAGAGGGTGCAGAGGAGATTCACCAGGATGTTGCCTGGGCTGGAGCATTTCAGCTATGAAGAGAGACTGGATAGGCTAGGGTTGTTTTCCTTAGAGCAGAGAAGGCTGAGGGGGGACATGATTGAGGTGTACACAATTATGAGGGGCATTGACAGATTAGATAGGAAGAAACTTTTTCCCTTAGCGAAGGGGTCAATAACCAGGGGGCATAGATTTAAGGTAAGGGGCAGGAGGTTTAGAGGGGATTTGAGGAAAAATGTTTTCACCTAGAGGGTGGTTGGAATCTGGAACGCACTGCCTGAAGTGGTGGTAGAGGCAGGAACCCTCATAACATTTAAAAAGTATTTAGATGAGCACTTGAAACGCCATAGCATACAAGGCTACTGGCCAAGTTCTGGAAAATGGGATTAGAATAGATAGGTGCTTGATGGTCGGCACAGACACGATGCGCCGCAGGACCTGTTTCTGTGCTGTATATTCTATGGCTCTGTGACTCTAAGTAAAGGTGTGGCAAAGTTGTGCTGTTGCTGTGTTTCCAGACTGCACCATTATCTGCTACCTCCTTCAGTAATCTGGGACCATTTTGGTCTTGCAACATTTCTATTTTTAGTACAAAAATCTTTTTTTCGTGTAGTTTTCTTTTGAATATTTATCTCCAGTACCAGCTGTTCCACAACCTCAGTTACTCCTACAGGTTCATCTTTACCTTCCTCTATAAAAACTGAAGCTAAATATTGATGAAGTGTTTTCATCATTCACCTCACTGTCAAGGATTAGATTGCTGCCTTTGTGACCAAGTAGTCCTATCCCTTCTGTAAGGAAATATGAGTTTAGGAGGTATTTGGGGCTGAGTTTTTCCAGCCCATTGGAGGCGGGCTGTGAGGCGGAAGACATCAGGACAGAAGCCTGGCAGCCTCCCGGTGGGGGAGAATCTTCCTTGATGGGTGCTCCATGGCCCACAGAGGGCGCCCCCCTCCCACCACCCCAGCAGCAAGGGCAGCCCCGCATCTAACTCGCTGCTGGTGCATTATGACCACACCCCTTCCGATCGCAGGAGCCTGTGTGCCTGGCCCCAGCTTCTCCAAAAAACTCACCACTCTTTGAGGGCATCCTCATCCTCATGCTGCTAGTGGTAATGCTGCCGGGACTGCACCTCTGTTTGGGTTAGCAGCCCCGGGAGGTAGGCTGCTGTCCTCAGTTGAATTGTAGCCCCAGCGGTGACCTGTTCATTGGCCGCCACTGGCAAAATGCCACCCCAGGATTCCGCGGCCCACTGGAGCTAGCTGAGCTCCTGCTTTCCACCCCAACTGTGGGACTTGACCCCAATGGAAAAATTCAGCCCAGAGTAAACCTTTCAGGTCAACGACCTTCTGATGACAGGTCATCAACCTAAAACATTAACTCTATTTCTATCTCCACAGACGCTGCCTGACCTGCTGAGTATTTCCAGCATTTTGCATTTAAATTTCCATTTTCCAGCATCTGCAGTATTTTGCTTTCCATAACCTGCAAGTTTATGGACCAAGTGCTGAAAGGTGGGATTAGATTGGGCGGCTTGCTTTTTCAGCCGGCACGGACATGATGGGCTGAATGGCCTCCTTCTGTGTCATAATTTTTCTATGGTTCTATGCTAAGGACATGGAAGTCAGCTTATCTATTTTTATTTTATGAATTCTGTGGTAGGCACCACCTACATTGTTCACCAGTGTTGGTCTGCTACTGACTTCTCTATTGCTCCCAGTCAAGGTATTAAACCCATGAGCTCCCTCTTTGCAATAGTTCTTAACATATCTATAGAGTTGGCCTTTGGTTCTTGTTCTCCCCTCCCCTTTGGTGTCCTATATTACCACTAATGTAACATCAGTGCCTAAAGCATTAACCTGTCCTTTCTTTTCTCTGATACTGTGCGGAGTTTGCAAGTTCTCCCTGTGTCTGCGTGGGTTTCCGCTGGGTGCTCCGGTTTCCTCCCACAGCCAAAGACTTGCAGGTTGATAGGTAAATTGGCCATTGTAAATTTCCCCTAGTGTAGGTAGGTGGTAGGATAATTGAGGGAAGGTGGGAATGTGGTAGGGAATATGGGATTAATGTAGGATTAGTATAAATGGGTGGTTGATGGTCGGCACAGACTCGTTGGGCCGAAGGACTTGTTTCAGTGCTGTATGACTCTATATCTATACTGACGAATCTCCTGTGTATTTCCAACAACCTCTGCTTTTATAGGCAATTGTATCTTATTTAGTTAAAATCATGAAAATAGTTCTCAAGTACCACATAGTGACAGATTTGATTTCCTATCTAGACTTAATGTTTTATCACTTAAAGTGAATAATATTTACTTGTGTATATTTTTAATATATTTTCTAATAGAGCATAGTTCAAGCTGATCAATCCCTCTTTGAAAGAAAAGGATTTTAAGAGAGGTAATTTATTGTAGGTCATGCTAAGTGTCAAATGTGACAATTACTGATCTTCATTGTTATGTGTAAAGGGGTTAGGATGGAGCAACATACTGGTGCTTAGCATCGTGGACATATGGTGCTTCTTTAACAAGTGCACTTACTATTAGTCTTCCTTTATTTGTATTAATCAGATTACTTTTCATTTCAAAAATGCTGATAATCATTCTTACTAAGACTAGGATTACTGCATTAGACAATGCATTTATCAGTTTAATTATGCAAGAAATCTCTATACAAGTCAAATCTGAGTCTGGTTAAATATCATTTGCACTTCTATTTAAGTAGTCTTCAAATTATCTGCCTGAGATAATGAAGAAACATCATCGATGTTTATAGCAGTGAATATCTAATTTAAATAAAAGGAAATCATATTAATGCTGAAGATCTGAAATAAAAACATAAAAATAAAATAACATTCAAATCTCTAAGTCTGTCCTGATCGTTTTGATTGGGCAGTTTACAGGGCACATCAGTTGTTGAGTTTATTTGGTGGGCCGTGCCTGGCATCTGTGCAGGCATGTGGGGCATGTGGAGGACTGGAGCACATGATGCACGAGTGGCTACCAATAACGGTGGGGTGGCGGGGGAGGGGGGGTGGTTGATGGTGAACAAAATCAGTTGAAATTAAGGGGACCCCCAACAACAAAGTTACCCTGGCTGGAGAGATTGTTTCTGTCAGGGATGGGGATGGCAAGAGAGGGCATGGGAAGGATGGAATGACATGGGATGTGGATGGCATGGGAGGGAGGGGATGGCTTGAAGGGTGACATGGAAGGGGTGGATGAGATGATGGAATTGGTTAAGTATGGAAAAATGGCGGTGATAATTATTTGATACAACTTATTGTTCAAAAGCTATTCTTTGTGCAAAAATGAAGATTCACTAGATTTGAATGAAAAACTTTTGGAAAAGCTGTCAGGTGAATGAAAAGAAACCATATAAACCATAGAAGAATTATAGTACAGAAGGAAGCCATTCAGCCCATCGTGTCCGTGCCGTTGAAAAAACGAGCTGCCCAACCTAATCCCACCTTCCAGCATTTGGTCCATAGCCTTGCAGGTTACAGCACTTCAGGTGCATGTCCAGGTACCTTTTAAAAGAATTGAGGGTTTCTGCCTCCATCACCATTCCTGGCAGTGAATTCCAGACACCCACCACCCTCTGGGTGAAAAAGTTTTTCCTCATGTACCCTCTAATCCTTCTACCAATCACCTTAAATCTGTGTCCCCTGGTAATTGACCTCTCTGCTAGGGGAAACAGGTCCTTCCTGTCTACTCTATTTAGGCCTCTCATAACTTTGTATACTTCAATTAAGCCACCCCTCAGACTCCTCTGTTCTAAGGAAAACTATCTAATCTTTCCTCATAGCTGCAACTTTCAAGCCTTGGCAACATTCTTGTAAATTTCCTCTGTACTCCCTCCAGAACAATTATGTCCTTCCTGTAATGCGGTGACCAGAACTGTACACAAAACTCCAGCTATGGCCTAACCAGCATTTCATACAGTTCCAGCATTACATCCCTGCTTTTGTATTCTATACCTCGGCCAATAAAGGAGAGCATTTCATATGCCTTCTTCAGCACTCTACCTACCTCTCCTGCTACCTCAGGGACCTTTGGACATGCATTCCAAGGTCCCTCACTTCTTCTACCCCTCTCAATATCCTCCCATTTATTGTATGCTCCCTCGCTGTGTTTGCCCTCCCGAAATGCAAATCCTCACACTAATCTAGATTGAATTCCATTTGCCACTTTTCCACCCACTCAACCAAACCATTGATATAATTCTGGAGTCTACAGCTAACCTCTTCACTATCAACTACACAGCCAATTTTTGTGTCATCAGCAAATTTCCCAATCATGCCTCCCACATTTAAGTCCAAATCATTAATATATACCACAAACAGCAAGGGACCCAACACTGAGCCCTGTGGAATGCCACTGGAAACCACTTTCCATTTGCAAAAACATCTTTCGACTACTACCCTTTGTTTCAGGCAATAGGCGGTAAAAGGTCAAATGGTATGTTGGCCTTCATAGCAAGAGGATTCGAGTACAGGAACAGGGATGTCTTGCTGCAATTAAACAGGGTCTTGGTGAGGCCACACCTGGAAAATAGTGTGCAGTTTTGGTCTCCTTATCTGAGGAAGGATGTTCTTGCTATAGAGAGAGTGCAGCGAAGGTTTACCAGGCTGATTCCTGGGATGGTGGGACTGACGTATGAGGAGAGATTGAGTTGGTTAGGATTATGTTTGCTGGAGTTCAGAAGAGTGAGGGGGGATCTCATAGAAACCTATAAAATTCTAACAGGACTTGACAGGGTAGATGCAGGAAGGATGAGGGAGTCCAGAACCAGGGGTCATAGTCTAAGGATACGGCGGGGTAAACCTTTCAGGACTGAGATGAGGAGAAATTTCTTCATCCAGAGACTGGTGAGCCTGTGGAATTCGCTACTACAGAAAGCAGTTGAGGCCAAAACATTGTATGTTTTCAAGAAGGAGTTAGATATAGCTCTTGGGGCGAAAGGGACCAAAGGATATGGGGGGGAAAGCGGGAACAGGTTACTGAGTTGGATGATCAGCCATGATCATAATGAATGGCGGAGCAGGATCGAAGGGCTGAATGGCCTACTCCTACTCCTATTTTCTATGTTTCTAAGTTTCCTGTCATTGAGCCAATTTTGGATCCAACCTGTCACATTCCCCTGTATCCCATGGGCTTTCATTTTACTGACCAGTCTGCCATGTGGGACCTTGTCAAATGCCTTACTAAAATCCATGTAGACCACATCCACTGCACTACTCTCATCAATTCTCCTTGTTACTTCTTCAAAAAACTCAATCAAGTTACTAAGACATGACCTTCCCTTAACAAATCCATGCTGACTATCTCTGATTAATCCGTGCCTTTCTTAGTGGCAGTTTATCCTGTCCATCAGAATTGATTCTAATAATTTACCTGTCACAGAGGTCAGACTGACTGGTCTATAATTATTTGGTCTATCCCTTGCACCCTTTTTAAACAATGGTACAACGTTCGCAGACCTCCAATCGTCTGGTACCTCTCCTGTATTTAGTGAGGATTTTAAGATGATCCTCAGTGCATCCGTTATTTCCTCCCTGGCTTCCTTTAAGAACCTGGGATGCAATCCATCTGGCCCTTGTGATTTATCCACTTTCAAGAATGTCAGACCCTCTAGTACTTCCTCTCTCATTATGCTTATCGTATTTAATATTTCACACTCCTCCTCTTTAACTACAATGTCTGCATCAACCCTCTCCTTTGTGAAGACAGAGACAAAAAACCCATTAAGAACCATGCCCACTTCTTTTGCATCCATGTATAAGTTCCCTTGTACGTCTCTGATAAGCCCTACCCTTTCCTTAGTTATCCTCTTGCTCTTAATGTACTGATAAAACATCTTAGGGTTTTCCTTGATTTTACCTGCCAACATGTCCTCTCTTGGCTTTTCTAATTTCCTTTTTTTACTTTACCCCTGCACTTTCTATACTCCTCAAGGCTTTCTAAAGTATTTAGTTTTTTGTGATCGTCATAAGCTTTCTTTTTCTGCTTTAACATAGCCTGTAAGCTTCTAGATAAACATAGGGCTCTAGATTTGGCAGTACCACCTTTATCTTTGTGGGGACATGCCTACGCTGTGCCTGTAGAATCTCGCTTTTGAATGCCTCCCACTGGTTTGCCACTGATTTTCCTTCAAGTAGCTGTATCCAGTCCACTTTCACCAGGTCACCTCTCAGTTTCGTAAAATTTGCCTTCCCCCAGTTTAGAACTTTTACTCCTGTTTTATCTTTGTCCTTTTCCATGATTATGCTAAAACTAACTGTATTATGGTCACTATCTCCAAAATGGTCACCCACTGTTACTTCATCCCAGCTTCATTACGAAGACTAAATCTAGAATTGTGCCCCTTCTTGTTGAGCTTGTTATGTATTGGGTAAAAAAGTTCTCTTGAATGCAGTTCAAGAATTTTGTGCCCTCTGTGCCCTTCACACTGTTTGTATCCCAGTTGATATTGGGGTAGTTGAAATTAAAGGCCTGCTCGGGTCTGCAAATGAAACCTGACCCAAGCCCGACAGAATCACATCTGACCCGAGCCCAACCCGGCCCCAGTCCTTTGATTTTCTTCCTGCGCCCAACCCGACCCGACCACCAGAATAAAGTTGATTATATTAAAGAGGTTGTGCTCTACCTTGGATGGAATCGCTCACTGCAGACTAGTGCGGAGTCCAAACACACGTTTCCCGCCTTGACGTCCTGGCTGTCACTGTGTCTGATCTGGCCCGACCCGACTTGAGCCCGAATGCCAGACCCAGAAGAGCGACCCGACCCGAACCCGACACATGTCGTCGGGCTCGGTTGGGTTTGGGTCGGGTTGCCATGCTCTAGTTGAAATCCCCAACTATTATTACGCTATTATTTTTGCACTCAGAATTTTGCCTACATATTTGTTCTTCTTTCTCCCTCTCACTATTTGGGGGTCTATAGTCGTGTGGCTGCCTCTTATTTTATTTCTGAGCTCTACCCATATGGCCTCATTTGATGATTACCACCCTGTTTTTCCAATGGGGCAGCAGTGGGACAAATATTCCCCAAACAAAATTGCTGATTTACCACCACAGGCCCACCCATTGCTATTTTCATTTAGGTGGCTAGTGCTCCTGTTCAAAACTAAGGAGGGGCCTAATCAATATGCTAAAATAAGGCACCAATGATGTTGTAAGGATCCAAATGCCATCTCTGTGTGATTTAACGCTTACACGGTGCAAGTGCATGGTGGGTATTTGCTCCACTACTTAAAGGGATCATAAGCTGCAGCTGGATAAAGCTGAAAGCTGGTCTGGCATTGATGTTTCCTTCATTATTTTGGCGACTTTTAAGCCTTAAAAGCTTAACCCCTTGCTGCTTGCTGTGCTCTTTACATTTCCCTAACACAAATCTATTGCTCAATTAACCCACCCTCCCCTTTAAGAAGCTAATGGAGGCTCACTTCAATCTCCACCCCAGTGGAAATCCCACCCAAGCTGCCTATAAGCAGCACAGTTAATGCTGGTGCTTCATCTCCTATAATTAAACAAGACCCAGTTACAAGAAACAACCAAGTCTTTTGCTGACGACATCCGGTAGTCGGAGTAAACAGTTTGCCCGATGTACGCCAGAAATTAAAATGGCTCCAAAATTCCCAGGGCTGAGAAGATGGTTTTGTGATTGGCTGGCAGCAGGACAGTGTGGATTTTGGAGAGGAACCCGGACAGTTTCCCAATGCAATGGGTTGCAAAGTAATTGTATCTCCAATACCATATAGAAGAAGCCAGGAAAAGTTTTGAAAAACATTTAGCAAATGTTCCCAAGCCCCATGGGCTTGCTGACGCTGAGGCAAGATGAAATTTATTCCCTAATCTGTGATGTCTCTCAGGATTTAAGTGAGATTTAGCCGGGTTTAGTATAAAATACGTAAGGTAAAGACTGAAACAGCAGCAGCAAGGTGTTGAAGACAAAGGCTTCTTCATTCTGATTTACTTTCATTTTCCCTTTGCCAGCATGTGTATTCTACAGCAGCCCCAAGTATGCACAAAGCACAATGGAATTGCTATTTCAAAACACTATAACACTACATAATCCTTCACATTCGGACAGGAGCTTCAATAGGAACTTGCACAAGTGTCCACTCAAAATATTTAAAATAGTCTAACATCAGGATTTCTAACAGAATCAAGGTCCTCCACAAAGCAGATGTTCTGCTGCACTCAGATCAATACCCTGCTGCCCCCAAAGTGTCCACAGTAATTTTAGGAACTATTATAACTACATGGAGCATAGTTTGAAAGTGCAAGAGAGAATGGCCCAAGCTCGGAGCAGATGAAAGAATCTGGGTGACGCCACAAAATTAATTTGATATATTGAAGTAAAATTCAATACAATTTTATTGTGAGGACCAGCACCAGATCCAAATTTTGATGCATCAAGATATTTGATAGATTGATATAACAACCAACTGTATTTTAAATTGTAAACTACATATATACACTATCAAAGTACTATAAGGTATTATTCCCCCTGTGGAAATGAAAACATTCTCTATCCTACAGATCTTGTAGCTCCAAAAATATGTCTTACAAGATCAACACAAAACAAAGCAACTTGGATGACACAGGAGTGGCATTTCAAAATTCAAGGATGCTGCTTTCAATTTGGGACAGAGTGACAGGATTGAAATTGACCCACAAAAATGAACAGAATTTAACAATTAAATGAGACAGTTGAGAAATATGCACATTGCTATTTTGCATTGTGCATCATAGACATAACTGAAACCACAGAGAATGGCAGATGAGATGGTCAATGTCTCTTTGTAATAGCAGCCTCAATAACACGTTCAAATGTATCTCTCCCAGTTAGGGGGGCCCTAACTTATATTGTACCCAGGTTAGAATATCTGATAGCTTGTGAAACTAAATACCTACTTTTGAATGAGAATAACATCAAATGTACTTTATGCCACCTCACAACCTAAGGATCCAGGTATGTCTGCCAGACATCATCTCCAATGCTCTAAATGCTACATTCATCCACTTACAAATCATGAGTTCATTTGATTTAGTAAACTCACTACTCTTAAACTTAATAAGAACACTGAAGATGGCTAGAGAAATCTAATTGTCTATATTGCCTCGTTTAGACCCTTCTATGTTGTTGGGTCAAGATCTTGGCATTCCCTACCTAACAGTATGGTCAGAATACCTTCACCACATGGGCTGCAGTGGTTCAAGAAGAAGGCCCACCACTACCTTCTCAAGGACAACTAGGGATGGGCAACACCCATAGTCTGAAATTAATTTTTAAAAAATTCCCACTTCATAAATTGAAATAATCTGCACTAAGCATCCACTTGAAGTCTGCTTTCTGTAGTGGGCAGCACAGTGGCGCAGTGGTTAGCACTGCAGCCTCACAGCTCCAGGGACCCAGGTTCGATTCTGGGTGCTGCCTGTGCGGAGTTTGCAAGTTCTCCCTGTGTCTGCGTGGGTTTTCGCCGGGTGCTCCGGTTTCCTCCCACATCCAAAGACTTGCAGGTGATAGGTAAATTGGCCGTTGTAAATTGCCCCTAGTGTAGGGAGGTGATAGGGAATATGGGATTGCTATAGGGTTAGAATAAATGGGTGGTTGTTGGTCGGCACAGACTCGGTGGGCCGAAGGGCCTGTTTCAGTGCTGTATCTCTAAATAAAATAAATAAAAAATAAATAAACTGTCAATTATTACAAAACTCCCTTGATGGCTTGATTACTGTTTGACTCTCTGGCAAATCCCCTGGGAGTGAAACAGGCACAATTGCATTTCAATCACCTTTTGTATCATGGTTATTGTTTACTGTAATCGAAAAAAACAATTCTGGTTGAAAGAGTTAGTTTGTCATTTCTTTCTGTTACAGAATGTTCTATCAAATTATAGCACAGGAAAACAATTAAGGCATTTGTATGTGTAAAACCTCACATTACACTTGTATTTGTATTTGTGAGTGAAAACTGGAAGGACATAAAGAACTAATGTACGAGTTTCCTTTAGGCCTTCAACTGCATGATGAGGTTAGACTTCAAGTGCACATGGAGGGCTCACAACTAATAGGAAGCATGGGTGGAATTTGGACCTTAAGAAATGGAGGACTTTTAAAGGGGCATGGTGCAACTGAAGGCATGTCTGAGAAGAAGAATTGTGGTTTTGTGGCCCCGGGTTTCCTGGAAGCAGGCATGCGATAGTCAAACACAAAAGCAGAATAATGCGGATGCTGGAAATCTGAAATAAAAACAGAAAATGCTGGAAATACTCAGCAGGTCAGGCAGCATCTTTGGAGAGAGAAACAGACTTAACGTTTCAGGTCAATGGCCTTTCATCAGAACACAGAAGTGATGGTTAAAGTTGGTCCAGCTTGTTCCAAATACTAAAATTTATTGTTGCCTTGAAGCATTTGTTTTAAATGGTTTAAGTGTATTGTTGACTGAAGCAGTACCTTGTTGTTCATGTTCCTTCCCTTGATAGTGTTTTATTGCTTCTCTACGTGGATCAGGTGGCATCAGGAATACAGCAAAGCAGAGGATGACACATTTTGATGATGAGACCTTTGATGTGCTACTGTAGGCTGTGCAATGATGGAGGTCCATGCCAAAATCTTCTCCAGGGAGGAGTGTCAACAATAGCAGGTTGAGAAGTGGAAGAACAGCTTTACTCAAGAAGAACTGTACACTACACATAGTTCACCAATATCATCAAAAAGGGCAAGCTAGGCTACTAGATGATTAGGCTTTTCATAAAGAAAAAGGCAAATAATGAATGCACCAATGCATTTGTCCATCATCATCTGTATTATTTAGCACAACTCCTGAAATTATCCTCTCTTCAGTCTTCAGCTTTTCCTTGAGTAATACTTATTCCTCACACACTTGCATACCCGCTGGGAAACATTCCCAGGCTTGTGCATCATTTCATTCACATTCTCTCTCTTACTAGATCACTCTCTTCCCCCTTTACATGAGCTTGTTAACTGTCAATGTTCCTCACAATTATCTTCATCCCTGTTTCATCTCTGAAAACAGGAAGCACCCTATAATCAAAGCCAGCGGACCACAGTGGGAAATGGAAAAGCTTCCATCAGGGACTTAAATCGCCTTCGAGGAGAAGGTCATATGAATTGAAGGGCTATGATGGCCTGCAAGTGGCTGGAGATAGAGAAGCACAAGGGCTAGTCCCAGTGCTGGGTTTATATCCCAACGCTCCTTCCTTTATGAACACTGCAATATTATATCCTTCCAGAAGGACTGTCACAATTTTTCCAGGAGCAGCAGCAACATGTCACGTGTTTGCTTGTGTACCCCATTTGTGCCACCATTCTCTGCCCCTTTCTCCTAACTGACCTTTTTTATATATTTGCAGGATCTTCTCAGGCTTCC
This sequence comes from Heterodontus francisci, assembly GCF_036365525.1. Lineage (NCBI taxonomy): Eukaryota > Metazoa > Chordata > Chondrichthyes > Heterodontiformes > Heterodontidae > Heterodontus > Heterodontus francisci. Next base: position 43,891,540 of record NC_090380.1, on the reverse strand, counting down.
AGAGTTGGCCCCTCCCAGGAGATACCAGCAAGCAGCTCCATAAGTAGCAGTATTAGCAATAGCAAACGTAGCACCCTGTCACTGCACTTCACTTATCCTTTCACTCGCTCAGATATATCCACTCTGGAAAAGTTTAGCTGGTGAATCCCAGAGCATGAGTGGACAGGAGGAGCAGAAAGCCCTCACTAGATGGGGAGGTTTCCTCTCCCCAGCTGCTGAGCTCTGGGATCCTGATCTTCATTACCCAGCTTTCAAGAGAAGAATGCATTCTCAGCACAACAGATTATTGAAGTCATTGGTACATCTTCTCAGGAAATTTCAATACACAGCAACTGGTATGGAGGAGTCCAACCTTCTGAGCGGGTGCTGGGGGTTGAGTTGTACAACCTGTGAACAGCAATCCAGTAGTACTTCAAGAGACATCTGCAGTGCAGCCCCTCAACAGAGAGGCTGTGATGACAGCTCAGATAACTGCAATCCACGCTGGGACAGGTAAGTCCTTCAGCTACATAGAATTGACTTCTTGTAGGGGGACCACCTGTGGTCCATGTTGAAAGAGATTGAAAGCTAACCTTGCTCCCAGCGCCATATGCCAGACAAGGATTAGCATCCTCTCCCAGGCTCCTGTTAGTAGTACTAATTGATTCTGAGCCCTTCCCCTTTTATGGTACCTTCTGATTATCTCCAAAATGTTTCACATTTTTATTTCAGTTTAGATATGTATTTCTTTATTAATTGATCTCTGTCACTTTTGGTCTGACTGTAACATTTACTGACTCACTGGATTACCAAAAGACTGCACACAAGCATCTACTGGGGATGCTCTTGCATTCACTATGAGACAGCCACTTGTCCTCTTGTTTTCTTTTCTTGCTTGTGAAGAATATACTTGGGGAGCTCCTTTGGAGAGCTCGGCTAAGATTGGGGACTCACTGTTTGGAAAATCACTGCAGCTTTGTGACTTACCATTCCAAGGTGTGAGGAAAAGGTACAGTGCCTGAAATATTTCTGTTTGGGATGGGATTTCTGCCTGCTAAATCTTTCACCGTTGACTCTGGTGTAGTTTCTAGGATCAGCCTAATTTGCATTTTTCAGGTGAACTCCTGTTTCCTACTCTTGCTCCTATTCCTATGATCCTATGCTGGAGAGACCATCTCTGAAGAATGGGTGGAAAGTGGTTACTGTAGGCGTCAGACATTTGCAGCCTCATGTCTGCAGGGAACTGCAAAGAGAAGGGCTGTGTATGCCAAAAATGTAAAAATTGCAGGAAAGTATGAATTGATCACTCTTTGACTTGTTCCACTCGTCGAATGCAGGCCTTAAAATCTAAAGGCCCCTTAGTTGGTTATGACGGTATATGTGATGAAGTACATCACTACGACATAATCACCCACTTTCAGCTCACACGCCCATATTTGGGTAGGGACGTTCAATTTTTTCCATCACATCTGGTGACTTCAATGGAAAAGAAAATGAGGCAATATTTAAAACAGGCTGCCAGTTTTCTATTGCCTGTTTTGCACTACTGCTGAAGCTGTCAAATTTCACCCCCTATGTTTTTTCCATAAATAAGTAAGCAGTTTGAAAGTAATAAGTGATCCTGTAGCTATTTTCCAGAGTAATCAGTGGTCTATAAAACTAGTCTTGTCCGTATACAACAGCCAGATTTGAAAAGAGAAGATATTGTATTTCCTTATGGGCAGGGCTTTATTTTGGCCCCTGAATCAAATTTTATTGTGGCGAGTGATCAACCACAAAGGACAAGGTCCTTTAAGGCAAAGAAGAAAAGAGCGCAATGAATATGGGCCGAATTTTCATTGCATGGTGGGGTGGGAACCGAGATGGGTGGGAGCCGAGGTGGATGGGAGCCGAGCTGGGTGGGAACCAAGGTGGGTGGGAGCCGAGCTGGGTGGGAACCAAGGTGGGTGGGAACCAAGATGGGTGGGAGCCGAGCTGGGTGGGAACTGAGGTGAGTGGGTCTGCAATTTGCGCTGCAAAGCAGCATGTTGGCTTCCCAGTGTGGAAACAATGTGCAGCAACTTTTATATCAGTGTTGGGAAGCGAGACCTGGCAATCCGCCCAAAATGTGAGGATGAGCAATTGTTAATGCGAATGAGCTAGTTAACAGCTCGTTGAAGGCCAGCTTGCTATATGGAAAGGTGGCATGGGAACCACAAAGGTTCTCCAACATGTCCATCAGGAGGAGGCGGTAACACAGCAGGGAGCCAGTCATGGCCACAGGAGGTAATCAAAAGGGGAAAGGTTCAGAGATGTCCTCACACATTGGCACACAATTGCTATTGCGTGAGCAGAGCTCCCTGAGCATTTGAACAGCACGCTCTAGGGCGATTGGCGAGAGGGTAGTGAGCTGGCATGGATCATGGGGGCAAAAAAGGTGCGGTCCAGGAAACCTTGACAGTCGAGTTGACGGCAAGCAAGGCCAGACCTGGAAAGGGGAATGAGCTACTCAAAGATAGGGACTAGTAGCAATGATAAGCAGCATCTGCAGCAGCAGATGTAGACACCTGGACATGAGGACCACAGAGGAGAGCAACAAGGGGCAGAAAGGCAACAAAGATGATACCCTTAGCACAGGGTTTACAGTCGAACAATAAGCTACCTTAATATGTCAGAGCAACAGTGGCACAGGAGGCTTCACCTATCCAGGCAGATGGTTTCTGACCTATGTGCCCTCATAGAGGATCACCTTAGAGCTTGCAGATCTCATGGGCATGCGCAGTTAGTAGCCGTCAAAGTCACAGTAGCCTTGAGCTCCTTCACCTCTAGCTCATTGCAAGGATCAGCAATGGACCTTGGTGGCAGCACATCATTGTACAAGGCTGGTCATGGATGTCCTGTTGGAGAGGCAGGGAGGTACAACATAGAGTTTGCAACAGATGGGGCAACGTAGGCACAAAGGGCAGTGGGATTTGCCTCCGTCGTTGAATTCCCTCAGATGTAGGGGTCATTGATTGGACCTACATGACCATCAAGGCACAGAGTGAGGAGACATTGATCATAACGGCACAAAGGGAGGCCATTCGGCCAGCTCTATGTAGAGCAACCTAATCAGTCCCATTCTCCTGCTCTATCCCCATAGCCCAGCAGGTTTATTTCCCTCAAGTACCCATCCAATTTCCTTTTGAAATCATTTATTGTCTCCACATCCACTGCCCTTGTAGGCAGTGAGTTCTGGGTCATTACCACTTGCTGCCTCAAGAAGTTCTCCCTCACATCCTCCCTGTATCTCTTGCACAAAACCTTAAACCTATGTCCCCTAGTCCTTGTACTATCAGCTAATGGGCATGGCTCTTCTTTGTCTACCTTATCTAAATACTCTTGTACACCAGGGAGATTCATCAATAGGAAGTGCTTCCACTCCATAAAATGTTCAGCTGGTCTGCGACCACAACACGCGCTTTATGCAGGTGCGTGCATGCTATCCTGGCAGCTGCCATGATGTCTTCATCCTCTAGCAATTGCACAGCTCTTCATGTCACCAGTGAAAATCCTTGGATGGCTGCTAGGAGATGAGGGATATCCATTAAAGAGATGGCTTTTGACACCTTTGCGTAACACTGCAACAGAGGCACAGATGCGCTACAACCAATGCCGTCTAGTCACAAGTACCACTATTGAGCTGGCCACTGGACTTTTGAAGATGCAGTTCTAGTGCTTTGACTGGTTGGGTGGAGCCCTCTAGTACACCCTCTCAAGGGTTTTGCACATAATGGTGGTCTTCTGCGCTCTCTATAACACGGCCCTCCTGAGAGGTGTGAACCCTGAAGACGGAGAAGCCCTGGAACAGCACTGATCCAAGGATGAGGAAGATGCAGTGCCAAGCGGTGCCCATGCTTTGCAGGGAGGTTGGCAGGACCACCTCAGGAGTCAAGGCACTCATCAGGATGGCTTAAAACAAAGGCCACTCTGATCCAAGAATATTTCACCTGAACTATATTACTCCTATTGGTTAGTTAGCTCTGTGAGTCACCTTCCCCAGAGTGAGGAAAGGCATTCATAATTTACACAACTCTGAATACTTCCACTGTTACCAACCTTGGATGGAACACAAGTCTTCAGTGGTCACACTCTCTCCCAACACAGAGCTTGACCTCGCTCCCCATCTTCTTCCCTCTTTTGCCTTATTGGCATCAAAGAACGCAAACACACAAGTCTGGGTGCAACCAAGATGTCTATTGTGTATTTGACTCATTCGTCCTTAACTGGGGCGGCACAGTGGCGCAGTGGTTAGCACCGCAGCCTCACAGCTCCAGCGACCCGGGTTCAATTCTGGGGACTGCCTGTGTGGAGTTTGCAAGTTCTCCCTGTGTCTGCGTGGGTTTCCTCCGGGTGCTCCAGTTTCTTCCCACAGCCAAAAAAAGACTTGCAGGTTGATAGGTAAATTGGCCATTATAAATTGCCCCTAGTATAGGTAGGTGGCAGGGGAATATAGGGACAGGTGAGGATGTGGTAGGAATATGGGATTAGTGTAGGATTAGTATAAAATGGGTGGTTAATGGTCGGCACAGACTCGGTGGGCCGAAGGGCCTGTTTCAGTGCTGAATATCTAAATCTGAATCTAAAAAATAAACACAGAAACTGTCACCCAAGTGAACCACAAAGTGCAATTACCAACATGGTGGACTACGGTCGCGGCCACTCCTACGGGGTGCTCCCCCTATGGCTGGGGATGAGGTGGAGACAGCCTGCTATGTTTCCGCATATGGCTGAGATGTTTTTGGGAGATCCTGAAATCTCAAGAAAGTTTCTACTGTTAGATTTTAAATTTAAATAGATCTGTTGCTACAATCTTTTGCCGAAAGATCTGTGTGATGCCTTCTGCAGAAGAATTGCATTGAACGCCTACCCATCACAGACTGTTCATTAATTTCACCTGGACAGACTTCGAGTGGCATGCAACTATTCGACTCTAGAACACCTCACCGATCTGGAAATATCCTACCAGACTGTCACAACCAATTATTTTATTGTTACTAAGAAACCATTGCAACTCAAAACACCTTTTTCTCCAGTTATCGCTTTGTTTTTTGCTGCATATAAATGATTTGGAGCAGAATCTCAGAATTATATTGAGAGAGTAGTTAGTGAAGCATATGGGATCTTGGGCTTCATAAATAAAAGTCAGATAAGGAAAAACTGTTCCCATTAACAAATGGCGTATGGACTAGGGGACACGTTGAATTTTTGGGCAAAAGATGCAGGGGGAATATGAGGAAGCACTTTTTTATGCAGTGGGTGATAATGACATGGAACTCGCTGTCCACAAGGGTGGTGGAAGCGGATGCAATCATTGACTTCAAGAAGAAGTTGGATGAGAGAAAAATCCCCTGTAGCAGGGCTACAGGGATTGAGCAGGGGAGTGGGACTGACTGCATAGATCCATGGAGAGCTGGCATGGACTCGATGGGTCGAATGGCCTCCTTCTGTGCTGTACATGACTCTATGACTCTAAAATCTGAAATATCCAAAGGGCTAATAGTGTAGACTTTCAGGGCTGTTTGCAGACTGGTTACATAAGTCTTAGCTTAGCTGATTTGTTGATGTCTCAAAATTTCTCCCATATTTGCTTCTAGGTCCTCTGCATGTTGCAAATAGCATTCACATGAACTGTCACCCCCTCCCAAACACTCTGTACAACTTGCCTATGTGGATGTTGCCCTGCAGTGCCAAACTGAGCAATCCTATTCTCCACCACTTCATCCCAACAACACTTCTAGTCATGCATGTGCATAACAAAGAAATTCACTACCTGCCCAATCCCTGTAACATTCTCTTTTCCTTTGTTCACCTCACCCTTAACTCCTTGTTTTTCAAAATTATTTGAAGACAAGGTACTTGGTAGAAAATACCAGAAGCTAAAAAGAAATATTCCATCCATTCCACTGAACAGTGCTGATGCCTCCTGGAAAATTGGACACACTGCACATGCTCAGATTGCACAATCCAAATTCTGGACGACAGCTCTGGACAAAAATGCCATGTTCAGGTCCAGACCTCTGGGAGAAGGTGGAGACTTCAAATAAAACTTTCAGTGAAGGAATTAAAAAGCACAAAATGCAAGTTGGTAAATAAGTTTAATCATGCTATTGTGAAATATGTAAATTTAAAAAAAAGTTACAGCCTTCTTTTGGACAGCAGAAATTTAAGTGCCTGAGAAAAATAAATGTCATGAATAAAATTTTCTTGAAAGTATTTGGGTGATTTGTGAGTACTGGATGGCAAGATGGGGCTATTGCTGGATCATAAGACTCACAAAAGAAAAACAGATTGTGTGTCACACTGCATTACATCTTTAACATTGAAAATGCCTATCACATTGCCACCTACAGCAGTGATGGATATTCTAGTTCGATCACAGTTTTGTCGAAAATACTTTTGATATTTTTGGATGTTGTTAATGAATTAATTCACGTGGCACACTGTACTGAAACTCAGCCACGTTTTTGGATCTCGGGTATAAAAGCAGAAAGTCAGCTTGTCTGGTGTTTTTGCTTTTTTTTAAAAAAAAAGACTTGAATTGATTCTTTCCACCTGAGTACATGTACTGACAAAATTTGTTAGACGTTAGTAAGAGTTGCGTTGCCCTTTGGAACCATTTTTGAAGGTTGACCCGCTAATGATTGAACTGCTTTGCTGCAGGGGGTAACGTTTGCTCCTTAGGACTGTTATCAAGAAAACAGAAATACCGTGTACATGGAACTTCAATGAATATCTGTTTCTAGAGCGCTTGAAAACATGCTTACGTAGTCAGGCACAGGGCCATACTGTAGCCAGTTGGAAAATGATAAAAGTATCAAAACATTACAAAGCTCCTCGGTACTTATGACACGACATAAGGAAGATTGCTGAACTCCATGTTCCAGTGATAGATTTATCTGATAGTTTAATGAGTTAATCCAGTCAGACATTGAACAAATACATCAGGAAAGTGCCAGACTCCATTTTGTGGGCGAAGGAGTTGGGGAAGGGGAGGGGGGGCTGGTGGCTGACCCACAGGGAGTGGAAGGTAAATAGATGTGCGACATGCCTCAGCACATTTAGGGGAGTGGAGTTAAAAAATCATCAGGGTCTTTGCTTCTAACCACCATCCAGCCAACCCTGCTGGAAGTGTGGATATTGGGGTAAGGTTGGATGAGGTCAGTCAGCTGTGATGCCCACTGCAGTCAAATAACCTACAAAACACCCACTGTCAAAACATGAATAATGGAGACTTGGGGCCGGTACTGGAGGATGATCAGCAATGGTGAAACCACAGGACAGAAGAAAATTGGCAGGGAAAAAATGTTTTCGTTTTCTTTTAAAAAGCGTAGCCGCTATAACTTGAAATCCTTTCACAGGTGTTTGCAACCTACAGGATGTGGGGGGGAATCCCGAGAGATCGCCTGATTGGCTGAATAACTTGTTCTTGTTCCACCCTATTCTGTATTCTCCTTCCCCAGTCAGTGCTCCCTTTAAAATCCAACAGCAAAGAGAAGAGAACGTCCTAGGTTATTCCGTCTGGGATTTATTGACCTTACGAAAGAGCAGAACATTTTGTTGCTTTATTTTAAAAGGGATCAGTTGCTGAAGCGATACACGACAGTTACTTATTTGCTCTTCGATGGTTCTTCTCCAACTCACTTTATAAAAAGGAACATTTCGAGCTCGTGTGGCTAGTTGTAACTTGAAAAGAAATGGTGAGTTCTGCTCTGCAAATAGTGAGTCTGGTCCTGGCAGTTATTGGCTTGATCGGGACGTGTGCAGTGACAGGACTGCCACAATGGAAAGTGACCGCCTTTATCGGGGACAATCTGGTGGTGTTTGAGAATAGGTGGGAAGGTTTGTGGATGAACTGCGTTCGGCAAGCAAACATCCGAATGCAATGTAAGATCTATGACTCCCTCCTGTCCCTCAGCCCTGAGCTGCAGGCGAGCCGGGGTCTGATGTGTGTGGCGGTGGTGTTGGTATTTCTCAGTATCGTCACAGCCGCCCTGGGAATGAAATGCACTCGCAGTACTTTCGACAATGAACAGGTGAAAAGCCGCATATTGATAGGAGCTGGAGTTATGTTTATACTCACGGGAATTATTGTCCTGATTCCCGTTTCTTGGGTTGGAAACACAATCATCAGAAATTTCTATGACCCGCTGGTTCCAAACTCACTGAAACATGAACTTGGAGAGGCCCTTTACATCGGCTGGGCGACTGCCGGCTTCCTGATCGCTGCAGGGGCCATACTTTGTTGTTCATGTTCCCATGAAGAAAGAAGGAGTTACGGTTACAGACCTGCACAATATGGAAAATATAACCCGCACCAGGCAACAAGGAAAATTCCAAGCATGTACTCCAAAAGTGAATTTGTATAAATCACTGAGATCTACACTGCTTCAGAAACCTACCAATCCAAAGGATAGAACCTGGGATGGTTAAAACTATATTGTGAAAAGCATCATCCCTTCAGGATTTGCAATGAAATGTTCGTGTTACATCCACTTTATTATTAGCACTTTTCCAAAAGTTATTTTGTGCAAATATCTGTATTTTATCATCTTTGTAAAGCATCTGTAAATCAGTTTGAAGAAAACAATTTTTATCCGTTTATTTTAAAAAGGAAAATATATATTTAATCAAATATTTAAATATTTGAAATGAATGCAGCTCTGCAATAAGTTTATAATGACATCTTAAAATACTTATCCATATTTTTGCAAAAGGTGGGACTTACTGGGAAATCTTTTTGTTGCTTTGTTAAAATTGAAGATTGAGGAAAAAAATGATACCCTTCCATTTTCTGTGAATTGAATATACAAATGTTTTAAAGTGTAGTCTTAAGACATGAGATTTTTTTTTTACCATGCTGTGAATAATGCTATTACAAATAATGCTTAATGGTGTTTTATGGCAAAATCAGGTCATAAATAATTAAAATAATGTCATTATTGTCTGAAAAACTAGTTATTTTTTCATTTGCTGGATTGCACATCAAGATGTTATTTAATAAAGTTGGATTTTTAAGTATAACACTATACACAGTTCTTTTTTTAAAAAACTAAGTGGTACAAGTTTTTTCTTTTGAGGTTGGATGTCCCTTTTTAAAGTATTTTTTTCTCATCCCCATTGGTCTCCCTTTGCCAAGTACTGAGCTCAGTCAAGCTTGTGGTTGCCTGTTCCCAATCTTCCTTTTAATGACATTTTAAAACTCTTTGCCAGTAGGTGCACAGGAATAGCTGATGCAATTCACTTTCTTTCTGTCAAGTCTTCTGTTGCATTTTGCATGTGGAGACATACCTGGCTTTCACTCAACATTTCTCCACAAAATCTAACAACGTGTGGGAGCCCAACAACACAAACCTGCATCCTACAATTACATCAAGCATTTCATTGGTTCCCTCACACACTAATTGTCACTGCCTTGTCCTGATTCTACAAAATCAATATAATGTTGAATTTCAGGATTCAATCATTTTATGTGAGAAGTACTTGTATTATTCATCACAATTTGATCAAAATGTAGGATGATATGCGCATTATTTAAATGGCAGTGCTCATTTAATGGCATTCAGTTCATACATTTTTCAATTCCTTTTGCCTCCCACCTGGTAAGACTCTGTGCAGGATTTGTACATATTAATGTCCTGATGTCAAATGTCTGTGTAAGCCTTTCCAACATGTCAATGCCTCCTCCTATTTTCCAGTTAACTGTAGACTGCAGGAATCTAAGCTGGTTAAAATAAGACAGAGGAAGAAATAAGAATTCTACTAAAGTGCATCAGGAATTCTGTTTCTCAAGTTAGCAAATATTTTAGATGGAATGAGAACTGACTTTGTCGTGTATAGTAAATGCTTTTGGTGAATTTTAAAGTACTCTTTACACAGAAGGCGTAATGTGAAAATTATACTTTTGAAACCCAAGTGTGGTTTTGTTGCAGTTACAGCGAGCTTACACTTCCATTTTCACCTTGGCTTGTGAATGGATACTGTTGCTGTATTAACACTGAGGACATCCTAAAACATTTTTTTATTTTTCGTTTATGGGATGTGAATGTCGCTGGCAAGGCCAGCATTTATTGCTTATCCTTAATTGCCCATGAGAAGATGGTGATGAGCCACCTTCTTGAAACGCTGCAGTCTGTGATGTAACTACACCCACAGTGCTGCTAAGGCTTTTTTGTAGCATCTTGATACAATGGAGTGGCTTATTAGGCCATTTCAGAGGCCAGTTAAGAGTCAATTATATTGTGGGTCTGGAGCCACATGTAGACCAGACCAGGGAAGAACAGCAGATTTCCTTCCCTAAAGGAGATTAGTGAACCAAATGGAATGTTTACAACAATCCAGTAGTTTCATAGTCACATGGCTGATGCTAGCTTTTTATTCCAGATTTATTTAATTGATTGAATTTCAATTACCCAGCTACCACTGTGGGATTTGAACTAATGAGCTGGATTTTACCAGAGGTGGACGGGACCTCGCCACTGACGTAAAAGTCGGTGGCGAACCCGCTTCCACCTAGCCCGGGGATCCGACCCGCATTTTACGGGTCCCCGGGATTTAATTGTCTCGCAGCGGGACTTCCACCCGCCTGAGGGAGGAGGTCCCGCCTCAGTGAGCTGCCAGCCAATCAGCGGGTTGGCAGCTCTTAGTCTGGGCAGCACCACTGGGAGTGGTGGCCACTGCTGGGACTGCAGCCCAGCTGACCGAAGAGGATGCCATGGAGCCGGGATCCAAGGTAGTTTGTCGATGCCTTGCCGAGGGAATCGAGCGTGCCCCAGCAAGGCATGGGTGGTTGTGTGGGGGGAAGGGGGCGTTTTGCGTCCCGGAGGTGGGTTGTGATGCAGGGGCGGCCCTCAATCGGGCAGCCTGTGCCCGACTGCCGTGGCACCCCCTGGCGCGCGGATAGGCCGGCAGCTATTACTGGGCGGCCTTTCTCGTCCCCAGCAAGCCCGCTTGCCATGGGTAAAATACTCGTGGAGGTGGGTGAGGGCCCTTAATTGACCATAAAGTGCCCACTTAAGGGCCTTGTTTGGCCATGGGCGGGTGGGCCGTTTTCCCTTTCCCACCCGACCGCCGTAAGGTTGGACGGAGGCAGGAACGGGGCAGGAAGGTCTCCCTGAGCCTCCCAGTCAGTTTTACGCCACTCCCATCCGACCCGCTGGGGCGGTGTAAAATTCAGCCCAATGTCTCCAGATTATTAGTCTAGGTCTTTGGATTACTAGTCCAGTAACATAACGACTATACCACCATTCCCAAAGTGATTAGAGTGGAGCTGCCCCATTCCCATGGGACAACTTAAAACTTTTACAATAATGGCACAATTGCCACATTGCTAAAGAATCTCAGCTTGGAGAAAGAAGTTGAATCGTGGTGTGGATTAAACATTCGCAATCACGTTTTCCTCAGTGAGCAAGCTTGGTAGTTTGACTTTTCTTTGTCTTCAGGAAAGACGCTAAAGAGGTTCATCTGCTTTCTGTTGAACTGTTCCCTTGATAATGTGAGAAGCTGTACAGACAGTGTTCATGGATTGAACAGTCCCACTTTCCTAATCAAAGAGGGGGTGATTGCATGATAGAAACAACAAAGCACAAGTAAATATTTGGCAAAGTGAACAATGTGAATCTTGAATCCAGGAGTGTTAAATTTATCGCAGAATCAAGTCAATTTATTGAACAGGTTGTTTAACAGATTTACAAGTTGTGGGTCCAAGCTGCATTCCAGGACAAACACATAATGTAGGCTGACACATCAGTTCTCTACTAAGGAAATGTCAGATGTGCCATCTTGGAGAAACAAGATTAAACTGAGGTCCCATCTGCCTTTTAGGTAGATGTAAAAGAGTCGGTGGTACTAGTTAAAGAGTGAAGAATTCTCCAAATGTATTGGCTTCATTGCTCTCTCAATCAACAACACCCAAAAAACTTGAAATCAACAAGTAATTCATCTCAAGAAATGCTGGAAATACTCAGCAGGTCTGGCAGCATCTGTGGAGACAGAAGCAGAACTAATGCTTCTTAGCATTACTTAGGACCTCTCCGGCCAAGGTCAAAAACTTACCATTCAAAAAATCATAACTACAGACACATGTTCTATGCAGTGCACATCCTATGGCACGTATGCAGTACTCACATCACAACCTCAGGACAACTTAAAGTATTTCAGAACTGATCAGTTTAAAAACAGTCACTATGTGGCAGCCGATGTTGTACACAGCAAGAACCCAAAAACAGAAAATGAGATGAATTACTTAAAATAAAAGCAAAATACTGCAGATGCTGGAAATCTGAAATAAAAACAAGAAATGCTGGAAATACTCAGCAGGTCTGGCAGCATCTGTGGAGAGAGAAGCAGAGTTAATGTTTTGAGTCAGATATGACTTCTTCAGAACAGAAGGAAATATGATGGCTTTTATGCCGTTGAAAGGCGGGTGGGGAGGAAGGTAGGAAGAACAAAATGGAAGGTCTGTGATAGGGTAAATGATCAGAGTGATTAAATGACAAAGAAGCCATGGAAGGTAAGGCAAAGGGAATGATAACACTCATGGTAAAAGACAAAGCATTTGTCCAGAGAGAGTGTTAATGGCAGAATAATGAACAACTTTGTCTGAAAGCAAAAACATGAAAAACAAGTTTAAGCCTTTTGTTCTTCCCTCCCCACTTTCAATGGTATAAAACCGATCGCATTTCTACCTTCCTTCAGTTCTGAAGAGTCATATCCGACTCAAAACGTTAACTCTGCTTCTCTCTCCACAGATGCTGCCAGACCTGCTGAGTATTTCCAGCACTTTGTTCTTCTTTCAGATTTCCAGAATCTGCAGTATTTTGTTTTTATTACCTAAGTAAAGTCTGATCACTACCTTAAAGTGGGATGAAGGGGGGAGCAAGAAGAGACGTAGTTGCTGATTCTTCATTGGATTTTTCAGCAGCATCTTCCAAGGCATAGCTATGAAGCATCACTGGAAGCGAACTAAAAGCAGACGCCCTCCACAAATTTTCACAGAAATGGTTAAAAAAAGGAGTGAACAATAAAAACTAAACCCGCCCCATTTATGATTGTCATGGTTTAACTTTAATCCACCCTACTTCTGTTTATAATGCAAGTGGGTTTGTGTAGGATTCAGAGCATACAATGAGGTGAAAAAACAGGTCTGAAAAAGAGCAAAGATTCTAACCAGTTTAAACCAGTCCCTTTTCAAATCAATGTTTTCCAGCTGTCATTTTACAGTCATTTAAATCCCATGTTTGCCTTCCTGCAAACCTATTGGTGTCAACGGGGTGTTTGGAGAACTCCCCATGACTACAGTAAGCAAGACTTTGCAGAGAACAATTGAAGCTAATGTTAGTTTAGTTTAGTTTAGAGATACAGCACTGAAACAGGCCCTTCGGCCCACCGAGTCTGTGCCGACCATCAACCACCCATTTATACTAATCCTGCTCTAATCCCATATCCCTACCACATCCCCACCTGTCCCTATATTTCCCTACCACCTACCTATACTAGGGGCAATTTATAATGGCCAATTAACCTATCAACCTGCAAGTCTTTGGCACGTGGGAGGAAGCCGGAGCACCCGGAGGAAACCCACGCAGACACAGGGAGAACTTGCAAACTTCACACAGGCAGTACCCAGAATTGAACCCGGGTCGCTGGAGCTGTGAGGCTGCGGTTAGGTATAATAAGTTTAAAATTCTAGTGGTACTCTGCCTGTAAAAAAAAAGCTCAGCTACAATGAAATGCTTCATATAGGAGACCAGTCAAGTGTACACATTCAAAAAAGCTTTGACAAGGCACCAAACAGGAGACTGCTGATGAAGATTAAGGGGCATAGAATTAGGAAACAGGTAGAAAATTGGATTAAAAACTGGTTATAATTGAGGAAAAAGTAAGTGTTAAGGGCAGTTTCTCAGAGTACATGGTTGGTAGTACATGGTAGGGTCCCATTCTGGGAGGACTTGTGTTCACTGTATATCAATGATTTAAATAGCAGGCTAGAACAAGTAGTGTACAAAATTGCAGACAATGCTAACATGTGAGGATTTGTAAATATTACTGAGGATCACATGAAGCTGAAAGGGAATATTAATAAGACAGTGGAATACCCAAAACGTAGTCAATGGAACTCAATGTAAATGTGAGGTGGTACATTTTGAATGGGAAAGGTTGGATAATGTGGAAGAACAGGGAGTTTGGGAAATTTCAGTTTACATGACATTAGAAGCAGCACCTCAAATGTGTACTGATATAAGAAAAGGCTAATGGAATACAGGGTTTTTTGGCAAGAGATATATGGAAGTCGAGAGTATTGATGAATTTATGTAATGCCTTAATAAGACCACAGTTGAGGTACAGTTTGCAGTTTTGGGCTGTATCCTATAAGAACGGTGTTCAGGTAATAGAGAGAGAACTACAAGCATGAAGACAGAGGTGGAAAATTGGGACTGTTTTAATTAGTAGATTGCAGAGCAGTTTGATAGAAGTTTTCAAAATTAAGAAGGGATGGTACAGTGAAAATAGAAACAGTTTCCAGTGATTCAGAGGTCTAGATTGAGACGTAGGTATAAAATTAAATGCAAGAGTTTAGGACAGGGAGCAAGTGCGGCTTTTTTTTACACCAAGCGTTGTGAAGCTGCTGTGTGCATTACTGGAGTTAGTGATTAAAGAAGAGACCATGGCAACATTTAGGAATTGGTTAGGCAGGTGGTTGAAGAAACGGGAATTAAAGGGCTAGGCAAACTGACCCATCGAATGCATGCCGGCTCTCTGTAGAGATTAACTGCTCATTCTCTTTGATGTGTGCAAAATGGCCTTTGCTACATTACAGCCAATTCAAAGTGACTCTTGTATTCGAAATACTTTGAGATTTTTCGTTTCAGGAGTCAGAATTCTAATGATCGAGCTACCCATAAATGCCATTCATATTTATATCCGTTAGTATTACGTGGACTCTGGCAGATTAAAGGAACTTCATAAAAACACAAATGCTGTCATTTCGGGTTTATTTGTGAAAAGTAAAAGACCCAGTTTGGCCAATCTCTATTTTCTTTCCGGCGTTTTAAAGTTTAAAAATGCAGTTCAAAAAAATTCTTGGCAATTTGCAAAGCTATTTTCTGTATCTTGCGCGTGTAGGACATGCATTGAGAGGGAGTAAAATAGGTTTCGAGCAGTAACACTGAACAGGTGATAGAGAATTGGCAATTCAGTTCACATCCCGCCCGATAGTCTCTTCTATCGTTTGGATCAGACATCCGCTGTTGCCCAAGACAAATTCACCCCCCGGCCATCTAGACAGATCACGTGTGAAGTAGTGCCATTTCCCATATCCAAGTAGGCATCTGGAATCTATTTTTGAAGCCACGACAAAAAAGGTAGATCGGTTTTACAAGTTAAAATTTAAACTATTTATTAAGCTAACGGACGTTCAACCATTTCGAAAGCTAAACAATGTTCTGCTTATTTCCGGCTCTAGAACAAAGTGGATTTTTTTTAGAAGGGGCAGGGGAAAGTCCAAAAAAATCATGAACAAACTAGCATGCTGAGATAAAACTCACTGCAGACATGTCTTCACACAAATCCACAAGCCAATTCCTAACAAAGAAACATTTGCGTGTTTTTCAATAGTACTGTTCCCTTGTTCTGTTTTTACTTTTGCAATGCTGGTTTACCTCTTTGCACCAACATACATTATCACGTTTTTGGGTTAATGGAGGGGAGGGGAAACAAAAATACCATTCTTAGGGTAAACACAGTTTAACACTTGACTGAGCAGCAACCAATATTTGCCCCAGTGCAACAGATGAAAGTTGACCCCTTAGGGTATGTGGGATAAAACAGAAATGTTAGCTGCAGATTTAAACCAGGTCAGAACCATCAGAATACAAATTCATTATAGTCTGTGGTGTTTTACACCTGAGGGAATAATACTACATAAATTAACTTTCCATACAACAGTACAAGCAGATGGCGACACATGTTTTCTTTCGTCAATGACAAACCTTTGTGCAGGTAACAGTAATGTTAGTCTCCAGAAAGTTATTAATTGTAAGAAAAATATTAGTGTAAAATGGGTGACTCCTATATTATCAGAAAGCAAAACTACAATGAAATAACAAAATAAAGTACCTTCACAAAATCATTAACTCCCTATTGCTTTGCAAATGTTACTTTATGTCCATGACATCTGAATGACCCTTATAGAGATTTTTCAAGGGTTACCTAGATACTGAAAAATGTGTTTTGGCTAAGGCACAATAAATGGCAATCATTGCCTTTCGTATGCCCTACCCCTGGATCTGGATCCAGGCCATTGAAAAGAACCGAGGGCCTTTTCTGCTTGCTGGTTGTTTGAGTCGTCTCAAAAGTTCATACAACAGCCATGAATGTATAAACTCTACCTACCCAAGCATGACATGGGAGGGAAGGGTGCAGCAAGCTATATGTAGAAATTGAGAGAAAATACAAATCTAGTTTCTTAACTGTCATGCTTTATTTTGTTAATATTTAAAACTGAAGTGTTAACAGCTAAACTGATAGCTTTTAAGTCCATTGTTGACATTAGTAAAAATGTTGGCTTTAGCACTTAAAATTAAATGGGAAGGAACTGGGTTTTCAACTCTGGTTGGATGTAATCCTAAAATAAAAGCAAAATACTGCGGATGCTGGAAATCTGAAATAAAAACAAGAAATGCTGGAAATACGCAGCAGGTCTGGCAGTCTAATCCTGTCGGTTTCATCACATAATTTCCTGCCTCTAATTGTCCTGCCCAGTAAAACAGCCTGTTTTTCTCATTTCCATTTTAAAAAATAATAAACAAAGTGTTCAAAGAAAATTAAGAACATACAGGGGATGACATTAACTTACACTAGCAGCACGAATAAGGCTCGAAGCAAACTGGCAGTTGATTTTTCATGCGCCAGTTTTTATTTTCCATTGATATGATTGCCAAGATTTTTAATTTCATGCCAAGTGAAAGTGACAGTGAGACAAGAATCCAAAAAGAGTTTGAACTATTGTTCTGTGAACCTCAGTCAAAAGAAGATTGAGCGCGGTAAAAAGTCATCTGATTCACTATGAGCTCATTCTGCACTGCTGGCATAGACCAATTTCACCGCCACAATTTTTTTTTTATGCCCCTATTATTCTTACAAGAGTGACTACACTTCAAAAGTACCTTATTGGCTGTAAAACGCTTTGGGATGTCCTGAGGTTGTGGAAGGTGCAATATAAATGTGTGTTCTTTCTCTCTCTCATTGCAGCAGTTTCCAGAGGATTAATCCTTAATTCCTGGAGACTCAAGGACAATTCTGGGTTGGCAAAATGAGAAAGAAACATCAAAATGAAGTACATTTTGTTTAAGCTTGCCCACAAAATGTGGAATGTACAAAATAATTACTTTGGTTTAAAAAATGTCAACTTTTTAAGCTGTGTAGCAATCTTTGAGTGTTGTGGTTTCCCAATTAATTCTCAGGTGCATTCAAAGTTGTGCTTACTGCTGCTTCCAGTGGAGCAAATTTATTGATCTCGACAACGAAAAGCAAAACTCAGTTGTGGAAAGTGGTTTTTGCCTCAATTGCCATGTCTACATCAGTATCTGGAGTGACTCCAATGGGTAGTTTGCAGTATTGGATCAATGAACCTTTCATATCCCATTACCTAAATTCAAGTCACCGCAAGAAGTCTCTTATTGCTTGGAAATTTACAGAAAAAGGGCAAGAAATTCAATTGCCCTGATCTTTGGGAGCAGGGGCTACAGTTCACAGTGTTCAGATCGAAGGGGGTAAAGACACCAAACTGGCCTACTCACCTCATCTGAATGGTTTCAGAGCAGGAATCTGGATTTCCAGCACTGGTCTTCTCTGTACGTTGCTGCCAGCATGGTCGCTACACAGCAGGTGGATTCCTAATCACGTGGTTCAGGCATCTTTTTGTTAAAGGCAGGCTGTCTCTTAAAGGCAAGGTGGAAAAAAAATGCTGCAGTGGAAATTGCTGCAAAATGAGCTCCAGGGCACGCAAAAAGATCCAGACTACAAGATGCAGTATTGGAGGCATTAGTGGTGTAGGTGGGCAGGAGGAGAGATACCATAGTCCCACTGGGGGCCAAGGAGATGCTCGAGGATCACCCTCAGAAGGGAGCGGGAGAAGGTGGCCAGGAAGGTCAACACCCGCAGCCTGGAACTGAGAACATGGCAGCAGTGCCACAAGGAGTCTAATGACCTCAAGCAGATGGTCAGTGTCAGTGAATGCATCTTCACATGACATTTTCTACTTACCACATCACCAATTTCTCATGTGGCACCCATTACTCACCCAGCAGCATCCGCTGGCACTCAGGACTCACGCTTAACATCCAGATATTTCGCCTCACTCTCACACACCTACCAACGATGCCAATCTCACAGCCGCCTCTCATTGCCTCCACGTACCTCCAGCTCTGGTCCAATCTACACCTTCTCCTTTGTTATCTCTTGCCCCACCCCCACCTCACTTGCTTATAATCTGTGACTTTTCTAATATTTGTCAGTTCCGAAGAAGGGTCACTGACCTGAAACGTTAACTCTGCTTCTCTTTCCACAGATGCTGCCCGACCTGCTGAGTGATTCCAGCATTTCTTGTTTTTAATTCAGCTAAGGCAGGAACATTACCCAAACACAGTATAACACAATCACTGATATTCTGCCCTCTCTTGCAGGACAAGGCGGCACACAATAAAAGGCAGCAAAGCCAGCAGGGGACAAGAACACCTACATCTCCTGAGCCCTACAGAGGGGATGATTCTCAGCATCATGGGGCTGGGTGTGACAGAGCTCATATCATCCAGTGGCACTGGGAATATTGAGGATAACTGTATCTTTCTGCCTTATGCCCCTTCTCAACTTCCTGCACTCCCTCATTGTGCTATATGGCATGATGAGCAGGCTACTGATGGTGTGACCATGGACTTCTCGACTAACATCCTACATCGCTTCCCTCACCCCAACCTTCCCTTTCTGAGTTTCTACTTTCAGACACCAAAGAATTATTGCCTGCCCAGACAAGGAGGAAGAGCAGTACAACAGCACAGCACTGATGAAGGGGCCCTGTCACTTGCAGCCTCCCGCTCAGATACTGGCACTGCCTGTACCATGAAGGTTAGTATAGAGTTGGGATCAGTGTGTGTGAGTCATCCAGGCATGAGTGGGCTGCAGCCAGGCCAAGGGAAAGGATGTTTCATTTGTCAGATCAATGGCGGGCGAGGTTTCAGATGGGTGCTATTGCAGAGGACACATGAGGACTTCGATTGGGATGGCTTCCAGGAGAGCGCTGAATGGGCATGTACATGGAGATGTTGGATCGATTGGCCGGCCTGCCAGACAGGAGTCCAGATGCAAGTTGTCAGAGCTCATGGCACAGAGCTTACTCTCTCCATGGCCTCTGCACTATCTCCCAGATGCAGAGGTCCTGTCACTGCGGCCCCCATACTTGTTGCAGCTTTTGTGTGGATAGCTCATCTCTTCCCCTGCCATCCCTGTGAGGATACAATTATACCCTCTGACAAATGCACCAAAACACCTCCAGAAACACTTGCGAGTACCTTCAGACACTTTCCAATAGATAAAATTCAATAAATTTTACTTACCTACCATCAGGGTGCTTGGCCCTTTAAATAATGCAACTTCAGGGCTCATCTTACTTCCTCATGCTTTGTTTTTTTAAGAATGGAACACACAGGCACTGCCAGGACCTGTGATGCCCAACTTTGGTATCTTGTTGTCACAGCAGCTGGTTGGGCTGTGTGCCATTTTCACATCTTTGACCACATGCAGGGGATGCTGGTGCATGTGTTCATAACGATGATGGATGCTGCACAGATAGTGGCCTGTGGTGCTGCCTGACCCCGAATAATGGAGGTAAGTCTGAGTAGCACCGTTAGAAGCGGCACTATGTGATTGAATTTCTTGGAATGAATCTAGACATTCACTTTTTGAACTGTCACCATATTCTTGAATAACTTGATAATAATATAGAGTTCATGAAGTAGGTGTCTGCCTTGAGTCAGTGGTAGCATTCTCTCCGCTGAGCCAGAAGGTTATGGGCTGAAGCCCTACCCTGGAGATCGGAACTCATAATTTAGGCTGACACTTCAGCGTAGTACTGAGATAGTGCTGCACTGTTTTAGATGACATCTTTCAGATGAGACACCTCTCAGGTGGACATAAAAGGTGGCAGTTTTTAAGAAGATTAAGAGACTTCTCCTGATGTCCATGCCAACATTTATCACTCAATGAACAGCAGCGAAAATAGAATATTCCAATTATTTATCTCATTGCTGTTTTTGGGATCTTGCTATGCACAATCTTACATTACAACAGTGATTACACTTCAAAGTACTTAATTGGCTGTAAAGTGCTTTAGGACATCCGGAGATCACGAATGGTGCTATATAAATGCAAATTTCCTCTGAAATTTATGTCGGATAGAAAGCAGCTGGGAGGGAATTGGAATAGTCAAGGTTTGAGTTGATAAATACATTGATGAGGGTTTCTGCAGCAGGTGGGCTGCAGTAGAACAGAGACAGGTATGTAATGGAAGTGAAATTAAGTGTTTTTTGTGATTTAGAGGCTATGGTTAGAAGCTCAGGTCGGGGTCAAATAGGATGCCAAGATTGGGATGAGTATGGTTTAACCTGAGACAGTGGCTGGGCGGGGGGCTGGAATCAGTAGTGATGGTATAGAGTTTGCGGTGGGGGTCAAAGATGTTTCCAGTCTTCTCAATGTTTAATTGAATGAAAATGCTCATTCAGGACTGGATATTGGGCAAACAGTCTGACAACACGAAAAGCAGTAGAAGAGTTGAGAGAATTGGATATAAGGAGTTCAGAGGGGAAGTGAAAAAAGTAATGAGAAGCAACAAGGGAGCATGAAAGAGAGAGCATGAGAAGAATCTGGCAGCTAATATAAAAGGAAAGCCAAAAATCTTTTATATGTATATAAACAGTAAAAGGGTCATAAAAGGGGCGGGGGAGGGGTGGGGTGTTGGGCCCATTAGGGGCCAAAGAGGGATTTATGCATGGAGACAGAGGGCATGGCTGAGGTACTAAATGAGATCCTTGTATCTGTCTCTATCAAGGAAGAAGATGCAGCCAAAGCCATAGTGAAACAGTATGCAATTGAGAGAGTGGATGCAATAAAAATCGATTAAGATGAGGTATGAGAAAGGCTGGCTGTATTTAAAGATTCTAAGTCACCAGGACCAGATGAGATGTATCTGAGGATACTGAGGGAAGTAAGAGTGGAAACTGCAGAGGCACCAGCCATAATTTTCCATCTTCCTTAGTTACAGGATTGGTGCCAGAGGACTGCAGAATTGGAAATGTTACACCCATGTTCAAAAAAAGGTGCAAGGACAAGCCCAGCAATTACAGGCCAGTCCATTTAACCTCGGTGGTGGGAAAGCTCTTAGAAATGATAATCTGGAACAAAATTAAGTCACTTGGACAAAGATGGATTAATTAAGGAAAGCCAGCATGCATTTTTTTAAAGGCAAATCGTGTTTATCTAACTTGATTGAGTTTTCTGATGAAGTAGCAGAAAGGGTTGAGATGGTAAAGTGGTTGATGTGTTGTGCATGGACTTCCAAAAGGTGTTTGATAACGTGCCACATAACAGGCTTGTCATCAAAGCCCATAGAATAAAAGGGACAGTCGCAGCATGGATACGAAGTTGGCTGAGTGACGCAAAACAGAGAGTAGTGGTGAACTGTTATTTTTCAGGCTGGAGGAAGGTATATAGTGGGCTTCCCATGGGGTCATTAATAGCACCATTGCTTTTCTTCATCTATATTAATGCCCTTGACTTGGGTGTGCTGGGCACAATTTCAAAATTTGCAGATGACACAAAACTTGGAAGTATTGTGAACTGTGAGGAGGACAGTGATAAACTTCAAGAGGACATAGGCTGGTAGAATGGGCGGACATGTGGCAGATGAAATTTAATTCAGAGAAGTGTGCAGTGTTACATTTTGGTAGAAAGAACGAAGAGAAATAATATAAAATGAAGGATACAATTCGAAAAGAGGTGCAGGAGCAGAGGGACCTGGAGGTGTCTGTGCACAAATCGTTGAAGGTGGCAGGGCAGGTTGAGACAGTGGTTAATAAGGCATACAGGATACTGGGCTTTATAAATAGAGGCATAGAGTACAAAAGCAAAGAAATTATAGCGAAACTTCAGAAGATGCTGGCTTGGCATCAACTAGTGTAATGGCCAGGATTTTATGGGTCCCCCTGAGGCGAAGAAGGAGGTAGACGGGCACAGAGTATTGCAACGGGTGGTGGGGGGGGGGGGGGGTGGTGTGCAGCGAGGCAGAGGGCCTGTCTCCTCCCCGTCGCCAAGCAATCTTCCCAGGGACAGGATAGGCAGATGGTCTTCCTGCCCAGAGGCCATTTGAGGCTCTTAAGTGGCCTATTAACACCCAATTAAGGGTCTGGTCCCACTGCCACTGGGATCTTACCTCCCTGTGGGCTTGGGGGTGGGGTCCTCCGTGGACAATTTGTGGCCCATGGAGGACCCCCACTGGGAACAACTTTACCCCCGGGACCCTCCTCTCACGACCACCCCCTACCCAGCCTTGCTGGGGCCTTCCGGACGCCGTCTCACCTACCTCTTGTTTGGGGTTCCAGTGCTGAGCCTGCGTCCGAGGCCTCTGCAATACTGGCAGTGACCACCACTCCTGGTGGCGCTGCTGATACTGCTGAATTGCCTGTCCTTTGATTGGTCAGCAGCTCATGGAGGTGGGAACCCTGTCTTTAAAGGGGCTGGGATCCTGGCTCATGAAACTTTACTTGAAAAATACCAGAGGATCGCTCCGGGTGGCAGGTGCCGGGGGGGGCACGAAAATGCAGAGGCGGGGTTTCCCCGCCTTTTTGGCCCAGTGCCAGGAGCCCCAACTCTTACAAAACATTCAGCCCAATGCATCCAATTTTGGGTACCACACTTTCAGAAGGATGTGAAAGCATTAGGAAGATTTTCGGGAATGCTTCCAGGGATGTTGGATCTCAGCTATGTGGATAGATTGGAGAAGCTGGAGAAGAGAGGTGGAGAGGGGTTTGATGGAAGTGTTAAAAAACAGGAGGGGTCTGGACGGAGTAGATAGGAGAAACTGTCCCCATTGGCCGATGGGTCGAGAACCAGAGGACACCAATTTAAGGTAACCATAGCCGACAAAGGAGAAACGTTTTTACGCAGCTTGTGGTTAGGATTTGGAATTCACTGCCTGAGAGAGTGGTGCAGACAGATTCAAATATGGCTGTCAAAAGGGAATTGGATAATTATCTGAAGGGGAAAAAATTGCAGGATTATGAGGAAATGGCAGTAGAATGGGACCAGCTAAGTTGCTCTTGTAGAGAGCTGGCATGGACAAGAATGGCCTCTTTCTGTGCTGTAACCATTCTGTGATTCTAGATGGAGGTTGGTGTCATCAACAGAAATTGGAAGTTGGCTCCATGTCATCATTTGTTGTGGCCAAGAGGCAGATGAGGAAGAGGAGGGGGCCGAGGATAGAGGTAACAGGAGCTGATGCAACTGCAGAGATGCTCTGACTATGATTAGATAAGCCAGAATTAAAGAAAGCAAAGGCAGGCAGCCAGACTGAAATGGCCAACAGCAGAGAGACATTAGAAGCGGTTGATGTGGCTGACCATGCCAACAGCTGTAGAGATGTTAAGAGGAACAAGGAGGGATAATACACCACAGTCAGTCACAGACGATTTTATAAGTGACTTTGATTAGACACTTCAGTGTTGTGGCAATGGCACAAACATGACTGGAGATTCAAACACTGCATTGCAGGAAAGATGCACATGGATTTAGGAGGCAACAACACGTTCAAGGACTAGAGAGATTGGGGATCGGGCAGTCATCGGGATTGTGAGGCGGCGGCGTAGTGGTAACGTTACTGGACTAGTAATCCAGCTAATACTCTGGGGACATGGGTTCCAATCCCACCATGGAGATGTTGAAATTTGAATTCAACTAATAAATCTGGAATTAAAAGCTAGTCTAATGGTGACCATGAAACCATTGTTGATTGTTGTTAAAAACCCATCTGGTTCACTAATGTCCTTTAAGGAAGGAAATCTGCCATCTTTACCTGGTCTGACCTACATGTGACTCCAGACCCACAGCAATGTGGCTGACTCTTAAATGGCCTCTGGAATTGTTTAGCAAGCCACTCAGTTCAAGGAAAATTAGGGATGGGCAATAAATGCTGGCCGAGCCAGTGATGGCTACATCCCACAAACAAATTTTAAAAAAAGCCATTTGAAAGGTAGTAGGATTGTGGGTGTGTTTTTTGAAGAGGGGATGGTGATTTGAGTTTTGAAAAGGAGGGTCAAAACTTCAGTAGGGAGGAGTATTTACAATGCCAGCTAGCAAGTAAGCTTGGAAGGGAAATTGGGTGTAGTCAGCAGTTTAGAGGAACCAGGGTGAAGGAAGTCTGATGAAGGGTCACTGACCTGAAACGTTAACTCTGCTTCTCTCTCCACAGATGCTGCCAGACCTGCTGAGTATTTCCAGCACTTTTTAGTTTTTATTCAAGGAAGCAGGAGGTGGGTTTCATGAACAAGATGAGCTCTCAGAGGACATGAGAAGTGATAGGAGAAAAATTAGAGAAAAGCTTGGGCTCAGGATTAGGGAAAAGGGGAACCTTTGGGAAAATTTGGCTTGGTGAGGTGGGCAATGAGAGGATGAGGCAGAGACAGCTGAATGGATGGTCTCAATCCTAGTGACAAAGAAATCCATGAGCCCCTTACAAGTTGTTGGAGGTGAGGTGGAGGCAGCAGGGGTGAGGTTGAACATCAATGGTTACCTGCCAATTGTCTTTGCATTCCAGGATGATTCTGGAATAGTGAGAGGTTTGGCAGAGGGAAACACAGCTCGATAGTGTTTGATGTGATGTAACCACATTTGGAGATGGATGACAAAAGCAATTTTGCTCCTGATGCACTCAATTATTGACCTTTTGTATTTGAGGTAACGAGGATGGGGTCCATACCAGGGTGATCTACCAGAGTGGGAGAGAGACAGGGTTTTACTGGGAACAAGGTTATCAAGGCTGGAGGCGAAGGAACGGGTGAGCAGGTTGACAGTTGCAGAATTATCAAGGCAGCTGGTCTAACAGTTAGACAGTTGGGAGTTTGAAAGTGCTGTTGTAAGTGATTTGGGCCAGTTTATTTCAGGGTTGGTGCAGAAAGAAGTAGTGATTGAAAGGGGTAGGGGATGTAGGTGCAGGAGATAAGGAAGTAATCGGAGATGGCCATCTCTGTGATTGAGTTGATGGGAAGAGAGAGACCACATGAGATAACAAGGTCAAGGATGTGGCTGAGAATGTGGATAGAATATTTTATATGGAGGGTGATATGTAAGGGACGACATGAGGGAAGTGAAATCAGAGATGAGAGTGCAAGATGAGTTGAGGTGAGGAGTCAATCAGTGCAAAGGCTAAGGGAGGAAAAGAGGGAGGTTATCAGTGAGTAACATCGCATGGAGCTTGGGGATTGGGTGGTAAAGAACACAGAGTTTAAATGTTAGGTGAGAGGGGTGGAACAAAGTGGGAAGTTTGACAGATGAGAAGGTACCAGAGGAGTATTGGGAGATAACGAGGTATGTTTTGGTGATTAAGCACAGGGGTTTGGGTAAGTAGAGGATAGTATAACCACGTGAGAGGCCCAGGAAACTAAGAAATGCAAAGCAAAGATACAAAGTTTGTTCACTAATCCAAACAGGATACCATAAGAAATAAAAATAAAAAATGCTGGTGATACTCAGCAGCTCTGGCAGCATCTGTGGAGAGAGAAAAACAGAGTTAACATTGCAAGTCGGTGACTGTTCGTCAGAACGGGGAATGCTTAAGAGATGTATCCATTTTTAAGATAGGTAGGGAAAGAGAGGGAGGGGAGCATAGAGTAAAGAAGAAAACCTATGATATCTGCTGACAAGGATGGCTCTGTTGTTGTTGGAGAACCAACATCTATCTAGCAGAGGCTGAATTCCAACACACTGACACCTCCTCCTTCCACCCACTGGATCATGATCCCAACCACCGAACATCAAGCGATCATTTCCAAGACTGACCCTGACCTCATCTCCTCTGGAGATCTTTCCTCCCCAGTCTCCAACCTGATATACCCCCAACCCCAAACAGACCGCTTCTACCTCCTTCCAAGATCCACAAACAGGACTGCCCCACTGGACACATCATTTCAGCCTTTTCTTGCCCCACTGAACTGATTTCTCGACTTTCTTCTCTTCTCTTCTCTTCCGCATCGGTGACTCCTCCGATGCCCTCTCCCCTTTAACATTTTCTGGTTTCCTGGCCCTAACCCTTTTCACCATGGACGCCCGAACTGCCTACACCTCTATTCCCCACCAGGACTTTTTGAGAGCTCCCCCCTTCTGCCATGAACTGAGGCCCAAGCAGTCCCCATCCACCACCACCCTCCTCCGCCTGACTGAACTCGTTCTCACATTGAACAACGTCGTCTCTAACTCAGCTCACTTCCTTAAAATAAAAGGTGTTGCTAGGGGTCCTAGCTATGCCTGCCTTTTCATGGAATACGTGGAACATTCTTTTGTTCCAGGCCTACTCAGGTCCCTTTCCTCACTCTTCCTCGGTGCTGTTTCCTGCCCTCTCCTGAATGGGAAAGTTAATCAAATTTGCTTCCAATTTTCACTCTTCCCTTGCCTTCACATGGCCCACATCCGACTCTTCCCTTCCCATCCTTGAATTCACTATCTCCATTTCTGAGGATAGGCGATTGACCAAAATTCACTATGAACCCACTGATTCCCACAGCTACCTTGCCTACACTTTCTCATAGCCTGTTTCTTGTAAGGACTCTATTCTCCCAGGTTTTCTGTCTTCGTTGCCTCTATTCTGACCATGCAATCTTCTTTCATACCAGCCGTTCTCATATGCCTTCCTTTTCCCTCAACCAAGGATTCCCTGCACTGTGGTGGACAGGGCCCTTGACTGTGTCCATTCCATTTCATGCACTTCTGCTCTCACCCCTTCCTCCCCTCCCAGAGCCAGGACAGGGTTCCGCTTGTCCTACCTTCCACATTACCAGCCTCCGTATTCAGCAAATCATCCTCCGCCATTTCTGCCCCCTCCAGTGTAATGCCACTACCAAACATATCTTCCCCCTCCCCTTCCACGTCAGCCTTTTGAAGGGACTGCTCCCTCCGCCACATCTGGTCCACTCTTGAATCACCCTCAATAGCTCCTTCCTTTCCAACAATGCCTTCCTATGCAAGCACAGGAAGTGCAACTCCTGCCTTTTTGCCTCCTATCTTCTCACCTTTCAAGGCCCCATGCACTCCTTCCAAGTGAAGCAGTGATTTATTTGTACTTCTTTCAATTTAGTACACTGTATTTTCTGATGATGATGTTGCCTCCTCTATATTGTGGAAACCAAACAGGCATTCGTTGATTGCTTTGCAGACACCTATGTTGAGTTCACAAGTATGACACCGAGCTTCCGGTCACCTGTCATTTCAATTTTCTGCTCCACTCCCACTCTGACCCTTCTGCCCTCGACCTCCTACACTGTTACATTGAAGCGCAACGTAAGCTCAAATAACAGAACTTCATCTTTCAGTTAGGCACTTTACAGCCTTCCAGACTCAAGATTGAATTCAACAATTTCAGATCATAAACTCTGCCCGTGTTTTTTAGATGGCAGCTTTTCTTCATATTTTATTCTTTCATGGGATGTGGGCGTCGCTGGCTAGGTCAGCATTTGTCGCCCATCCCTAATTGCCTTTGAGAAGGTGGTGGTGAGCTGCCTTCTTGAACTGCTGCAGTCCATTTGGTGTAGGTACACCAACAGTGCTGTTAGGAAGGGAGTTCCAGGATTTTGACCCAGTGATAGTGAAGAAATGGCGATATAGTTTCAAGTCAAGATGGTGTGTGGCTTGGAGGGGAACTTGCAGGTGGTGGTGTTCCCATGCACCTGCTGCCCTTGTAATAGATGGTAGAGGTCATAGGTTTGAAAGGTACTGTCAAAAGAGCCTTGGTGAGTTGCTGCAGTGAATCTTGTATATGGTACACACCACTGCCACTGTGCGTCAGTGGTGGAGGGAGTGAATTTGAAGGTGGTGGATGACCAATCAAGCGGGCTGCTATGTCCAGGTTGGTGTCGAGCTTCTTGAGTGTTGTTGGAGCTGCACTCATCCACGCAAGTGGAGAGTATTCCATCACACTCCTGACTTGTGCCTTGTAGATGGTGGATAGGCACTGGGGAGTCAGGAGGTGACCTGTGACCTGTTCTTGTAGCCACAGCGTTTACGTAGCTGGCCCAGTTCAGTTTCTAGTTAATGGTAACTGCCTGAATGTTGATAATGGGGGATTCAGTGTTGGTAATGCCCTTGAATGTCAAGGGGAGATGGTTACATTCTCTCTTGTTTGAGATGGTCATTGCCTGGCACTTGTGTGGCGCAAATGTTACCTGCCACTTATCAGCCCAAGCCTGAATGTTGCCAAGGTCTTGCTGCATACGGACACGGAATGCTTCAGTATCTGAAGAGTCGTGAATGGTGCTGAACATTGTGCAGTCATCAGCGAACATCCCCACTTCTGACCTTTTGATGGAGGAAAGGGCATTGATGAAGCAGCTGGAGATGGTTGTGCCTAGGACACTACCCTGAGGAACTCCTGCAGTGATGTCCTGGGGCTGAGATGATTGACTTCCAACAACCACAGCCTTTGTGCTAGGTATGATTCCAACCAGTGGAGAATTTTCCCCCTGATTCCCATCAACTCCAGTTTTGCTAGGGCTCCATGATGCCATACACAATCAAATGCTGCCTTGATATCAAGGGCAGTCACTTTCACTTCAGTTTTGGAATTCAGTTTAGTTTAGTTTAGAAATACAGCACTGAAACAGGCCCTTCAGCCCACCAAGTCTGTGCCAGCCATCAACCACCCATTTATACTAATCCTACACTAATCCCATATTCCGACCACATCCCCACCTGTCCCTATATTTCCCTACCACCGACCTATACTAGGGGCAATTTATAATGACCTATTTACCTACCAACCTACAAGTCTTTTGGCTTGTGGGAGGAAACCGGAGCACCTGGAGAAAACCCACGCAGACAGAGGGAGAACTTGCAAACTCCACACAGGCAGTACCCAGAATTGAACCCGGGTCGCTGGAGCTGTGAGGCTGCGGTGCTAGCCACTGTGCCGCCCAGTTCTTTTGTCTATGTGTGGACCAAGGCTGTAATTAGGTTAGGAGCTGCGTGACCCTGATGGAACCCAAACTGAGAGTCAGTGAGCAGGTTATTGCTGAGTAAGTGCCGCTTGATAGCACTGTTGATGACACCTTCCATCACTTTGCTGATGATCGGGAGTAGACTAATGGGGCGGTAATTGGTCGCGTTGGATTTGTCCTGCTTTTTGTGTACAGGACATAATTGGGCAATTTTCTACATTATTGGTAGATGCTCGTGTTGTAGCTGTACTGGAACAGCTTGGCTAGGGGCATGGCCTGTTTTGGAGCACAAGTCTCCAGTACTATTGCTGGAATGTTGTCAGAGCCCATCGCCTTTGCACTCACTATCCAGTACCTTCAGCTGTTTCTTGATATCATATGGAGTGAATCGATTTGGCTGAAGACTGGCATCTGTGATGCTGGAGACCTCAGGAGGAGGCCGAGATGGATCATCAACTCGCTATTCTGGCAGAATATGCTTTAGCCTTGTCTTTTGCACTGATGTGCTGGGCTCCCCCATCATTGTGGATGGGGATATTCGTGGAGTCACTTCCTCCTTTCACCACTGGATGTGGCAGGACTGCAGAGCTTAGATCTGATCCGTTGGTTGTGGGATTGCTTAGCTCTATCGAATGCTGTTTCCGCTGTTTGGCATGCAAGTTGTCCTTTGTTGGTGGAGATTCTCCTTTCTCCATTTATACCTTCTGTAGACACATCTATTGTTTCTTTGCTTGCCCTATTATCAAGTTGCTGCTTGTGGGAGCTTACTGTGTGCAAATTTGCTGCTGCTTTTCCTCCATTACAACAGTGACTGCACTTCAAGTGTTTCATTGGCTGTGAAATGCTTTGGGACATGCTGAGGTCATGTAAGGTTCTGCATAAATGTAAATGCTCTCTTTTCTTTTTGCAGTATACTTAATACTAAAATGGCTAACTGTCAAAAATTATAGACTTCGGAGATTCATTACCTTCTCAACGGGAAGGCAGTGTACGCATAATCAATAATCTGTTTCGGATCAGTGCAAGTACAACAAATATTTGCTTTTGTTTGCCAGTTTCGGTATATCATTCGTGCAGGGTGGGACGCACGCTTACTGAAAGTCTGAATGTTTAGCTTGGCTTGACGGTAATTTTGAAAGTTTCTGTGGTGACTGTCAGTTTCTGAGCACTGCTTAGGAGGTGAAGTTTCCTTTGGGATTAGGATATGATTGTGCAATCTTATTAAATGATCTTTATGAACAGGGCCAGTGTTGGCCATTTCTCTGAGACTTGCTTAATTGCAACTACAGGCCAGTCAGTTTAATCTTGGTGGAGGGAAAGCTTTTAGAAACAAGAATCCTGGACAGAATTAACAGTCACTTGGACAATTGTGGATTATTTAAGGAACGCCAGCATACATTTGTTAAAGGCATATCATGCTGACTATACTTGATTGAGTTTTTTGATAAGGTAACAGAGAGGTTTGATGAGGATAATGCGGTGATATATTGTAAATGGACTTTCAAAAGGAGTTGATAAATAACAGGCTTGTCAGCAAAGCCCATATAATAAAAGGGACAGTGGCAGCATGGATACAAAATTTGCTTATTGACAGGAACAGACTGCAGTGATGAATGGTTGTTTATTGGGCTGCAGGAAGGTATATAGTGGAATTTCGCAGGGGTTGGTATTAGGACCACTGCTTCTCTTGATCTATATTAATGACCTAGACTTGGGTGCACAGGGCACAATATCAAAATTTGCAGGTGACACAAAACTTGGAAGTACTGTGCACTGTAAGGAGGATCATGATAGACTTCAAGAGGACATAGAGTGGCTAGTGGAATGGGCAGACATGTGGCAGATCATATTTATTGCAGAAAAGAGTGAAGGGATACACTTTGGTAGGAAGAATGAGGAGAGGCAGTATAAAATAAAGGATACAATTCTTAAATATGGTGTAGGAGCAGAGGGGCCTTTGTGCACAAATTGTTGAAGATGGCAGCGCAGGTTGAGAAAGTGGTTAATAAGGCATACAGGATCCTGGGCTTTATAAATAGAGGCATAGAGTACAAAAGCAAGTAGGTTATGGTGAACCTTTATAAAGCACTGGTTTGGCATCAACTGGAGTACTGTCACACTTTCAAACGGATTTGAAGGCATTAGAGAGGGTGCAGAAAAGATTTATGAGAATGATTGAAGGGACGACGGACTTCAGTAATACGGAAGTTGGGGTTGTTTATCTTAGAGAAGAGAAGGTTGAAAGGAGACTTGATGGAGGTGTTCAAAATCATAAGGTGCCTGGAGGGAGTAGATAGGGAGAAACTGTTCCCATTGGCAGAAGGATCGAGAAGCTTAGGACACCGATTTTAAGGTGAATTGCACAGAAGCAAAGCAGACATGAGGAAAAGCTTCCTATACAGAGTGCGGTTAGGATCTGGATTCACTGCCTGAGAGTGTGGTGGAGGCAGATTCAATTGCGGCTTTCAAAAGGAAATTGGATAGAGAAGAACAGAAAATTGCAGGGCTACGAGGAAAGGGCAGTAGAGTGGGACCAGCAGAGCTACTCATGCAGAGATCTGGCAGAGACATGAAGAACCAAATGGTCTCCTTTTGTGTTGTAACCATTCTGTGATTTTAGGTGGAGGTGGATGTCTTCAGCAGAAAATGGAAGTTGACTCCATGTCTTCAGTTGATGTTGCAAAGAAACAGCATGCAGATGAGGAAAAGGAGGAGACCAAGGACTGGAGGTAATAGCATGGGAGCAGAATCGGATGCGATTGCAAAGATGCTCTGGCTATGATTAAATAGGCCAGAATCAAAGAAAGCAAAGGCAGCCAGACTGAACTGGACAACAGCAGAGAGACATTAGAGGAGGATGATGTGGCTGACCATGCCACAGCTGTAGAGATGTTAAGAGGAACAAGGAGGGATAATACACCACAGTCAGTCACAGAGGATTTTATAAATGACTTTGATTAGAGACACTTCAGTGTTGTGGCAATGGCGCAAACATGACTGGAGATTCAAACACTGCATTGCAGGAAAGATGCACATGGATTTAGGAGGCAACAACACGTTCAAGAATTAGAGAGACTGGGGATCGGGCAGTCTTTTGAAAAGATAGTGGGATTGCGGGTGTGTTTTTTGAAGAAGGGATGGTGATACGAGTTGTGAAAGGGAGGGTCAACACTTCAGTAGAGAGGAGTATTTACAATGTCAGCTAGCGTGCAGGCTTGGAAGGGAAGTTGGGTGTAGTCAGCAGTTTAGAGGAACCAGGTCAAGGAAGCAGGAGGTGGGTTTCATGAACAGGATGAGCTTTAAAAGGCATGAGAGGAGATGGGAGAAAAATTAGAGAAAGACTTGGGCTCAGGATTAGGGAAAAGGGGAACCTTTGGGAAAATTTGGCTTGATGAGATGGGCAATGAGAGGATCAGGCAGAGACAGCTGAATGGATGGTCCCAATTCTAGTGACAAAGAAATCCATGATCCCCTTACAAGTTGTTGGAGGTGAGGGCGGAGACGACAAGGGTGAGGTTGAACATCGATGGTTACCTGCCAATTGTCTTTGCATTCCAGGATGATTCTGGAATAGTGAGAGGTTTGGCAGAGGGAAACACAGCTCGATAGTGTTTGATGTGATGTAACCACATTTGGAGATGAATAACAAAAGCAATTTTGTTCCTGATGCGCCCAATTATTGACTTTTTGTATTTGAGGTAACGAGGATGGGGTCCATACCAGGGTGATCTACCAGAGTGGGAGAGAGGCAGTGTTTTACTGGGGACAAGGTTATCAAGGCTGGCGGCGACGAATGGGTGAGCAGGTTGACAGTTGCAGAATTATCAAGGCAGCTGGTCCAACAGTTAGACAGTTGGGAGTTTGAAAGTGCTGTTTTAAGTGATTTCGGCCAGAGTTTATTTCAGGGTTGGTGCAGAAAGAAGAAGTGTTTGAAAGGGGTAAGGGATGTAGGTACTGAAGGAGATAAGGAAGTAATCGGAGATGGCCACCTCTGCGATCGTGTTGATGGGAAGAGAGAGGCCACCGAGCATCAAGCCATCATTTCCAAGATTGACACTGGCCTCGTCTCCTCTGGGGATCTTCCCTCCACATCTTCTGCATCCCGCATAAGTTTCCTTGTACGTCTCTGATAGGCCCTACCCTTTCCTTAGTTATCCTCTTGCTCTTAAAGTACTGATAAAGTATCTTAGGGTTTTCCTTGACTTTTACCTGCCAATAATTTTTCATGTCCTCTCTTGGCTTTTCTAATTTCCTTTTTTACTTCACCCCTGCACATTCTATACTTCTCTAGGCTTTCTAAAATATTTAGCTTTTGATTGTCATAAGCTTTCTTTTTCTGCTTCAACTTACTCTGTAAGCTTCTAGATAACCATAGGGCTCTAGCTTTGGCAGTACCACCCTTTTTTTGTGGGGACATGCCTACGCTGTGCCTGTAGAATCTCGCTTTTGAATGCCTGCCACTGATTTTCCTTCAAGTAGCTGTATCCAGTCCACTTTCGCCAGGTCACCTCTCAATTTCATAAAATTTGCCTTCCCCAATTTAGAACTTTTACTCCTGTTTTATCTTTGTCCTTTTCCATGATTATTCCAAAACTAACTGTATTATGGTCACTATCTCCAAAATGGTCACCCACTGCTACTTCATCGACTTTCCCAACTTCATTACGAAGACTAAATCTAGAATTGCACCCCCTCTCATTGGGCTTCTATTGTGCTGGGTTAAAAAGTTCTCTTGAATGCAGTTCAAGAATTTTGTCTCCTCTGTGCCCTTCACACTGTTTGTATCCCCGTTGATATTGGGGTATTTAAAATCCCCAACTATTATTGCGCTATTGTTTTTGCACTCAGGAATTTGCCTACATATTTGTTCTGCTATCTCCCTCTCACTATTTGGGGGTCTATAGTACACGCTTAGTAGTGTTGCTACTACTTTTTTATTTCTGAGCTCAACCCATATGGGTCCTAGCTATGCCTGCTATTTCACGGAATCTGTGGAATATTCTTTCTTCCAGTCCTACTCGGGTCCCCTCCCTCACCTCTTTTTTTTCAGAACATTGATGACAGTATGGCTGTTTACTTCTCTCCCCCAAACTGGAAAATTTCATCAACTTTGCTTCCAGTTTCCAGTTTTTTTTCACCTTCACATGGTCCTTCTTCAACTCTTCCCTTCCTCAAATTCATCCAAAATTCACTATGCATCTACAGATACCCACCGCTACCTTGACTATACTTCCTCACACCCCGCTTCTTTCAAGGATTCCATTCCTTCTCCTAGTTAGCCCATCTCTGTCACCTCTGTTCTGACAATGCAACCTTTCATACTAGCACTTCAGATATATCTTTCTTTTCTTAAACTAAGGATTCCCCTCCCCCACTGTGGTTAATAGGGCTCTCAACCATGTCCGTTCTATTTCACGCACTTCTGGTCTCACCAATTCCCCTCCTCCCAGAACCACGATATGCTTCCTCTTGACCTCACCTTCCACCCCACCAGCCTCCATTTTCAGGGGATTATCTTCCACCATTGGTGCCACATTCAGCGTGCTGCCACCACCAAACACATCTTCCCTTCCACTCTGCTTTAAGGCTTCGGAAGGGACTGCTCCCTCCGCCACATCCTGATCCATTCCTCTATCACCTGCAATATCCCCTCCCCTTCCTACAATACCTTCCTGTGCAATCACAGGAAATGTAACTCCTGTCCTTTTGCCTTCTACCTCCTTACCCTCCAAGGCGAAACGGCGATTTACTTGTACTTCTTTCAATTTAGTATAGTGTATTAACTGCTCCCAATGTGGTCACCTATATATAGTGGAGACCAAACACACATTGGCTGATTGCTTTCCGGAACACCTCTGTTCAGTGCACAAGTGTGACACCAAGCTTCCGGTTGCTTATTATTTTAATTCTCTGCTCCATTCCCATTTCCACCTTTCAGTCCTTGGCCATTGAAGCCGAACGCAATCTTGAAGAACAGCACCTCTTTCGATTGTAGGTACTTTACAGCTTTCTGGACTCCAGATTGAGTTCAACAGTTTCAGATCATAACCTCTGCCCCCTTTTTTTTGGATGGCAGCTGTTGTTGGAGATTCTCCTTTCCCCATTTACACCTGTGGGAGCTTACTGTGTGCAAATTTGCTGCTGCTTTGCCTACATCACAACAGTGACTGCGCTTCAAAAGTGTTTCATTGACTGTGAAATGCTTTGGGACATCCTGAGGTCATGAAAAGTTTTACATAAATGTTGAATCTTTTCTTTCAATAGGATACTTAATGCTCAAGTAGCTAACTGTCAAAAATTAACAGGAAGGCAGTAATTAATCATCTGTTTCGGATCAGTGCAAGTACAACAAATATTTGCTTTTGTTTGCCAGTTTCGGTGTATCATCAATGCTGGGTGGGAAGTATGCATACTGAAAGTCAGAATGTTTAGCTGGCTTTGCAGCAGTATCGGAAAGTTGCAGAACTGGTTTCCAGGGTGAGTATCAGTTTCTGAGCACTGGTTCGGAGGTGAAATTTCCTTTGTTTGGGATTAGGATATGATGCTGCAATCTTATGAAAAGATCTTTTTGAGACATTGCCAGGGACATTGGCCATTTCACCGAGACTTGCTAAATTGTCCCTGGAAATTAACGATGAATTATTACACTTTTCCTCCCATAATTAACCAAAATGGGACTATGGTTTTCTTTTGTTACCTTTTATAGATCATTGTTCATCATTTACATAAATGATTGGGACTCAGGAATTGGAAGTGAAATTTCCAAATTTGCGGACAACACCAAATTGTGGGCAGACCAGAACTAGGAGCTGTAAAGATAAGATAGTCACTCATAAATCCAGTAAGGTATTCAGGAGAATCCTCTTTACCCAGAGCGATGTTAGAATGTGGAACACATTACTACGAGGTGTAGTTGAGAAAGTGATCTGACTGAAAATTCTTAGAGGGCTTGACAGGGTAGGTGCTGAGAGGCTGTTTCCCAGTTGCTGAGGAGTCGAGAACTAGGGGTAAAAGTGTCAGAATTAGGGGTCGGCCATTTAGGACTGAAATAAGAAGAAGTTTCTTCACTTGGAGGATTGTGAATCTTTGGAATTCTCTACCCCAGAGGGCTGTGGATGCTCAGGATTTGAATATATTGAAGACTGGGATTGACAGATTTTGAACATTAAGGGAATCAAGGGATATGGGGCTACAGTGAGAAAGTGGAGTTGAGGTAAAAGATCATCCATGATCTTATTGAATGGCAGAGTAGGCTAGAGAGGTGGTAGTGCCTATTTCTGCTCCTTTTTATATATTTTTTTGAATAGCATGATGCATTTAAGGAGAAGTCAGGTAAATAGATGAGGGAGAAAGGAACAGATAGATATGTTGAAGTTAAAGGAAGAATGTTGGGAAGAGGCTGGTGTGGAGCATAGATTGACTTCTGGCAGGCAATGTGGATACATCCTCCTACATAATATTACAGTGGAGAGATCTTTGCTTTGTGCAGAGATCACTGCCCTCAGAGCTCAAGCCTGCATCATTCTGTATTAGTGTGTATTACAAGGTATCACTATGATAATGTTTGGCAAATATATTTTTTGGCTGGAAGGAAGAAGAGTCACAAATCATTTCAATTAGTCATGCCGTGCACAAGTGCCGACTAATTTATTTGATGTGACTTACATCATTAAATTCTGTGATTGAAAACAAAGGAAAAAGTGTACGGCAGATACAGTATTATAGGAAATGTTTTTAGCAGGACAATAGAAAATTGCTACTGAAAGTCACTAATAGATTTAAGAACTAAAATAATTGTAAAGAATGAGAATATGAGGGATAACTCAATCACTAAAGGAACTAAGCCATTAAGAAAGTAATAGGTAAAACTGAATAAATGAATTGCTGGGAACACCGATCATTAAAACTATGGGCTGAAATTAGTTTATGCGGCGCGGGTCTCAGGGGTAGTCCGGAAGTGGGTGCTGTTGTGGGACCGTCTTAAGAGGCTGTAAGTGAAGATCACCAGAGGAGGTCATGTCGCGTCTCACATGACCAGGGAGTTGTGGGTGTAGCCCGACAGAGTGAGATGTGTGTTGGTGTGACTCCTGTAGTAGTTATATATGTTCCAGTTAAGTTGTAATAAAACCCACATATTCTTTGGATGTTACTTGTAGTCCTGTGAGTCTTACAATAGTTCACATACTAAAGGAACAGGTAATATTACAGGTGCCATTCCACACAGGAGAAATGCAGCCTGGAGGTGCAGGGCCCATTCAAAGCTGGTGTGGGGGCAGGCGATGAGGTGTCGATATCAGTGTTGCCTGATGTGGAAGCAGGTGCTGATGCCATTTTTAAAGGTCTACCAGCCCTGCATTCCTTCCTGCCTTGCACTTTGCAGTCGCCACAATAGCAGTGCTATTCTCTTTCTCTTCTTCCTTCTAGTAATGCTGCATTGCATGAGGGTACCAGCGAGTGGCAACTGGGGCAATCATCTTTCCTATCACCTCATTCAGCACTACCTTCACTTTTTCAGCCATCAAACAAAGACTGTGAGCATTGTAACTCCATTACCTGGCCACGGACTCCAGTTCCTGCCACTGCATTTTATTGTGCCAACAATGGAAGCTGTTAGTTAACCAAAAAAGATAACTATACATTAAAAATAAAGCAGTCTTTGTAAAAGCTATCAAGATTTTTGACCCCAGCAGCAGCCATTTACCTTTAACCGATCATATTCCTTTAAATTTACCTTGCTTATTTATCTTCTAGGCAGCCTTTTGAGATGCCAGACAATTTCCCCTCCCCTGTCCCCTTGGCAAACTCCGAAGTCAGTCCTGAAATTCCCACATTTTATAAATGTAACCAACTCTGTAAAATCAGGTGAGGTCAGCATACTAACACTGTGTTCGGTGTGTTAATAATTTATGTAAACCTAAACACTCCATTGGAGAACCTATCCAAGCATGTAGAAAGAAGGATCAGGGAAAGATGTTATTTATTTAATATTGAGTCTGAAGATGGTGGAAAATTATGAGGTAAGGAGCTAGGGAGGAATTGCTTCCTCAAGCATTGTGTGAGGTGTTTTTCACCTCCAATACAGTAATCTGGGCAGAACTGATCTCACTTAATGCAAGACAGCCAGTATCACTACAGCTTGCATTTATGTGTGTGTGAGCACCCCTGGGAAAACCTCTCTTCTCTTACCCTGTCAATTACTTGCTTGTAGGTACTGATGTCATGGTAGACAAATAGCTCCAACAAATCTGCCAGGTGTCAACTCCCTCTCTGCTGACAAAGAACCTGTTAAAGTCACCTGAGGCTGCTGATTTGCTGGTTTAGAATTTATTGATTTGCAGATTTAGATTGCTACCTCAAAACCTACATTATACATATTTTCAACATGCTATGAAACAGTTCCAAAGATTTATGACATCAATTAGATCTTGAAGTTATTGAGGAGATAGTTTTATCTTGGTGATGTATCCAATTTACTTTTATAAGATTAGTTAACTCACCAGAGAGCCCGTAAATGTACACCAGCTTAACAAAAACAGATCAATTGGCAGTGAAGAGCTCAACTGATAGAATGGATATTAAAGTCAGTGATACACGGCAGTTGAATCTCCAAAATATGGCAATAAGAGTTTCATCCACTGTAGTAATTTTACTGTAAACTATTATTTCCATACACCTCAGTATTGAAAAAAATACTACCCCAGCACCAGTTTACTAATATTCAGTCTAATAGAACCTCTGTCCTGCTTCCTCGGTATTGCACACATTTTGGCCACTGATCTCCAGCCAGCGAAAGCAAGAAAATGCTCAGAGGTTAATATTTGGCTTTTCTAGTATTTCAATCTCCAATGTTGTCTACAAGTTGGCACTTAGCCTCCATTGGAGAAAACACTCCACACCCTGGCTCAGATTTCATGATCGCAGTGAAGTGACAGCACTTGCCACTGACCTTGAAGAAAGCTGCCACGAAGATCTAGCCATCTCTGTGGCATGGAATTCCCCTTTTGTGGCATCAGTTTGAACCTGGTGCCAAGTCATGAGGATCTCCAGGCGTTCAGCAACAGTACTGCCATCAAGCAGGGTAAGCAGCCAATCACATTGAAGTATTCTCAGACAGCAAATCAAGAAGTGAAATGCACTGACTTTTTCACTCTTAATTAAAATTTTACAGAGAAGTGGGAATATGAGGAAACGTTTTTTTTTATGCAGCGGGTGGTAATGATCTGGAACCCTTTGCCCACAAAAGTGGGGGAAGCAGAGACGATCAATGACTTCAAGAGGAAGTTGGATGACCACCTGAGAGAAATAGACTTGCAGGGCTACGGGATTGAGCCAGGGAGTGGGACTGACAGCATAGCTCTGTGGAGAGCTGGCATGGACTCGATGGGCCGAATGGCCCCCTTCTGTGCTGTAAATGCCTCTATGACTCTATAACATATATAGATTGAGGTAAAAGCTGATGTATCATAAACTTTTAAAAAAAGTATTTTAAAAATAAATTTTTATCATAATGGAGAAATCTGACAGTTCACAAATATAAAATTAGTTTTTCACGGCCAGAGAGACTGTTCAACAGTAATTTGTTCAGAGTTAAAAACCCAGTTACACCTCATCTAAAAAGGTGTAACTTTTTCAAGGGTTTTTACAACAAGACTGATAATGTAAAAATTGTAAGTTTTTGTCAGTCAAGTGATTTCTACTTGATTACAGTCTGGGGGTACTTCAACAGTACTCCCTATGGGGAAGGGTCACATCACTGACTGTAATTTCTGGACTTCCATGCTTAATTGCACAAATGTGGACTCCAGACGTTGCTGTCAGTTTCAGAGGAGTAATGACAGCAAACACAAGCCCCTGTGTTATAAATAAAGCTGTTTGGCCTACACAATGGATTCTGGAATAGCCTTGCTCCTAACAGCGGTCTTCCTGTTACTGGAGATTGAAAACAAAAGAACAATAAATACTAACAGCAGGAACATGGCATTGGGGTGCACTCTATGACATAGCATGGTGGAGCATTTATGAGATTGACCCTTCCCAAAATGTTAATGAGTGACACAATCTTTAACTTCCATGTTTAAAGTAAAACTAGAGGATTTAGAAGATATAAAGAAGTGGGGGAAAGAAAACTAAACAATATATAATAGAAAACTAGAAACTCCTAAAAGGGTATGAATGGGAAATTAGAAAAATAAATTACAATCAGCATTGACAGAAACAGACCCTTCAGAGCACAAAAAGTATTTACAAATAATGGATCTCTTTTAGAGACATTTAATATAATGAAAACCTTGAGTTCTTTTTCCAAAGCAATTTTCACAATAAAATATGTGAGCAATGTTCCCTTTGCTATGATTGGATGGGCCCTTCCAAATTTGTGAAAATAAATGCATTATAAACTGAAGGGTTTGAACATTTATAAAGTGTTGAAATTAGACAGAAGGCATTCAAGAGTATTTGATAAATTAGAATGAAAGTAGTGAGTTGTGATGGAATGTTTTCACACTCACTGGGCACAAGGGTTGCACCAAAACATTAAAAATTGGTTAATTTTGAATGAAAAATAAACACTGGTCAAAAGTATGATGCTGCAAGTTATACATTTTAAACAATAAGACTGATAAGAGAAATATTGCTGTATATTGTAAAAGAAACAATACATGTACATCAGTGAAGATAAAGATTGCAACTACCTGAATGTAATAGATTGGCTATGCCTAATCAATTAATTGGAGGTTTTTGAGGACATAACTGAACTGATTAACAATGGTTCATATATATATCTTGACTCTTAGAAAGCACTTGATAAGATCCCTCATAATAGACCTGTGGCTAAAATAAAATTTGCTGGATTAAGGGAAGAAACTGTTCATTGGAAGGGGATTGGACAGAGGGGAAGGAACAAATAATCAATTGTAGTATTGTGACCACCAGAGTGACCCTGCAACCTCCACTGTTCACATAAAATTTTACTTTTTGACTGTACCACCTGTTGATTGAAGAACAGGTAATATTCTAGAAATGACTACTGGATGATATTACAATCAATTTATCATTTTATATGATATTTGTTTCAGCTGATCGTATATCAGTATGTGGTGAACTCTGCTCTTGAAATACTCCCAGGATTTCCCCAACTTAGTCCTCTTGAGTGTACAGCAGACACAGGTTTCTATATCCTTTGGCCTTCATAGCATAATATAATTGTTATTGAGGTTTGTTAAGTGGAAAATTATTTTTCTCCTAAAGTGACAGTTGTAGAAACTCGTAAGCTGGCAGTCTGTATTTCTTTATTGTCATTGAGCATTAGATGGATTTAATGGCAGCAATTGAGTGCAATTTCTGGCAGGAAACAAGCTCACACAATAATTGCCTGCAATTTTTAAGTTCTACTCTGTCATAATATCTGTCAGTAATAGCTGATGACTGAGTCATTAAGAGACAACGGAAGTAATGATTAAAAGGACAGAATAACTGAAACCAGCCAGCAGCACTTTTTAATCACAAATTCCATTGCTTAAAATTGCTTGTATGTAGTCCAACTTGATGGTGACCTTCATGCCACTAGAGCATTATAAAATGTGATTTTAGCAGCTTACCCAAACATATTATTACATGCAAACAGGCTGGGAGAAAGATCAAAAAGAAGTACCAATACTGAGGGCACCTTGTAATTACTTTGATTGAAAATAAATGTAAGATTTTTAAGATCCAATGGACTACTTGTGATAAATTGTTGTTTGAATTTCCTCCCCTTGTAGTTGGCTGGCACCAAGTGGCCATTCTCCATTTGTAAGTTTAGAGAATGAATGTCAGCAATTGTTCCACCTACCCATGTAAAAGCTGAACCCAATCTTATCTTCAAC
The DNA here is from genome assembly GCF_036365525.1 of Heterodontus francisci. NCBI lineage: Eukaryota > Metazoa > Chordata > Chondrichthyes > Heterodontiformes > Heterodontidae > Heterodontus > Heterodontus francisci. The sequence goes on along the minus strand of NC_090380.1, from coordinate 43,849,434 downwards.
TGTTTCTCCCTTGTTAATATTTCCCACCAGAAGTCACTAAATAGCAATCAGCAGCAGGAGGCTTCGCTGATTTTCACCTTACTGGTGACCCTAACATCATTCTTTTCCACTGAGATCAACAAATTCAGCAGAGGAACGCAAATTGGATGGGCACTTGAGGGAAATATACTTACAGGGCTAAGGGGAAGGGGACTAACTGGATTGCTCTGCAGAGAGCTGGCATGGACTTGATGGGCTGAATGGCCTCTTTCTGTGCCTCTATGACTCTATGAAAGGGGTTTAACCAGAGATCTGCCTGCTCTGTACTTCACAGTATCACATTTACCCACTAAGACAGAGGTGATGCCTGAATGATATTTTGTAAAAAATGCCAAGATTTCTCTAATGTTGTTTCGATGTCATTAAATTGGCAACAAAAACTGCTATGCTACTTGTGATGCTCTTGGAACTAAAATAAGATTCAGCCAAGATTAGTAAAAGATATGAGATTGCATGCTATTGTAAACAATGGATTCCTTTTATTCTTCTACTTTCAGTTTTCCAGCACCCTCTGCTGGCTTATGTGTGTATTATTATGACCAGCTGGGCCCACATCAGAGACGCCAACTATGACTCAGCAATGGCCACCTATGGCAAACGTGGAGTGGAATGCATGCTGGTTTCAATCTCACATTGAAGAGCTGGAACCTGTCATAGCCGCTAAGCGCACTGCACTGTTGAACTACAAGAAAGCCCCCAGCGAGTTAACATCCGTAGCACTTAAAGCAGCCAGAAGTGCTGCACAAAGAACAGCCAGGCGCTGCGCAAATGACTACTGGCAACACCTATGCAGTCATATTCAGCTGGCCTCTGACACCAGAAATATCAGAGGAATGTATGATGGCATTAAGAGAGCTTTTGGGCCAACCATCAAGAAGATCGCCCCCCTCAAATCTAAATCAGGGGACACAATCACTGACCAACGCAAGCAAATGGACCGCTGGGTGGAGCACTACCTGGAACTGTACTCCAGGGAAAATGTTGTCACTGAGACCGCCCTCAATGCAGCCCAGTCTCTGCCAGTCATGGATGAGCTGGATGTACAGCCAACAAAATCAGAACTCCGTGATGCCATTGATTCTCTTTGCTTGAGTCGCTTTAAACAGTCTCCAGAAGCTGGCTGAGCGTGTCTACCCTGAGGCACAGTGTGGCCTTCGAGCAGAGAGATCCACCATTGACATGCTGTTCTCCCTTCGCTAGCTACAGGAGAAATGCCGTGAACAACAGATGCCCCTCTACGTTGCTTTCATTGATCTCACCAAAGCCTTTGACCTCGTCAGCAGACGTGGTTGCTTCAGACTACTAGAAAAGATCGGATGCCCACCAAAGCTACGAAGTATCATCACCTCATTCCATGACAATATGAAAGGCACAATTCAGCATAGCGGCGCCTGATCAGACACCTTTCCTATCCTGAGTAGCGTGAAACAGGGCTGTGTTCTCGCACCTACACTGTTTGGGATCTTCTTCTCACTGCTGCTCTCACATGCATTCAAGTCTTCAGAAGAAGGAATTTTCCTCCACACAAGATCAGGTGGCAGGTTGTTCAACCTTGCCCATCTTAGAGCGAAGACCAAAGTACGGAAAGTTCCTCATCAGGGAACTCCTCTTTGCTGACGATGCTGCATTAACATCTCACGCTGAAGAGTGTCTGCAGAGACTCATCGACAGGATTGCGGCTGCCTGCAACGAATTTGGTCTAACCATCAGCCTCAAGAAAACGAACATCATGGGACAGGACGTCAGAAATGCCCCATCCATAAATATAAGTGACCACACTCTGGAAGTGGTTCAAGAGTTCACCTACCTAGGCTCAACTATCACCAGTAAGTAACCTGTCTCTAGATGCAGAAATCAACAAGCGCATGGGAAAGGCTTCCTCTGCTATGTCCAGACTGGCCAAGAGAGTGTGGGAAAATGGCGCACTGACACAGAACACAAAAGTCCAAGTGTATCAAGCCTGTATCCTCAGTACCTTGTTCTACGGTAGCGAGGCCTGGACAACGTACGTCAGCCAAGAGCGACGTCTCAATTCATTCCATCTTCGCTGCCTCCGGAGAATCCTTGGCATCAGGTGGCAGGACCGTATCTCCAACACAGAAGTCCTCGAGGCGGCCAACATCCCCAGCATATACACCCTACTGAGCCAGCGGCGCCTGAGATGGCTTGGCCATGTGAGCCGCATGGAAGATGGCAGGATCCCCAAGGACACATTGTACAGCGAGCTCGTCACTGATTTCAGACCCACCGGCCGTCCTTGTCTCCACTTTAAAGACGTCTGCAAACGCGCCATGAAGTCCTGTGACATTGATCACAAGTTGTGGGAGTCAGTTGCCAGCGATTGCCGGAGCTGGCGGGCAACCATAAAGGGGGGGCTAAAGCGTGGTGAGTCGAAGAGACTTAGCAGTTGGCAGGAAAAAAGACAGCAGCGCAAGGGGAGAGCCAACTGTGTAACAGCCCCGACAACCAATTTTATCTGCAGCACCTGTGGAAGAGTCTGTCACTCTGGAATTGGCCTTTATAGCCACTCCAGGCACTGCTTCACAAACCACTGACCCCCTCCACCCGCTTACCCATTGTCTCTCGAGACAAGGAGGCCAAAGAAGATTATGACCAGATGAGAAATGTGTCTAGGGGTCTTTTGCAGTCTTTACCTGGTCTTGTTGTAACAGGGTTTTATTTTTAAACATACTGTGTTTTGAGCTCCCCCCCCCCCCCTTTTGTGAATCCTTGTTCACAACTTTCCAATTATAAGGCAAAGAAACCAACACACCAGGTTTTCTCAAGTTTAAAGGAGAAAGATGAAATTTATTAAACCTTAAGCTTAAACTCTAATATGGTTCACACCTATGGATATACGATGCGCCCATGCTAGCAGTCACACGCAATATACACATGCAGATAGGGACAAAAAAAGAGAAGAGGAAAATATAGTGGAGAGGAGTTTGAGGCAATATCAAGACTCTCTTGTTTACTATGCTTCGAGCTCACTTGATTGTAGGTAGTCTTGCTGTTCGTCGGGGCCCAGTGTTCCTTTTAAAACTTGTTCATGTAGGAGACTTTTCTCTCTCTGAGGTTTACATGTTTTCACAAGATTCAGTTCCGTGGGAAAGAGATGGAGCAGGCAGACAGGAAAGGAGGTAATTCTTGCTTCAGTTCCAGGAGCACACGGTGTTCTGCGTTCAAATTCTGTTTTTCCAATTTAAAACTCCCCGAGTTGGCCAGGTCTCTTCTGTGTTTTGGGGCAGGGATTGGTTCTTCATTGTTCCAACACCGTCTGTTACTATGCAAATGTCTTTCCAGTCAGGGGCTTGCAATTTTAAGTTTTAATGTTCATGTGGTGAAATGTGTGCCTCAGTCTTGGTAGGTGGGGTCTTGCCTGACAGTATGGTAGCCTCAAGTGAACAAAATGCACAATCAATTTTCAAAACTCTACATCCCTCCCCTTCTTAGTAAATGAGAGGCATAGCATGTTTCAATGGTTTGTTTCCAAAAGTGTAAACAATAAACAGAGATAGTTCACATCGTAACATGGTCATTTAAGTATGGTGGACGTTTTCTCTCACGAGTAGGATATTGTCTGACATCAAATGTAGGCTCATTTGACTCAAGTTCTTCATCTGAGATGTCAATGTCGAAATCGGATTCAATGCTTACGAGAGGTGTTTTCAGTGCTTTGGAGAATGACACATTTCATGTGATGATTTGTGAACTGCACTTAGCAGTGAACATTGATCCTTTTGATGAAGGATCACTGACCTGAAACGTTAACTCTGCCAGACCTGCTGAGTATTTCCAGCATTTCTTGTTTTTAGTTCAGATTTCCAGCATCTGCAGTGTTTTGCTTTTATTTTATTGATCCTTTTGTGTTAGTCACAACAAATGGTTGGATGTCATAAGGGGCAGTTTGTTTTCTAACATGACCATCATGTTTCACAAGTACTTTATCTATGACACCCCATGTGATTGAGAATGCTTCTCTCCCTGTTTGCTCTACAGGCGTTAATGATCTGCTTGCCATTGCAACGATTGATGGGTTACCTGTCTTGTCTTTCTGCACGAGAAATGCACCTAAGCCAACCGGGCTTGCATCCACATCAAGCTGGGTGGTTTTCTCAGGGTTGAAAGAGGCATTTTTGCAACTTTCTGACAAACATTGTTTGATCTGGTGTACTTCCTGTTTGTGTGATTTAGTCCATTCCCACTTGTCTCTTTTGTCAGATTGTGTAGGGGGGCGGATAGTTTAGCGAGGTCAGGAATGAATTGACTGCAGTATGTGATGAGTCCGAGCAGACTCCGGGCTTCTTGACATTTGCAGGATCCACAGCATTTGCAGTGGCTTCCACTTTCTGTGGATCTGGTGATACTCCTTCATCACTGATCACATTATTGAAGAATTCAATTCTGCTTTTATTCAAGGTGAGATTGCATTCTGTAAGATGTTGTAGGCATGTCTCAAGTTCCCTTTCAGTGTGTCAGTAGATGAGAATGTTATCGCTGATTTTCAGCGTGCCTTCAAATCCTTGCAGTGCAGATTGAATCATGTGCTGAAATACCTCAGCTGCTGAGTTGACTCCAAAGTTGAACCTTTTATATCGGAAAAGTCCAATGTGAGTAGAGAATACAGTAAGATATCTCAATTCTTCTGCAGGCTCGATTTAATGGTAGCCTGCATTGAGGTCAAGTTTAGCAAAGTGTTTAGCACCGTTCACTTTCTCTATGTTATCATCGATTGTCGGTGTCAAGTGTCTTTCTCGTTGTATGGCTTGGTTTGGTGATTGTATATCAACGCAGATTCTAATCTGGTTCTCGCTCTTAGGTTTCTTGAAGACTTGTATGGGTAAGACCCAAGGAGTAGGCTCATCCCCAACTTTCTCAGTAATGTCAAGGTCAAGTAGTCGTTGAAGTTCCTTTTTTGTCTGTTTCCTGTCCTGAAATGGTATTCGTCGCTGTTGATGTGTGACTAGGGGCACATTAATGTCTACATACAGTTTGTATGTAACATCTTTCAGCTTGCCAATACCAGTGAAGCTATCAGCATACAGTTCAAGAATGTTTTTGTTATGTGAAGGAATTAGTATGTGACTGCAATCATGTGCAGATCTGCTGCTGTGTGAAAACTGATATGCATGTCACGTTTTCAGATATGACATAGACTAGAGCTTTTGTTCTAATGTCTGGTGTTTCAAAAAATCCAAGGATTTTCAGCTGTTGTCACTGTTGTAAGGGAAAATGTTTATATTCCCTGGTTTGCAGAGAATGGGGCAATCCTGAAGTTGGTGAATGTTTTGTCTCCCATGACATTGACAGATGCTCCTGTGCCTATGAGAGCATCTACGTCCGAGCAGCCAATGGTCACTGTCACATATGGCTATTTGCTGTGTCTGAGAGAGAGGACAAAAGTATGTTCAGGGTCATCCACCTCTATGTTGGCAACATTCTCACCTTTTTGCTGTGGTACATTTATGTGGCACCCTTTTGTTGGTGTTGGTGTTAGTAGTTGATTTTGCTGATGGGCGACAAACACGAGCAAAGTGGTTGGGTTTTCCACAGCTTTACATAGTTTACTGGTAGCAGGACACTGTCCGGTGTGGATAAGCATGGCCACAGTAGAAATATTCTTTGGATAAGTCGCAACTGTGTTTGTGAGATGGCTGTTGTTGCATTGCAGGTAGTTTCCTGGCATGTGAGCGATAAACAGTGTTCACAAGAGTTGAAATTGGAGTGTGGTAGCTCCTGTTGGCAGCCTCAACTTCAGTAGCTCTGGACTCAGCACTAGTGATCTTGCTAACTCCAGCAGCTTTGACAGCTTTCTGTCTTTCTCGAATAGTTAACTAGAGAGGCAGCCTTCAATTATTTGTGTTTTGATTTGCTATTCAACATGCTCAACATCACCAAAGTCACTTTTGGTTGCTGGTTGCCTCAAATGCGTGCAATATTGGTCAATTGTCTTGTTTGCTTCTTGCTTAGTGTGTCGGAAGACAATAGTTTTATATATTGTATTTTTCTTGGGCGTGACGTAGGTAGTTAGCGCATATTTTGCTGAGTCATAATCATTTTGCTCAGGGTTAAGTGTCTCAAAGGGGAGAAGTAAGGCCCTTTTTCTTTTGCCATCTGTGATTGCGAAACATGCTATTGTGCCTTCGAAATGTTGCAGCCACTTTTGCCAACGTGGGAATACAGATCATGGCTCTGAATATACATCAAAAGGTAATATATTGGACATAGACAATGCCATATTCATCAGCAATGAAGTGATAGTGTGTGATCAAGAATCCAGATTGCATTCCTTTCAGAGAAAAACTTCTCTGCAATGATCCTAAATTATATTTTTTTCGATTGGATGGTTATTTTGGAGAGATCAGTGTGTGTGTATACACTATACAAGCTGCCTGCGTGTGTCTAACACAATCTCCAACTTAAAATGCTGTCATCAGAAAGCAAACAAATGCCTTCCAAAAGTGTCATACCTGAAAGCAATGTTTCCTCTTGTTCACCATCTGTTTTCTATTTTTTTCACCAACGTCGTCGTCATTGTGGTGTTCTTGGCACGAAAGTAAGATTCAGCCAAGATTAACAAAAGAAATGAGACTGCCTGCTGTTGGAAACAATGGATTTCTTTTATTCTTCTACTTTCATTTTCCAGCTTGGGCTGCTGGCTCATGTGTGCATGGTAACCTCAAGTGAACAAAATGCACAATGCGATTTTCAAAACACTATACTACTGGCTGTGCCAAGACAGATTCTGTTGATTAACTAAGCTTAAATGAGTCCATGGCTGTGTAATAAAAAGGTGCACCATACGAGGCGGGACCAAATTGCAAACTCCTACCCGAGCATCAATAGCCAGAATAGTGACTTTGCTTACCAAAAAAATAACCTGTTTGAAGAAAACATGAACTAGAGGGTGGAGTTGTAAAAATAATTACTATTTCTATCGGGAGGAAAGGATCACTATTTTTAATGCACTCTGAAGAGTAGTTACACTGAGGCTAATTCATAGCAGACAATTTCTGTAAGCTGCAGAGTCAATGGCCCTTCACTCAGTGGGGATGGGTGAGGGGAGGCACGGTGGTGGGGGGCAGGCTCCAGAGGCTGCTTCAAAATTCCCTGAATCTCAGTTTTCTGACATATTGGAACAGTCTTATCAGCAGCATTCCTGAGCTGTGATATGAAAGGTGTGCTGGAGAAGAACAGTTGTGCCAACAGACTGACTAGTGAGCCAATATAGAAACATAGAAAAATAGGAGCAGGAGTAGGCCATTCGGCCCTTCGAGCCGGCTCCGCCATTCAATACCATCGTGGCTAATCATCCAAACTCAATAACCTGTTCCCGCTTTCTCCCCGTATCCCTTGATCCCATTAGCCCTAAGAACTATATCTAACTATTTCTTGAATATATTTAATGATTTGGCCTCAACTGCTTTCCATGGTAGAGAATTCCACAGGTTCACCACTCTCTGTGTGAAGAAATCTCTCCTCATCTCAGTCCTAAATGGCTTACCCCTTATCCTTAGACTGTGACCCCTGGTCCTGGACTCTCCCGCCATTGGGAACATCCTTCCTGCATTTAGTCTGTCCAGTCCTGTTAGAATTTTATAGGTTTCTATGAGATCCCCTCTCATTCTTCTAAACTCTAGCGAATACAAGCCTAATCGACCCAATCTCTCTTCATACGTCAGTCCTGCCATCCCAGGAATCAGTCTGGTAAACCTTCGCTGCACTCCCTCCATAGCAAGAACATCCTTCCTCAGATAAGGAGACCAAAACTGCACACAATACTCCAGATGTGGTCTCACCAAGGCCCTGTATAATTGCAGCAAGACATCCTTGCTCCTGTACTCGAATCCTCTTGCTATGAAAGCCAACATACCATTCGCCTTCCTAACTGCTTGTTGCACCTGAATGCTTGCTTTCAGTGACTGGTGCACAAGGACACCCAGGTCTCGCTGTACCTCCCCCTTTCCCAATCTATTGCCATTCAGATAATCTGCCTCTCTGTTTTTGCCACCAAAGTGGATAACCTCACATGTATCCACATTATACTGCATCTGCTATGTATTTGCCCTCTCACTCAACCTGTCCAAGTCACACTGGAGCTTCTCTGCATCCTCCTCACAGCTCACACTCCCACCCAGCTTTGTGTCATCTGCAAACTTGGAAATGTTGCATTTAATTCCCTCATCTATATCATTAATATATATTGTGAATAGCTGGGGTCCTAGCACTGATCCCTGCGGTACCTCACTAGTCACTGCCTGCCACTCGGAAAAAGACCCATTTATTCCTACTCTTTGTTTCCTGTCTGCCAACCAGTTCTCTATCTGTGTTAGTACCTTACCCCCAATCCCATGTGCTTTAATTTTTCTCGCGAATCTCTTATATTGGACCTTATCAAAAGCCTTCTGAAAGTCCAAATACACCACATCCACTGGTACTCCCTTATCTATTCTAGTTACATCCTCAAAAAATTCCAGTAGATTTGTTAAGCATGATTTCCCTTTCGTGAATCCATGTTGACTTTTTCTGATCCTGTCACTGTTTTCCAAGTGCTCTGCTATTATATCTTATATAATGGACTCTAGCATTTTCCCCAGTACTCTCTTTCTCTCTTTGGCCTCCTTGTCTCGAGAGACAATGGGTAAGCGCCTGGAGGGGGTCAGTGGTTTGTGGAGCTGCGCCTGGAGTGGCTATAAAGGCCAATTCTAGAGTGACAGACTCTTCCACAGGTGCTGCAGATAAAATTGGTTGTCAGGGCTGTTACACAGTTGGCTCTCTCCTTGCGCTTCTGTCTTTTTTCCTGCCAACTGCTAAGTCTCTTCGACTCACCACGCTTTAGCCCCGCCTTTATGGTTGCCCGCTAGCTCTGGCGATCACTGGCAACTGACTCCCACGACTTGTGATCAGTGTCACAGGACTTCATGGCGTGTTTGCAGACGTCTTTAAAGCAGAGCCATGGACGGCTGGTGGGTCTGGTACCAGTGATGAGCTCGCTGTACAATGTATCCTTGGGGATCCTGCCATCTTCCATGTGGCTCACATGGCCAAGCCATCTCAGGCGCCGCTGGCTTAGTAGGGTGTATATGCTGGGGATGTTGGCCGCCTGGAGGACTTCTGCCACCTGATGCCAAGGATTCTCCAGAGGCAGCGAAGATGGAATGAATTGAGACGTCGCTCTTGGCTGACGTACGTTGTCCAGGCCTCGCTGCCATAGAGCAAGGTACTGAGGACACAGGCTTGATACACTTGGACTTTTGTGTTCTGTGTCAGTGCGCCATTTTCCCACACTCTCTTGGCCAGTCTGGACATAGCAGTGGAAGCCTTTCCCATGCGCTTGTTCAATTCTGCATCGAGAGACAGGTTACTGGTGATAGTTGAGCCTAGGTAGGTGAACTCTTGAACCACTTCCAGAGTGTGATCGCCGATATTGATAGATGGGGCATTTCTTACGTCCTGTCCCATGATGTTCGTTTTCTTGAGGCTGATGGTTAGGCCAAATTCATTGCAGGCAGCCGCAAACCTGTCGATGAGTCTCTGCAGACTCTCTTCAGTGTGAGATGTTAATGCAGCATCGTCAGCAAAGAGGAGTTCCCTGATCAGGACTTTTCGTACTTTGATCTTCGCTTTTAGGTGGGCAAGGTTGAACAACCTGCCACCTGATCTTGTGTGGAGGAAAATTCCTTCTTCTGAGGACTTGAATGCATGTGAGAGCAGCAGGAAGAAGAAGATCCCAAACAGTGTAGGTGCGAGAACACAGCCCTGTTTCACACCACTCAGGATTGGAAAGGGGTCTGATGAGGCACCGCTATGCTGAATTGTGCCTTTCATATTGTCATGGAATGAGATGATGATACTTAGTAGCTTTGGTGGGCATCCAATCTTTTCTAGTAGTCTGAAGAGACCACTTCTGCTGACGAGGTCAAAGGCTTTGGTGAGATCAATGAAAGCAACGTAGAGGGGCATCTCTTGTTCACGGCATTTCTCCTGTAGCTAGCGAAGGGAGAATAGCATGTCAATGGTGGATCTCTCTGCTCGAAAGCCACACTGTGCCTCAGGGTAGACACGCTCAGCCAGCTTCTGCAGCCTGTTTAAAGCGACATGAGCGAAGACCTTCCCCACTATGCTGAGCAGGGAGATTCCACGGTAGTTGTTGCAGTCACTGCGGTCACCCTTGTTCTTATAGAGGGTGATGATATTGGCATCGCGCATGTCCTGTGGTACTGCTCCCTCATCCGAGCACAGGCAAAGCAGTTCGTGCAGAGCTGAAAGTATAGCAGGCTTGGCACTCTTGATTATTTCAGGGGTAATGCCGTCCTTCCCAGGGGCTTTTCCGCTGGCTAGAGAATCAATGGCATCACTGAGTTCCGATTTTGTTGGCTGTACGTCCAGCTCATCCATGACTGGCAGAGACAGGGTTGCATTGAGGGTGGTCTCAGTGACAACATTTTCCCTGGAGTACAGTTCTAGGTAGTGTTCCAGCCAGCAGTCCATTTGTTTGCGTTGGTCAGTGATTGTGTCCCCTGATTTAGATTTGAGGGGGGCAATGATGTCAGGCTAACTGGTCTATAATTCCCTGTTTTCTCTCTACCTCATTTTTTAAATAGGGGGGTTACATTAGCTACTCTCCAATCCGTTGGAACTGTTCCAGAGTCTATAGAGTTTTGAAAAATGACCAGCAATGCATCTACTATTTCTGGGGCCACTTCCATAAGTACTCTGGGATATAGATTATCAGGCCCTGGGGATTTATCGGCCTTCAATCCCATCAATTTCCCGAACACCATTTCCCTACTAACACTGATTTCATACAGTTCCTCCTCCTCACTAGACCCTATGTTCCCCAACGTTTCTGGGAGGTAATTTGTGTCCTCCTTTGTGAAGACAGAACCAAAGTATGTATTTAATTGGTCTGCCATTTCTTTGTTCCCCATTATAAATCCCCCGTTTCTGATTGTAAGGGACCCACATTTGTCTTCACTAATCTTTTTCTCTTCACAGTCAGTTTTTATGTTCTCTGCAAACTTACTGTCATACTCTATTTTCCCCTTCTTAATCAATCCCTTTGTCCTCCTTTGCTGAATTATAAACTGCTCCTAATCCTCAGGTTTGCTGCTTGTTCTGGCTGTTTTATATTTCTCCTCCTTGGATCTAATACTATCCCTAATTTCTTTTGTAAGCCGTGGTTGAGCCACCCTTCCTGTTTTATTTTTACGCCAGACAGGAATGAACAATTGTTGTAATTCATCCCTGTACTCTTTAAATACTACCCATTGCCTATTGCCTATGGTCCTAACTAACTTGCTCCCAATAATAAATGGAAGTTAGACTTGTATTTAATTAGCATCTTTCACAAACTTGGACATCCTTAAATGCTTTATGGCCCATGAAGTGCTTTTGAAATGTTGTCACGGATGTAATGTAGTCTTCTATATGCATCTGGTATAGAGTCATTTCTGTGGTATAACTTTATAAACACTAATTATTTGTAAGAAAAGTGCAACTGATACCACAGTCACATGGCATTTGGGCCAATAGAAAACTCCTAGTGCCCCCTCTAGTGTTTGGATGAATACACTATTTCCCACCTTCCTTTAAGATAGACCTACAGCATATTTTTTTAATTGTGATTTGTTTTTCTCACATCCAAATCTCAATTTCCCACATTGATCTCCATCTGCCAGTTTGTCTACTCACTTAATCTGTTTATGTCCCTTTGTAATTCCTCCCCCTATTCACACAACTTACTCTGCCACCTAACTTAGTGTTTTCTCTAAACGTGGATATGATACTTGCTATTCCTTCATCCAAGTCATTTATATATATATTGAAAAGCCCCAGTACAGATCCTTAAGAAATATCAGACTTCGCACTTCCCATCATATGAGAATGAATCCATTATCCCTTCTCTCCATCTCCTACCTCCCAACCAATTACATATCACAAGGTTACCTCTAATGCTGTGTGCTCTGCAAATAATGGTGACATGGTGAACTGTTGTAAAATTAAATGCATCCAGGGAAATTATATCTATGATATTACATTTGGTACATGCGGTCTATTGAAAATTCCTATGTAAATCACTTCAGGAAATTCCATTATAAGAGTGTCCACGTTTTTATGAACCCTGGCTATGAAAAAGTTTGTGTTGCTATAATAGGTCTTTAAATATTAGAGATGTCACACCTTGTCTGTCATTGTCACGTGTACACTGGAGCCTGCTAACTGCGAACCCTGTGCCCAAGCTTATCTCTAGGTCCCTCTGCTGGAGCTTCATCTCCTGTTGTATTTTTGTTTCCAATATTTAGATTTATTTAAAGTTCCTGCAAAATTCATCCTAAGAAGTCTTTATTTTTATATTGCCTCAGTATTGACACCTTGCCCCAGCTTCTGTTAGTGGTTTTGACACCCCTTCTCCCAAAGCTTGCAAGCTGAAGTTCTTTGCCTATTCCAGGCCCTATTAGTGTCCCACCAACATTATCCACATTGCAGAAGCCTGGCAGACCAGAGTATAATTGTGCTTGCATCTGTTGGGGGGGGGAACTTATCTTACATTCGGGTATAATTGTGAATAATTATCACTTTCTAGTATAGTGATTTTTGTATATGGGACGCAGGATATTTATTGTGTTTGTGAGGGGGTGATGATAACTAATGTATTTTCAGGTGTAAATACATTTCTGGGGATAGGGTTTATTATATTAATTTAGGTGTAGATGCATTTGTTTGGAGGTGCAACTAGACAGGAAGGATTAGAGAAGTCAGTGTGGGAGAGACCAGCAAACATTCAACTGCAGCGAAGGATAGACGATTGCGGAATCAAACCAGGAATGAGATACAGGAGGGTGAACCTGAGACAGATTATGAGATCATCCACAGAGAGGAGTTAAGGGTGCAGCAACAGTGCAAGACATCAGATATCTATCTGAGAGCGAAATAGGGAGGGTAAAGCATTAAGTAGCATCATGTAGCCATGGGATTTGGTAGGAGGAGGAGTCAGGAGTTATACCTGGATTAAGTGCTCTGCTAGTGTGTTATGGAGAGGTAATGAGGTATAATGCAGCACACTGTCGCATTAGTATACTCGAAAGAAGACAATTCTTTTTACTGTTTACTTGGTAAGGGGATGGTTTGGTCGGGGGATGCTGTGGCGTTAAGGCATTAGCAGATATGCATAAGGAGAAAGACGGACACACAGGTTTGGGAGTGTGAAACAGGAGCCATGATGTTGCAGGTGGTGTCACAAGTGCAATACAGCTACAAGCGGCAAATTAAGAGACAGGATGTACACAGATAGTTGAAATGTTAGCTCGGCTCAGTGATAGCACTGTCACCTCTGAGTTAGAAGTTTGTGCGTACACGCTCCACTGCAAGACCTGATCACATAATCTAGGCAGTACAAAGGGAATACTACATTGTTAGAGATGCTGTCTTTTAGATAAGACAATTAAACTGAGATCCTGTCTATCTGTTCAGTTGAACATAAAAGATCCCATGGCATTATTTAAAGAAGAAGGAGTTTGCCATCTGGTGCCTTGGCCAATACTTATCTTTCAAACAACATCATGAAAACAAATCTGTTGTTTATTTTAAATAAAAACAAAGTGCTGGAATGGTTGTTTATTTTAATGCTGTTTGTGAAATTTTGTTGTGTGGAAATTGCCTGCCATATTTACCTACATTACAGCAATGACTGCACATCAAAAGAACCTTATTTGGCTGTGAAGTGCTTTGGGAGGCCTGAGGATGTGAAAGGGGCTATATAAATGTAAGATCTTTCTTTCTAGCTCCCGTAATCAGAATAAGATCAGAATAATAAATTTGCCACTCTAAGGTGTTACACCTTATGTGACCTTTGAGCTGGCTAAGAAATAAGCTTTCCATGCTCATGCCCGAAACAGATGGCATGAATGTATGAAAATCAGGGCCCTATGATGTACATAGAACACTCAATGTAATTTTTGAATGGAAACCATTGGAAGCCCAGCCCACTCAACAATGCACAAAACAGCCAAACCTGTGGTCCTTAAAGGAACTGTTGGAAGCCATTTTGAAAGTGTTGGAGGCAGGTTTTTTTTAAGGATTTTTGTGGGGCCAGGAGATGCATGAATGCTCCCTCCTGTGTCTCTGCACAAATCTTCCCACCCACTGCCAGCCTTCCACAGCTTGCCCACCTTTGAAATTACTGAACTCGCTTGATTCCATGAAGCAGCCTTTGGATTTCCAAACAAACCCCTCCCCCTCGGCCTAGACAAGCTGTCTGTCAGTGTTTATTTAGCACTAGAAGCTCACCCATTTTATTTTAATGAGGCCTTCGGTGAACTTGCTGTGCCCACTGCCCACTTGATGAACAGAATTACATGAAAATGCTTTTTACTGTCGCCTGTGACAAGTTCATGGGAAACTAGCTGGCCAACACTTGTGGCCAAAGCTTGTGTTGCATATTGTTGCTAGCATTTCAGATGCTAGGTTGAGCTTGGTTTACAGAAATCATGGAATCATTGTAAATCTAAACAGTAAACACATTTATTATACTTAGATGGACTATATACACTTTCCATAAGCCTGTCTACCTCTTACTCTGTATGATGCTTCTTGCTTCTCTCCAAGCCCATTACACATTCATCTCTTACATCATCATCAGAGTGGGAGGTGTTACTCTCACTGTCCCAAACATTAACTCTTTCAGACCCTTGTACTACAGTTCATACGTTAATATTGGCCACTTGGAGAAGGTACTGGAAGGTGTCATGAAAATTTAACCTGGCAAGGACTTAACACCTTATGGATGGATGGCTGGGGGAGAAAATTGGCAGCAAAATTAAAAGGAAGTGCAAAACTAAAGAATGTGTTCATATAAGGGAATTTGCTGTCCAGTACTTGTGTATATATAGTTTATTTTTGCCCAGCACCAGTACTGTTAGTTAGGGGTATCTGCATTGAAAGGGTTCCTGCTTCTATTTTACTGAAATTAAAAAGGGTCAATTTTTTGTTATCTTCAGCAATACAACTTTAAATCATAAACAATTAGAAAAACAGTATGATTGAAATTGTGTTGCTACTACTTTATTTATCTAATTTAAGAGGTTATATAGATATCATTCATAATTCATAGGCTGCAGAGGGCCAATTATTTATCTTAAGGGTATTTTTCAGAGCCCTCTTCTTCAATGATAATGGTTATTTTCTAACCTTGCCTGATTACCACATGATGAAAGCCATTGACTTATGACTAATTCTCCAATTATTGTTCCACTATAAATAAGCCCACAGTCTGAACACTCTTCAGTTTTGATCCTTTTCAAAACAATTACCTTCAGAAAATATAATAGTGCCAATATCAGAAATCACCCATTTTATATTGCTTAGTCATCTACTGCTGAACAGTTAAGCATGACATGTAGGTCAGTTAAGATTATTCTAGAAAATATCCTTATTATATAACTTATTGTTATGCATATCACTGTATACAGACCCAAAGAAAGAAAAAACTTGCATTTATACAGCACCTTTCATGACCTCAGGCTTTTCCCAGGCACTTTACAGCCAAAGAAGTTCCTTTCTCGAAGTGCTTTCATATCGGAAGCAATTCACACATATGCAAGGTCCCAGAAACAGCAATAAAATAATGGCCAGATAATCCGTTTTAGTGATTGTTGTGTCATTTCTTCCAAGCCGAATATCCAAGCGACTATTACGTCATCATTACTACAGTGGGAGGGGTTTACTCTCACTATCTCAAACCTTAACCTTTTCAGGCCCTTATACGACAAGTGATATTAGTTGAGGTATAAATATGGCCAGGATTCCGGGTAGAACTCCACTGCACTTCTTTGAAGCGCCATCGAATGGTTAATGTCCACTGGAGATCTCATTCGAAAGATAGCCGGTGCAGAATTGGGATCAGTAGTGCTATGGGTGCCATTTGGAGAACCAAATGGTGTCTGTGGTGCAGGCACACATTTCAGGTGAATTGTGCCAGAAGACATATAGGTGAGAGTGTGAGCACACCTTGAATGACTGCCGGACATATGCAGTGCAGGCAGATCATGAACCAAGCCGTGTGTAACTCTGATTTGACATCAGCATTGCAATTCTGGACTTCAATGCTCCAGCTAATGCACTCTTTTAACATCACACAACTGAACACAAGCTTAGCAGTAGGAAGGACCCACACCAGCATGATTTAAAGGGATCATCAACTGCTTGCAGGTTAGTGGCTGGTTGATTTCTTCCGGCTGTTGCCTCAATTCCACAAGTATTTGGTGCTTTCTAGAGTTGTTCAAAGTTGCAGAAGTCTACAGTAGGTGGTGTGGCAGGTGCTGAAGGATTTTTTGCTGACCTCAAGGCTTCTGCACAAACCAGTTGCTTCCAGATGTGGGTACACTAGTAGGCATTCCCCTTGGAGTACAGCATGACTGGGAGAATGAACAGAGGCCATGCAGAGCAGGGCAAGCTGTTGGAAGAGGGAGGAGGGGGAAAAGGGCTCTCAGCAGGAGGCCATATCTCCCTGGGATGTTCAGGGAGCAGTTCTTCTACCTGGATATCAGCGAGGAACAATGTGTGAGACATCTGCACTTCAGTAAGGACATCCTCACTGAAATCTGCCACCAGCTGTAGCTACTACTGCAGCCTCAGAGCAGGGTGAGGATGGCATTGCTAGTGGCTGTGAAGCTAATATGGCAAGAAGCAGCCCCTCAAGGCTGCTCTGCCATTCAATATGATCATGGCTGATCTTGGACTTCAACTCCACTTTCCCGCCCGCTTGTCATATCCCTTAATTCCCTGAGAGATCAAAAATCTGTCTATCTCAGTCTTAAATGTATTCAATGATGGAGCACACACTATCCTCTGGGGTAGAGAATTCCTAAGAGTCACAACCCTTTGAGTGAAGAAATTTCTCCTTATCTCAGTCCTAAATGATCATCTCCTTATCCGAAGACAGTGCCTCATAAAGCCATGCTGTCACATGAAATGTGATAGAGCAGACCATTGGTGTACTGAAACAACACTTCCGCTGCTTGGACTGCTCTGGAGAAGCCCTGCAGTACTTGGTAGTGCGGATGCTAAGATTTATTGTGGTCTGCTGCATGCTGCACAAGCTCATCATCAGGAGGGCACTGCCCTTGCCACCAGCTAAATGGCAAGCAGTTCAGGAGAAGGAGGAGGAAGGGGGAATTCAATCTAAATTCCACTTTCTGCTTAGACTGTGCATGAAGAACATATCCGAGTAATCACAACCCCCAAACAGTCCCACACCTTACCTTCCCTCTGTCACTGACTAAAACAGCGTCCGCTTGTTCGCAATGCAAAAATAAAAACTAGTACAAAGTAAACAATCCAAATTTATAAATCAAATCATTCCATATACAAAAGTCTATTAATTACCCTTGTGCATTCTCTTGGTGCCTGTCTCTATGTGTCTTTACCTGTTTTGGTGCCTTATGCAGTGCTAGCCCAGTGGCTGCAGCATGACTGCTGGAAGGTTGCTGACTTTCAATGGGGAAGACTGCAGATGGCCTGGAGGACAACCTAGAGCGGCTTTGGGTCCAGTAGGTCTGGCTTCAGACTGCACCGCCTCGGCATAGGTAGCAGCAGTCTGGGCTAGATGGTTTACAGACAACAGCAAGGGCACTGGAGGAGTGACACTGGTGGGTGGATGAATTGTGTCTTCCCGAGTGAGGACAGCAGGTTCGTGCTCCATGGAACCATTGCCAGTCTCCAAGAGCGGTGCCTTAGCAATCCTAGTAATTTGTTAGATAACAGCTTGCTGGACTGCTGTGACACCCCGCAAGTCCCTTTGCACAGTGTAATCCACAGCCACGCTGGCAGCGGTCTTGAGTTTATATTGCAGCAATCTCTGGTGAGCTGACACCTGCACTATCCTTGTCCCCTGCCCTGGCTGCAGGCCACTCATGCCCGGTATCTCATCACATGCAGATCTCACGTCTATGCCATTTTCTAAATTACATGCAGCGACAGAGCAAGTGGCTATGAGTGTGAAATTGAGTAACGGTGTGTGTTCATCATCACTATTTTCTTGCTGGTCCTCCACTGCCTGGCCAGATTGCACTTCTTGGGTATCTGAAAGGAGAAAGGCAGAAGGGTAAAGTTGTGGTGTAGGGAGGGAGGCAGGAATAAGGGCCGAAATGTTACATTTCTCCCACCCTGGGAGTGGGCTGGCAAGGGTGGGTGGGGGGGGGGGTGTATAAAATTGTGTGGGATGCCGTGACCATCACCTACCTGCCTCTGCTGGTATTGTATCAGCGGTGGGGTAGGTGTTGTGTGGCTCATCCACCCTCGGGCCAATTGAGGCCCTTAAGTGGCTAATTAATGGCCACCTAAGGGCCTCTTCCCGCTGCTGCTGATGTTTTACTGGTGGCAGGGCAGGGAGGTGTCCTTGCCACGTGGCGAGACTACCAGGTATACCCTGGTGGCCTGGCTGTGGACCCGGAGGGGTGCGGGGTGGTGGAGTCCCTCCTGCTCGTGTGCCCTGAGCCCCACAGAGGGCCCCCACAGTGAAATGGACCACCCCAGCTTGATCACCCCACCAAACCCTCCCCCCCCACCCCTCCCTGCCACATTGACCTCCCAATCACTGCCGTCCCCCTTCCTCACCAGGGCCTTCCTTCCGTTACACTTAACTAAACTCCAGGCCTCCATTGCTGGTTGGGTCCGGGGCTGGTGCAATCCATGCAATGGCCACCACTCCCAGTGGGGATGCTGGGTCTGAAGAGCTGTCGACCCTCTGAGACCAGCAGCTGTTGGAGCTGGGACGTCCTGCCTCAGGTGGGTGGAAGCCATGACCTCAGGCAACTGACGAACATAAAATCCAGTCGTGGTTTCTAGGGCTGTTGGGCGAAGTCCACTGCCTCCGTGTTAAATCCTGGCCAAGAGGTGCATACTTATGCCACCTGCAATTTGTAAATCAGAAGAGTGTTTGGGATGGAATGGGGGGATGTGGGAAGTGGGAAGGAAGATTAGGAAGAGGGAATACTGATGCTTTCAAGTCCTGTTGCTGGCCACAGCCTCAGCAATGGATATCCCAATATTCCAGCACTGTCTTCTCCATGTGGATTAGGACAGGCAGGCGTGCCTATACCCCTCCAGTTAGCTCCTGCTGCATCCGGTTGTGTGTCACCTTGTGCAAGACAGAGGAAAGTCTAATTTGTTTGGATCATGAGGCTGTCATGGTTGAATAGCTGGATAGTTGAATTGTGCAACCTATGAGATGTCGGTGTGAGGCTCGTAGCAGTGTCAAATGTGTGAGGGTGTGGTGCAGTATAAGAATAAGAACATAAGAAATAGGAGCAGGAGTACACCATACGGCCTGACAAATCTGCTCCACCATTCCTGCTTTCCTGCCCACTCCCCATATCCCTTGCTTCTCCTTGTTATGACCAGGTGAGAAAGGTGTCCAGGGTTCCCTCTCAGCCTTCACCTGGTCTTACTGAACAGGGTTTAATTTTAAACACACTGTGTTTTGAGCTCCTCCTTGGTGAATCCTTGTTCACCGTTTTCCAATTATAAGGCAAAGAAATGAGCACAAACAGCCTTTCTTAGGTTTAAAGAAGAAAAGTGACATTTATTAAAACTTAAACTCTAATTCATTTAAGGCCAACGGATACATGACACGCCCATGCTAGCATGCATACGCGATACACACATGCAGATAGGGACAGAAAAGAGCAGAAGAAAAAATAAAGTGGAGAGATTTGAGGCAATATCTGAAGAGTTGTTACGGTTCTTTGTGCTCGCTGGAGAGCCCTTGCTTGTAGGTAATTCTTGCTTTTCGTGGGGGCCTAGTATTCTTCTTAAACCTTGTTCACTGTAGGAGACTTTTCTTTCTTGGGGTTCATGTATCTTCAATGGATTCCAAAGCTGGTGAGAAAGAAATGGGAGCAGATAGGAGGAGAGGAGGTCTGCTTCAGTTCAGGAGCCAAGAGCTTTCTGTCTTCAAACATTGTTTCTCCAATTTAAAACTTTCAGTTCAAACTCTGCATCAGTCAGTTATTCATGTGACTAAACTGGTCTGATCACGTCTGTTCTGTGTATTGGGAGCAGGAACTGGTCCTATGTTCCAAGCAGTGTCTGTTATTATGCAAAAATGTCCTTATGGTCAGGGGCCTGGCAATTCCTTCGATTGTAACAGGCCTTCTCTTCTTCCCAGCAACAATTTGAAACTTAATGTCCATGTGGCGGAATTAATATGCCTCATTCTTGGCAGGTGGTGGCCTGCATGAACTCCTAGAGTCCAAACATCTATCAATCTGAGCCTTAGGTATACTCAATGTCTGAGCCCTCTGGGGTAGAGAATTCCAAATATTCACAACCCTATGAGTGAAGAAATTCCTCCTCATCTCAGTCTTAAAAGATCAACTCCTTATCTTGAGATTGTGCTTCCATGTTCTAGACTCTCCAGCCAGGGGAAACAACCTCTCAGCATCTAGCCTGTCAAGCTCCTTCAGAATCCTATACATTTCAATGAGATCACCTCTCATTCTTCTAAACTCCAGAGAGTATAGGCCCAATTTACTCATTATAGGACAACCGTCGCATCCCAGGAATCAATTTAGTGAACCTTTGCTGCATCCAAGGCAAGCATATTCTTCCTTGGATAAAGAGACCAAAATTGTGCACAGTATTCTAGGTGTGGTCTCATCAAAACCCTGTACAATTATACAGGACTTCCTTACTCTTAGAGGGAGAGAGAAAACAGGGAACTACAGACCAGGTAGCCTGACATCAATCGTTAGGAAAATGCTGAAATCTATTATTAAGGAAGTTTTAACAATGCACTTAGAAAATCATAGTATGATCAGACAAAGTCAACATGGCTTTACAAAATGGAAATCGTGTTTGACAAATTTATTAGATTCTTTTGAGGATGTAGGTTAGGTAAATGAGAACCAATAGATGTGGTACACTTGGATTTCCAGAAGGTATTCAATAAGGTGCCACACAAAAGGTTATTACACAAAATAACAGCTCGTGGAGTTGGGGGTAATAAATTAGCCTGGATAGAAGATTGGTGACCGGACAGCAAGCAGAGAGTAGGGATAAATGGGGCATTTTCAAGTTGGCAGCTGTGATTAGTGGAGTGCTGCAAGGATCAGTACTGTGCCTCCACTATTTACAACGCTGTTAAGGACGATGGCATGCCTCCAAGAGGACCTGCCCAATCAAAGGTCTGGCAGCTCAGCAGTACCATAGCTAGCAGTGACCAGTGCTGAGGCTGCAACACCAGGGCGAGGGTGCCACAATGGCAAGACAGGTAAGTGTGGCTGGGGGCAGCTGGGGCCATGCAGATGGGCCCCGGCGGTTGGGTTAGTGTCGTTCAGCACCAACGGTACTGTTGCTGCCTGGGGATTCCCTCTGCGGGCCATGGAGTGCCCATAAAGGAGGGGATCCCCTGATGCAGGCAAAATGCCTGTGGAGGTGGGAAATGGCCCTTAATTGGCTACTTAAGTGGCTCAGTTGGCCATCTGGTGGGTGGTCAAGCCGCCAGCTTTCCTGCCATCATACCATATTGCCAGTGGCGGGAGGACATCAGGCTCCCCTCCCAAAGCTTTTCCCGCCATTTTGGCAGCCCTCCCACCACCCAGCCCATCACCAATGGGCCAGGAAAATACAGTCCTTTGTGTGGAAGCATTGAAAATTCAATTGAGGTGGAGCAGTTAGTGAGAGGGAGACAGAATGAACTTTAGATAAAAAAAATCATAATTCTCCATTGTTGTGGCAAATTCACATTTCCAGCAGTATTCACACTTGCTATTAAACTAAACGACACTCTGACCAGAATATCTTCCAGGATATTTTGGCATAAGCATACCACAAGAAGATCGGAGAGAGGAATAGTCAGATTTATGGCGTGCAATGTATATTGCATCGTTCTAGGAAATTACAGGCCATAATGTTTGTACAACTTCATCTACATTATCCAATAAAATGTCAACGTTTCCATCCCACTGTAGCTACAGTGTGGATTAATTAAGGTTCTTCAAGGTGGCTAATTGGTTTACCACTTCTTAGGAAGTGGAACAAATTAAAAATACACTTCTTGTGCAATCTATTTATTAGAATAATCACAACAAAGGGCAGTAATGAGTCATTCTTAATCTCATTCTGGGACATTTTTTAAGCAGAACTTTGTAGGCAATCACTTATGAAAACAAGTTAATGTGACATGTATTGAGGGTGAGAAACTTGGAAAATTTACAGCACACAAGGAGGCCCTTTGGCCCATCATGTCTGTCCCAGCTGAGAAAGAGCTATCCAGCTTAATCTCACTTTCTACCTCTTGGTCTGTAGCACTGTAGGTTATGGCCCTTCAAGTACATATCCAAGAATTTTTTTTAATGTGATGAAGGTTTTGGCCTCCACTACTACTTTCTGGGTGAACAAAATTCTCAACTCCCCTCCGATCTGTCTGCTAATTACTTTAGTGACCTCTCTGCTAAGGGAAGTAGACCCTTCCTATTCCCTTTCCCTAAGTCCCTCAAATACATTTTCCATCAGCTTCCTCTGTTCCAAAGAAAACAACTCTAGCCAATTTAAAATTTCCTCACAGCTAAAATTCTCCATTTCTGGCAACATCTTCGTAAATCTCCTCTGTACCCTCTCTAGTATGGTCACATCCTTCCTGTAATGCGGAACCAGAACTGTACGCAATACTCCAGCTGCGGCCTAACTAGTGTTTTATACAGTTCCAGCATAACCTCCCTGTTCTTACATTCTATGCCTTGGCTAATAAAGGGAAGTATCCTGTATACCTTCTTAACCACCCTATCTTTTTTTTTTATTCATTCATGGGATGTGGGCGTCGCTGGCCAGACCAGCATTTATTGCCCATCCCTAATTGCCCTTGAGAAGGGAGTGGTGAGCTGCCACCTTGAACCGCTGCAGTCCATGTGAGGTAGGTACACCCACAGTGCTGTTAGGAAGGGAGTTCCAGGATTTTGACCCAGCGACAGTGAAGGAACGGTGATATAGTTCCAAGTCAGGATGGTGTGTGACTTGGAGGGGAACTTGCAGGTGGTGGTGTTCCCATGCATTTGCTGTCCTTGTCCTTCTAGTTGGCAGAGGTCGCGGGTTTGGAAGGTGCTGTCTAAGGAGCCTTGGTGCGTTGCTGCAGTGCATCTTGTAGATGGTACACACTGCTGCCACTGTGCGTCGGTGGTGGAGGGAGTGAATGTTTGTAGATGTGGTGCCAATCAAGTGGGCTGCTTTGTCCTGGATGGTGTCGAGCTTCTTGAGTGTTGTTGGAGCTGCACCCATCCAGGCAAGTGGAGAGTATTCCATCACACTCTACCTGTCCTGCTACTGTGAGGGATCTGTGGACAAGGTCCCTCTGTTCCTCTACACTACTCAGTAACCTACCATTTATTGTGTTTGCCCTCCTAAAATGCATTACCTCACACTTCTCTGGATTGATCTCCATTTGCCACTTTCCTGCCCACCTGATTAGTCCATTGATATCTTGAAAGCCTCCCACTCCTTTGATACTGATTTACCTTCAAGTAGCTGTTTCCAATCCATATTTGCCAAATCACATGTAAGGATGTATTTATATTCGCATAGAGCTAAGATAATAACCGCAATTACAGATTCATTTTTATCTTACTCTAGCAGAGTCAGAACAGTAACAAACCTAACCCTGCTGGCCTCCATCCTACTGATGGCTGTGGAGATCTGGTTGTTTCATGTGTAAGTCAATCTGCTACCTGGCATCTTGTTGGCCCTATTGACAACCTAAATTTGCTGAACTGGTTTAATGCAGGAGGAAGCCGTGACGTGAGTTCACTGTTGCATGGGATTGGCACAGTTTGTAACTCCCAGACAGGCAAAGACAGTTGCAGAACAGTAGGTTTGGTTTCTGGAGATGACACCAAAACATTTCTTTCCCCAATTTACATTTTTTTCCCTGTTCACATTTCATGAAGAAAATTTCACATGCTTAAATTCTGCCAAAAGTCATCTTATAGCAAAAACATTCCCTCAGATTCTCTTGCGAAAGCTCTCCATCTATCCCTCTATGTACCTCTTAGAAATAAAATTGATAACATATTAAGCATTAAAAATCGGAAATTCCCCCAGAGATTTTCCCAGAAACGTACCCATCCCATTTTCTAATAATTTGAGCAAGTTGTTTGCCCTTGCCCTGGTCTGGCATTCTGCGGGCTTCATGGACATTCTTGACCTGAGGTACAGACCACCTTGATATTTTACTCTCAGCTGAGGCTCCTGGCTCAGAACAAATCAGCTACGCTACAGCTCCCACGTACCACACAGATCCGTGACAGTAAAAATCAGAATTGTACATGATCGTTCCAACCAGTCTTAATTCCAATTTATACTCCAAAGCCTACTTTCCAATTTACAGGGCCAGTTCAATCTGCTCTTGTTCCCCTTTAAACTCTGCTGCTGGCATTCTTGGGGCCTCCCACTACCCCTGGACCATGTGCTGCTCCAGCCTCAGATTTCACAGCTTAATCCCTTACCTTCTTCCTTGCTACCTGCATGCTTCAGAATTCACCACTTGCTCCCTTTGATCCACTTTTCAAAAATAGAACACTGCCGTGGATATATTGATTAAACATAGAAACATAGAAAATAGGAGCAGGAGTAGGCCATTCGGCCCTTCGAGCTTGCTCCGCCATTCATTATGATCATGGCTGATCATCCAACTCAGTAACCTGTTCCCACTTTTCCCCCCATATCTTTTGATCCCTTTCGCCCCAAGAGCTATATCTAACTCCTTCTTGAAAACATACAATGTTTTGGCCTCAACTGCTTTCTGTGGTAGCAAATTCCACAGGCTCACCACTCTCTGGGTGAAGAAATTTCTCCTCCTCAGTCCTGAATGGTTTACCCCGTATCCTTAGACTATGACCCTGGTTCTGGACTCCTCCACCATCAGGAACATCCTTCCTGTATCTACCCTGTCAAGTCCTGTTATAATTTTATAGGTTTCTATGAGATCCCCCCTCACTCTTCTGAATTCCAGCGAATATAATCCTAACCGACTCATTCCTCATACGTCAGTCCCACCATCCCAGGAATCAGTCTGGTAAACCTTCGCTGCATTCCCTCTACAGCAAGAACATCCTTCCTCAGATAAGGAGACCAAAACTGCACACAATATTCCAGGTGTGGCCTCACCAAGGCCCTGTATAATTGCAGCAAGACATCCCTGCTTCTGTACTCGAATCCTCTCGCTATGAAGGCCAACATACCATTTGATTTTTTTATTGCCTGTTGTACCCTGCTTGCTTACCTTCAGCGACTGGTGTACGAGAACACCCAGGTCTCGCTGCATATTCCCCTCTGTCAGTTAAGAGCTATTCAGATAATCTGCCTTCCTGTTTTTGCTACCAAAGTGGACAACCTCACATTTATCCACATTATACTGCATCTGCCATGCATTTGCCCACTCACTCAACTTGTCCAAATCACCCGGTAGCCTCTCTGCATCCTCCTCACAACTCACCCTCTCACCCAGTTTTGTGTCATCTGAAAATCTGGAGATATTACATTTAGTTCCCTCATCTAAATCATTATTATAAATTGTGAATAGCTGGGTTCCCAGCACCGATCCCTGCGGTACCCACTAGTCACCGACTGCCATTCGGGAAAAGACCCATTTATTCCTACTCTTTGTTTCCTGTCTGCCAACCAATTTTCTATCCATCGCTATACACTACCCCCAATCCCATGCGTTTTAATTTTACACACTAATCTCTTATGTGGGACTTTGTCGAAAGCCTTCTGAAAGTCCAAATAAACCACATCCACTGGCTCCCCCTCATCAACTCTACTAGTTATATCCTCGAAGAATTATAGTAGATTTGTCAAGCATGATTTTCCTTTCGTAAATCCATGCTGACTCTGTCTGATTCTACCACTGTTCTCCAAGTGCTCTGCTATAAAATCTTTGATAATGGACTCTAGAATTTTCCCCACTACCGACGTCAGAGTCACTGGTCCATAATTCCCTGTTTTCTCTCGACCTCCCTTTTTAAATAGTGGGGTTACATTAGCTACCCTCTAATCTGTAGGAACTGTTCCAGAGTCTATAGAATCTTGGAAGATGACCACCAATGCATCCACTATTTCTCGGGCCACTTCCTTAAGTACTCTGGGATGCAGACCATCAGGCCCTGGGGATTTATCGGTCTTCAATCCCATCAATTTCCCCAACACCATTTCTCTACTAATACTGATTTCTTTCAGTTCCTCCCTCTCACTAAACCCTGTGTTCCCCAACATTTCTGGTATGATATTTGTGTCCTCCTTTGTGAAGACAGAACCAAAGTATGCATTTAGTTGGTCAGCCATTTCTTTGTTCCCCATAATAAATTCCCCTTAATAAATTGCTTAGTACGTAAACCTACACAGTTTGCTAAGTGTCATTTTGCATAAGTAAAGATGTTTTAAAGCATAGAAAAAAATCACAAAAGCTGGGCTTGTGCCATTGACTGCAGGTGAACAGGAGACCCGCTCTGCCATGCGTCTGCTGGATTATCGGCCCCTATGTGTTTAAGATCACAGTAATGTACTGAAATTTCATATTTTAACTGCCTGCAGCTGCCTTTGATTAATCTTCAGCTATATCTTAACACACTGCTGAATTCTTCTGGCTTCACCCAGCGCTCACAATATTTCCTGTGATACTTTGCGCACAGTCTAATAGTTTACTGATGGCTTGTTAAGACTCACTTGAGCGTTGTAGAAGAGTTTTCTCTGTGTTTGCCACTATGATTGTGAGCTTGCTAGAGATAGGCCAGGGTCTGTTCCCTTTTTCACATCCTTCTTATGTCGGAAACTCTGACACCTGTAATCCTGTTCTGATCAGTGTGTAGTAACCTTAAACTTGGAGTTAGGCCATTCAGGGGTGGTGTCAGGAAGCACTTCACACAAAGGGTAGTGGAAATCTGGAACTCTGACCCCAAAAAGCTGTTGATGTTAGGTTAATTGAAAATGTGGAAACTGAGATTGAAAAGTTTTTGTCAGTCAAGGGTATTAAAGTTATGGAACTGAGACCGGTAGATGCAGTTAAGATACAGATCAGTCGCAATCTAATTAAATGATGGAACAGGCCCAAGGGGCTAAAGGGACTGTTTTTTTCTGTGATTGGGGACAACTGATCCAAAATATTTTCTCAGTACTATTAATATTAGGAGCTTGCTAAAGATGACCCAGCGTTTCTTACCCTTTTCACATCTTTCTTATATAGTTATTTTGGTACTTTGGAACAGTCCGTTCGGATAGTTGTGTGCATTTCAATGCTGTTGGCTATGTTGGCCCTCTGTCCAGTTTTCTCTGCACACGCCCATCAACAGTGCGGTGTTGTCGATGTAAAGAAAAAACAAATTTGCATTGATATAGAGACTTTCACGTCCTCAGTATATCCCAAAGTGTTTTACTGCCAGTTAACTGCTGCAGTCACTGTTGATATCTAAGCAGACACAGCAAGGCCCCACAAGCTGCAGAGAAATACATGACCAGATAACCTGTATTTAGTGATGCTGATTGAGGGATTAATATTGGCTAGTTTACCAGGAAAACTCCCCTGTTGTTTTTCAGAATAGTTCCTTGGGATCCTTTATGTCCACCTGAGCAGACAGGCAGAGCCTTGGTTGAAGATCTTATCCAAAAAATAGCATCTGTAACAGTACTGCACTGAAGTGTCAGCCTAAATTAGTTCTGTTTTGCGATATGGGCATTGCTGGTAAGGCCAGCATTTGTTGCCCATCCCTAATTGCCCTTCAGTTGGTGGTGTGCTGCCTCTTGAACTGCTGCAGTCCATCTAATGTAGGTACACCCACAGTGTGCTGAAGTGTCCAGAGTGGGGCTTGAGCCCATAGGCTTCTAGCTCAGAAGCAAGAGTGTTATCACTGAGCTAAGGCTGAGACTTGGGTAAATGATATCATTCTTTCTCCATCAGCAATAACAGTAGTGGAGTAGCCCTTACTGCAGTTTCGGAAGCATTACTTCCATTGTTTAGAGTCCAGATATTGTGAAGATAGATTGAATAGATGAAGCATGGGAGGCATTGTGCTGCTCTTATTGCTCTGATTCTTTTTGGCCTCACACACTACAAATCAGTCACAGTTCATCAGGCTGGATGACTATGTTCTAAGATTGGATGAATGTAGGAAAGTTCTTGGGCTAACTCCATGCTGCTTTCCACAGTTGGCCCATCCTGGTGATCTCAGTGATGTGCTATGTCCAAGTCATATGCAGAACATTTTCTCTTTGTTGGTTTTGATGGGTTTTGACAATAACGAAATCCTTACATCCTGTTCTTGCGCCACCTTGTTTTGGAGAATAGCACATGCCTCAATTTCCTGAGGCTCAGCAGAATTTGCCGTTTGAATGAATATGCCTCAAGATCATCCAGGCATCTAAAGATCATGGGCAGGAGTGTGAATGAAACAATGTACTCAGGAGGGATAGGGAAGGAAAAAAGACAGAGGGCATTGGCAATATTGATCAAGGTAATATTACATTTCTACAGAGGGACGATGTACTAGAGGGTTCAAAGATGGAATCTATTTGGTTATAATTAAGGAATGGAAAAGGAACTGTTACATTGCTGGATGCTTACTATAGACCCCAAATAGAGAGGGAGATAGAGGAGCAAATCTGTAGGAACCTCTTTGATGCAATTTCTGAGTTCATGGAGGGTATCAAATTGGCAAGATCATTGGCAAACTGCAAACAGACCCAATCCTTTGTTTATGTCATTCATGTAAATGAGGAACAGGAGCAGACTAAGATCAAGAATGCTAGGGAACTCCCACCAATGCCAAAAGCCTTGTCTAGATCCAGGAATACTGGCATTGTGTACACTTTTTTTTTGAACGTTCAGATCATTCTATGATACTCATAGCCAATTGTCATTGGTGTGTCATCCCTCCTGAACCCTCCTTGGTCTGAGTTGAAGAAGTCAATGCCATTGAGGCAGTCATGAAGGAAATATGTGGCTACTATCTCCAGCAGCTCTCCCAAGCAATTCAGCAGACTGACTGGTCAGTAATTGCTGGGGTCAATAGAGTCCTTACCTGGTTTGTAGACCCATGAGACCACAGCTCAGGAATAAACCCAGCATCAACTACTTGATGAAGGCCTGTGCTCTCATTGCCATCATCACATCAGCTGCCTCACTGAGATTAGTTTGGTGATTCCATTGGACCTTTCCGTGTCAATTTTCTCTGATTGTATGTGGCATTGTATGTAGACCCCATTATGGTAATGAAGGATGCTATGGCTTTTTCTGGTTTGTCACAAGATCTTTCTCTTGTTCTCTATGGTGACAGGGCAGTTGAGAGGAAAAATTATGCTTTTAAAACTAAGGTGAATACTATACTTAAATGCAGTTTGTTCACCACAACATAAAACCCTGTCTTAATGTTATGAATGGTGGTTATGGATGCCAAGCTTTCAATGGCTGGCCACCGATGCAGTGATTGCAACAGTGGTAATTTCCATTTACTTGCTCTCATTTTTTAAAAAAATATATAGTAGGCTCAGAAATGGCCAAAAATATCCGCGAAAAGCATTGCAAGTGTTAAAGCTATTGACCCACAATGTCTAAAAATTGCACGCAAGTAAACTGTGGACCTGTCAGCATTGATCAGCAAAGCTCTCAACCAGTAGCCTATGAGATAAATGATGGAATTACTTCCATTACTACCTCCGTTGTGAAGGATTCCAGCTATAATGAGGGGTTATAAAGTTAAAAGAATTATTTTCCTATGAATGAGGGATTAAAAAATTTAAAAAGGGTTAATCTTCCTTAAAGGTTAAAAAAGTTCGGGGACATCCCTCTGTGTTGAAGGACCTGCCTCATATTAGATCATAGCAGCAGCTTCTGGAATGGAGGACACACTCCCTAACGTCACGAACCCCACCACACTATAAAACATTGATAACATAGTTTTACAAATGGTCACGAAAGCTACCTCAGTTTAATAGTTGATAAGATGGTTTTATGCTGTCAGCCCTAAACCACAGTCAACTGAATTTTTGACAAAGCTGGCCAAACCCAAAAAAATGAATTATAATCTTGAATAACAGTTAGATGACGAATGAAAATTGATCATGAGAGACTCGCAGCTTGCTGCTAGCCCAGCCTTTCTTAGGAATCAAAGAAGGTGGATCTTAACTAGAAATTAACAAAGATACAGCCTTATTTGGGAAATAAAGGGGGATGAACTACTTGCAGAATAGGTTACACCCCCATATGTTAGGAATTAGTTACGCAACTTGAAAAACAGTATAAATTTTGGAAGCACACATTGGATTTTTAGATTTGTTAGACACGCTTCAACATCACGGTAAAGGTATGGCTATTGGGCTAAGGTGATGATAATTCTCCCCTTGACTGGGACTGAGGTACCTCGCTAAACTCTGTAGTCTTCTACTCGGGAATTTAAGGTAAGTGCTACTTTAATAATTGATCGATAGTTTACTTAAATGTTTTACTGTAACAATATTTAGATTTAAAAATTGGATTCTCTACTAGAAACAAGATTATACTTTCTTTTCCTAGAACTATTAACATTGCGATTGACTGTCTCACCAACTGTGAATTGCAGAGTTGCACATTTGGTTGTTTAATAAACTTTTACATAACGTAGAATATTGTCTCACATAATCCTTTGTATCAATAACTTGTGAACCTGTCTCCGTACATTCTTTGGTGGGGAGGTACATTACTGAGGAGAGATTCCTGGACCCTTACAATAGCTGTGTTATTATAATCTGGCTGAAACTTGTTAAAAAGACTATCTGGAGGAAGGTAATATTCTCAGCAGGTTCCTTTCCTTTAGCAAGAGTTAGTCAGTCCTGCAGACACATTCAAGAGTCTTTAGGATCTGTCTTTCTCAACCTTAAGTGAGAGTGATTAAGAAATACGCCTGATCCAGATAGCCCCAAAAAGGGGCTAGGATTATAACCCATTACCCCCTTTGGTGGGTACATATAGAATTACAAGGTACAATGTAGTGGGAGCACATCCAACACTGCATTTCAGCACATTTCAGGCTCCCCATACACAATTTCAGAGAAAAGTTTTAACTTATAGTTAATATCTCCAAAGCACTTTACAATTAGTTAAGAAACAGATCTTACTATTTCAAAGGAGGCAACCAGAACTTAAAATAAATTCTTACATTACAAATAAGCTCAGTGCAAACTTGTAAATTTTGCAGGAAATATCGGACTGGGGGTTTGGGGTGACGGGGGAAGGGTGGTTGCAGGGGTTGCAATTTAATTTGAATATGAAGAGACAGCAAAGAAGCTACAAAGTGAGTTAACTAAAATATGTAGATGGATGATCAATGGCAGCTGAATTTTAAATATGGATATGTGTATAAAGTATTGGACAAAGAGGAACAAAAATGGGTGATATAATGATTGGTTAAAATAGTGAGAGCGAAGTTGAAGTGAGGGGGGATCTCATAGAAACCTATAAAATTCTAACAGGACTTGACAGGGTAGATGCAGGAAGGATGTTCCCGATGGTAAGGGGGTCCAGAACCAGAGGTCATAGTCTAAGGATACGGGGTAAACCACTCAGGACTGAGATGAGGAGAAATTTCTTCACCCAGTGAGTGGTGAGCCTGTGGAATTTGCTACCACAGAAGGTAGTTGAGGCCAAAACATTGTATGTTTTCAAGAAGGAGTTAGATATAGATCTTGGGGCGAAAGGGATCAAAAGATATGGGGGGAAAGCGGGAACAGGTTACTGAGTTGGATGATCAGCCATGATCATAATGAATGGCGGAGCAAGCTCGAAGGGCCGAATGGCCTACTCCTGCTCCTATTTTCTATGTTTCTATGAAAGAAGTCCAGGGTTATCATTGGTTTCTGTGCTTAATGTGGAGATTTGAAGGCGCGGGTGTGCCGGCCACTGGCACAAATATTGCACTGGGATTGACGGCAGGAGCAGGTAAGTATTTAAATCATTACTTTTAATAAATTAAAATTTTGATGCAGCCACCGAGCAATGGTGGGGGTGGGTGGGGTCACCACGAGGCCTCCTCGCCGCCAGCAGTCATGGGGCAGGGCCTTCCCAGCATCGAAGTCCGTGGTGGACCTCTCCTGGAGGCATTTTCCAGCCCTCCCCTCCGCCATGACCCCTGACGTTGTGGGGGGGGGGGGGTGGGGGTTTGCGGGGGGGTTGGTAAACTTGAACCCCATATAGTGGAGAACGGGCCGTCCTGCCCATTTTGGAAATTGGCAATTTCCCTAGAGCATCTGGTTCCATTGCTCTATATTATTGGCAACACCACCCCCCACTCTTTATCCTTGAGGATCCTGAAGAATCCCATGCCTGGCTGGGGAGCCAATCTGCCCAGTGGAGAGCAAAGTTTAAACCGTACTTTAAATTCTATTTAGAAGTTGAACTTCTGAAGCATTGCGTAAAACAAAATTTTAAATAGGGAAAAAAATGTTGGAATTGAGTAAATTCAGCAATTGACACCTCTTACTGACTTGCCCATAAACTGAATCCCAGGCTTCTCCAAGGATCTGAGGTTTGACTCGTATTATGGACAGGTGGAAAGGGGTATGGGTAGTTCCTACTGTTCACCTACAGCTTAGCACAAAGCTGGTGGTGTGGATTTTGTTACCTTCACATATAGACAGTCTTAAAGTAACTTTATGATGTCTCTACTGTAGTGGCTGTTCGGGTGTTGTTCAGCAGGATTCTTCTTGCTTGGCTGGACCTCTTGCACAGCTTCTGACTGGATTGGCTTTTTGAGGTGTTGGATCGATCTCCCCTCTGTCCAGAGGGCTACTTTTTTAAGATAAAAATCCATCACATTAGAGTTTCTGATAGGAGACACATTGCCCTCTCCCCTGGTGTGACCATATAATGGCCCAGGATATGATCATGGCAGACTGATGGGGACCATTCTGGTAACAAGGTGCTACTTCACCCCTATTCATTTTGGTTTGGGCTGTGAGTCTGTCTGTCTCCAGAATTCTTTGTTAGTTCATTCATGTTGATAAGAGTCATTAAAATGCAATAGTGTTCCTTTCAATTTCAAAGGGGTTCTGCCGGAGCTATTCTGACGAAGTTAATGATATCCATCTTTGTGCACAAGTTTGTTGGTTTCTAGTACAGGAGGGGTCACGTGACCGCTACTCCATTTTGACTGTGGTACAAGTGTCCATGTTCTTGTGATTTTGCTTAACAGTTGACTTTTTAATTCATAATTCTTCCATTTCATTGTTTATTTCATCATAGCTCCTTACTTGCATGACATTAGATACAGGCTTTTCATTTAGTTAATCTTTCATATTTTGATTGGTGGAGTTAATTTTATGTTTTGGTATCTTAGTGTATTGACTGCTTTATGTGTTTGTTGTGCATTGTGATTCTTGGATCCAATTGGTGTCTGTTATCCACAGAATCACAGAATTGTTATAGCGCAGAAGGAGGCCATTTGGCCCATTGTGTCTACACCTGCTCTCCTAATGTGCATTTCACCTAGTGCCACTTCCCTGCCTTCTCCCCGTAACCCTACGCATTCTTCCTTTTCATAGAACTGTCTAATTCCCTTTTGAATGCTTCAATTGAACCTGCCTCCACCACACTCTCGGCAGTGCATTCCAGACCTTAAATATTCACTGCGTGAGAAAGATTTTCCTCATGTCGCTTTTGCTTCTTTTACCAATTACTTTAAATCTGTGCTCTCTCGTTCTAACCCTTTCACAAGTGGAAAAAGTTTCTCTCTATCTACTCTGTCCGGACCCGTCATGATTTTGAATACCTCTATCAAATCTCCTCTCAGTCTCCTCTTCTCCAAGGAAAATAGTCCTAACTTCTCCAATCTATCTTCATAACTGAATTTCCTCATCCCTGGAACCATTCTTGTGAAACTTTTCTGCACCCTCTCTAATGCCTTCACATCCTTCCTAAGTGCGGCACCCAGAACTTGATGCAATACTTCAGCTGAGGCCAAACTAGTGTCTTATAGAAGTTCAACATAACCTTCTTGCTCTTGTACTCTATGCCCCTATTAATAAAGCCCTGATGTTTGATTAACCTCTCTCTCAACCTGTCCCACCACCTTCAATGAATTATACACCCAGGTCCCTCTGCTCCTGCGCCCCCTTTAGAATTGTACCCATTTTTTGTATATTGTCTCTCCATGTTCTTCCTACCAAACCGTATCACTTCACATTTCTCTGCATTGAACTTTATCTGCCACCTGTCTGCCCATTCCACCAACCTGTTTATGTACTTTTGAAGTTGGCCAATAATGTAATATGGTTAGCACAGTTTAATTAGAAGGAATTTGGAATGTTATTGTCAAGTAATTATATGTTCCGATCAACACAAAACATTATATAGATAAAGATTCACAGCTTGACTAGCCTGAGGAGTCCCATGTTTATTCAATCTCACATGCAGTGATTTATTGAAAATAAATAATTGCAGGGAATTTTAACAAAAAACATTCAAGTTTAATTATACCCCGAAAATATGTTGGATCATTTTAGCCTGCCCATCAATATTATGGGAAATTTATATTTACATGTCCTCTATGTGAGATGGGCTTGCCAGTCGCTGCATCATTAAAGTGGTGAGAGATGGGTTATTTCACTACAGGAACACAGGCTTCATCTTTGAGCTGCATCAGCAAAAGCAGATGCATGTTTTTCCAAAATTAGTCTGTCTCTAGGTTACATAGCATCAAAGACTCCACATCTACCATTTGTGCACCCAAACACAGTGAACCTCAAGAGAATGGCCATTACTCGGTGAGCATGCAAGTGGTAAACTACTACCAGGAAATCAAACATGTGGACTTCCCAGGGAAGGCGGACAACATTTTTCATTCTCAGTCAATCATACTTGCCAAGGATGAGAAGGTTGGCCCTGCAGACCTTGGTTACCAATGCATCTGTGGATGACGGCACCCTCAGAATCCTAATACCCCAGCAGCCAAGAGAGTCCTAGGGCAGGCATTTGGGGTGCACAAGCAATCCATTGAACTTTGGGTCATTTGGCAGGGGTGGGGGGTGGTGGCCTTGCAATTGGAATTATATAGAGCTGGACTTTAGTTCTGGGTCGGGACCCCAAAGTTGGGCGCATTTTCGGATTCAGACTCCACATCATGACTGATGCCTGATGTGATTTTTTATGAACTGGCCAATTTGTGCCAGGGAGCATGCTTGACTTCCAATTAAGGATGGTAGGCTCCCAAGGCTGGAGGGCCAAAAGGAGGCCATCCAGCCCTGAGAGATCAGCAGCCCACCATCAAAGGTGGGAGCTGCAGATGAAGATAGGAGAGGGTGCCTCAAGACGGAAATGTCCTCTGAAAACCTTTGAAAAGGTGTAAGTAAAACTTGCCACAGCTACCAGAACGCTACTGTGGAGGGGGGCTCCAGGGCAGCCTGAACTTGCAGTTGTGGCCATATTGGTATGTCGGCTTTGTGGTGGGGGAGGGGTGGTGTTTAAAATTATGTTGCAGCACTTGCCCCCACCCCCCAACCCTGGTCTGTTGCTGGTCTGCCGCCTTCCTGCATCAGCTGGCTTCCGCTGCCATGGTGGGCCTACCTGCCGACTAGAAAATTGCAATTGGCCTCAGAACATTGGCCTTAACAATCCCTTTAATTGCCTTAATGGGGTAGCCATCATCCCCTGAACCTGCCTCTCTCAAAATGGGCCAGAACTGGCACGCTGCGTTCCAATGCCAATTTTCTGGCCCTCCCACCTCTGCTTCCACCTCTGACAGGAATCAAAACTTCTGCCTATAGTGTGCTGCACACTGCACCAAATTGTGATCGACAGAAGTCTCATTATGGTACTTCCTGACAAGCAGCAGGAAAAGTAGTTAGTGTACCTGTCTCTTATTATTGGCCTCTCTTCCCTTTAACCTTGCAATGGCCCTTATAGCAGTTATCACAACTGATTTACTCATTTAGTTGACGGCTACAACAGATATAACAGGCACGAAACTTATTGTGTACACATACAAAGGTATAATTGCACTGGCTAATTAAGTCCTTTATTAATGAAGTCAGCATTACTGGATGCTGCATTTAAATCTCCAACAGCCAGTTTTAATTAAAAATGAAATTCATTTGAGTTTAAATGGCTGTTCTAAAAAAGTGACCACTGTACACTCGGGATTATGACGTTTAGCTAACCAGTTTAGCATTGCTTCTCCATATCAATGACCCAGATTTTGTTGCCAAAATAATTGAAAGTTTAATTAAATTGCTGCATTTGCACGTTAGCTGCCAATTAAACTCACCGGAAACTTGAGGACGAGCTGTTGTTCGCATGAAGCGAACAGTGGAGTGGTGAAAATTGTCCAGCAATTTGTGATGTATCATAATTCATGGGATATCTTTTCCTTGGTGAATTTCATGAATTTGCTGCACTTGCACAGTAATTGCCAATTAAACTCACTGTAGAAAGTTAGGGCTGCTACATAAGAACCATTTTAATGATGACTCTTATGTTCCTGCAATGCCAATGAACTTCTCCGGCTCACAAAGGGAACAATTTCAACTATAGAGTCTCATTCCTACAGATGGTAATTTGTTGTTAGAAACTTTTACATTTTTTAATTTTAAAATGTTTTTCTTACTTTCTTCTGCATCTCTCTTTCATCTCAGCTTTCTTTTGCCCTTTGTTTTTTTTTAACTTTAATTCACTCTATTTCCTTCTCAATAATTTATTTCCCAAACCTTAAGTCTCATTGGTTAAGGAGTTAGACTGGTCCCAACATTCAGCAAGGTCCCAGATGCCACATTATCAGCTCACACTTCCAGCAACTTACAGGGCAATTTTTTTCAAGCTGGAGGGTGAAGGAAAATGTCTAACAGGGCCACAAGCCATTAGTTAGTTGTCTTCAGGTCAAAATCCAGCAAGTCAGGAAAGTGTTTGGCCCATGACACTGACAAATAATCTTTTCTGTAAGTGGAGATTAAAGTCAAATTAAATTTGTCTTGGTCCATCCAAAATATAATGGCTGCAATTTTATGTGCCCCAAACGAGCAGGCTGGTAGCGGGAGTGTGTGTAAAATTGAGTGGGAGGCAGGGGGGAGGGGTGGAGGTTGATGGCATTCCCGATCCCCTTCACCCCCACTCCAATTTTACACGGAGCAGCGGCAGCGTGAAATGGCCCGCCCTAGGTCAATCAACGCCATTAAGTGGCCAATTAACTGGAACTAAAGGGCCTCCGTCCATTGCCGCAGGAATTTTACCCTTGGCGGCTGGACAGCAGAAGCCTCAAAAAACCCACCTGGTGGGGGGCCCTCCTGATTGGACACCCTGTGCCCCACAGAGGGCCACCTCCGAAGCCCAACCACCCCCAACACACAGCACTCTCCCTGCCCCCCCTAACTGACTCTCCTTTTTCTCGCTGCTGTCCAAGTGATTGTCTCCGTCGAGGCCCCAAAAACTTACCTTAGTTTCGGGGCTGCCCTTCATCTTCCTCCTGCAGCTGGATGTAGTCCCAGCAGTGACCACTGCTCTCGGTGGTGCTGCCGGTCTGCTGATTGGCCGGCAGCTCCGTTAGGCAGGACTTCCTGCCTCAAGGAGGTGGAAGTCCCACCCGAGACCAATTCAGGGCCTAGGGAGCAAAAAATCCTGGTCTGGCTCCCCAGGCCTGGCGGAGGCGGGTTTGCCACCGAGTTTTCGGTTGGTGGACAGGGCCTCCTGCCCAACAAAAAGTTCCAGCCAATATGTGTGCCTCCAGAAATGTTTTCTAATTTTTTTTTATTTGTTCTGGTTAAAGGTTATATGGATATAGGGACAGAAAAATGATTTTCAAATTTTGAACCTAATCTAAATATGAATTGGATCAATTTTACTCCATTTAATTAAATCCCTACCCAATATGATTGATAGACCTATGAAACATTTCTCTTTTGTGTTCTGCTGTACAATATTAGGTTGCTTCAACAGTTACATTTTAAGTTGGTACTATCAACTGTTTAGATTATGTACATGGCACCAGTTCATCAGTGTCAGGTTACAGCACACAATATGGTTATGCACTAAACATTTTGCTTCCTTCTATCAAAGCTTCTTGTAGTAGACTACCCTTAACATCCTCTGGGGTATCTTTATGGGAGAATCTATGATCTAACAATGTGACATTTCAGGTTTGATTTAGAAGATAGAGTAAATGTCTAATCTAAACTCCAGGACTGCATAAATATACAGGGTCCACAGTTGCACAAGGATATAAATGATGCCAATTTCTGGACAATTGAATTAATTATATGATTCAGTGAATTAGGTTTTTCTCCCCTTGCTTTGATGAATAGTTATCATCAGACAGCGCTGAGATTTATAGCTCAGGTTGCTCACTTATAGAATGTTTAGTAATTGAAGCTAATGATGAGACAATTTTCATTAGAACTGCTATTAATATTTCCCAACTCCGTAACATTGATTCAGTCCAACACCACCTACTGGAATAGTGCCATACATTGATGCACAATGTCCCCATTTATAATATACAGTTGCTAATGAATGATGCAGTCACAATGGGCTGGATTTTAAGGAGCCCTCAACATTGGGATCCGTGGCGGGGTGGGGCCTGAAGATGGCTCTGAATGAGACCCACCAAGACCTTAATGCTGGCAGGGCCTGGTCCGATATTCCCGGCAGCAACGAGACCTCGTGGCGGCACACCCCCCCCCCCTGCTGCTTGGCGACAGGACCTCAATTTAAATATTTAAATAAATTAAAATAATTGAATTAATGAATCACATGTCGCCTCCTGACGTCCCGCTGCGAGCTTTAGCCCAGCGGCCGGCACAACCGTGCCTTCGGATCCCCGTTCGGGGAAATGAGGCGGAGCACTTGAGGTTGGGGGGGAGGTAGGTTTATCAGTGCAGAGGTGGGGGCAATGGGGTCAAATTAACATCATGGGTGTAGGGGATGGTGGGAAGGGTTGAAGTTGAAAGTTTGTGCAGTTTGGGGGAGGAAGGTCAGATGGTAAATGTAAGTGGGGGGGGGGAGGGCAAATAATTAATATTGGGGAGATGGGAGAGGGGCAAAAGAAATGTTATTTAATTTTATTAAATCTTTCTTTAAATATTTAATTATGCCAGTAGAGCTAACCACCCTTTAAAAATAGTGTCAGCGCCTGCGCTCAGGCAGCTGACACCATTGCCGGGAATGGACAACCCGCCCCCTCAATGTCAGGACATAAGGAGGTTGCAGACCGATATAGATAGGTTAAGTGAGTGGGTAAAAATCTGGCAGATGAGTATAATGTGGGAAAATGTGAAGTTGTTCATTTTGGCAGGAAGAATAAAAAAAATCAGAGCATTGCTTAAAAGGACAATGACTGCAGAACTGTGAGGTGCAGAAGGATCTAGGTGTTCTAGTGCACGAGTCAGAAAAAGTTAGTATGCAGGTACAGCAAGTAATAAAGAAGGCTAATGGATGGCTATCCTTTATTACGAGAGGAATTGAAAATAAAAATAAAGATGTTATGCTTCAGTTATACAGGGTATTGGTGAGACCACATCTCGAATACTGTGTGCAGTTTTGGTCTCCTTATTTAAGCAAGGATGTAAATGCTTTGGAAGCGGTTCAGAGGAGGTTTACTAGATTGATACCTGGAATTAGCGGGTTGTCTTATGACGAAAGGTTGGACACATTGGGTTTGTTTTCACTGAAGTTTAGAAGAGTGAGGGGAAACTTTATTGAAGTTTATAAGATCGGGAAAGGTCTTGACAAGGTGTTTGTGGAAAGGATGTTTCCTCTTGCGGGTGAGTCCAGAACTAGGGGGCACTGTTTTAAGATTAGGGTTCACCCTTTTAGGACAGAGATGAGGAGAAATTTTTTCTTTCAGAGGGTTGTGTGACTTTGGAACTCTCTGCCTCAGAAGGTGGTGGAGGCGGGCTCATTGAATATTTTTAAGATGGAGGTAGATAGACTCTTAGAAACATAGAAAATAGAAACAGGAGTAGGCCTTTCGGCCCTTCAGGCCTGCTCCGCTATTCATAAAAGATCGTGGCTGATCGTCTAATTCAGTACCCTGTTACCGCTTTCTCCCCACATCCCTTTGGCATTAAGAAATATATCTATCTCCTTCTTGAATATATTTAATGACTTGGCCTCCACTGCCTTCTGTGGTAGAGAATTCCACAGGTTCAGTACCTTCTGAGTGCAGAAATTTCTCCTCATCTCGGTTCTAAATGGCATACCCCGTATCCTGAGAATGTGACCACTGGTTCTGGACTCCCCAGCCATCGGGAATATCCTTCCTGCATTTAGCCTGTCTAGTCCTGTTAGAATTTTATAGGTTTCTATGAGATCCCCTCTCATTCTTCTAAACTCTAGTGAATATAGGCTTAGTCGACCCAATCTCTCCTCATACATCATTCCTGCCATCCCAGGAATCAGCCTAGTAAATCTTCTTTGCACTCCCTCCATGGCAAGAACATCCTTCTTCAGATAAGGAGAACAAAATTGCACACAATACTCCAGATGCAGTCTCACTAAGGCCCTGTATAACTGCAATAAGACATCCTTGCTCCTGTACTCATCTTTCAATGAAGACAAACATACCATTCGCCTTCCTAACTGCTTGCTGCACCTGAATGCTTGCTTTCAGCGACTGGTGTACAAGGACACCCAGGTCTCGTTGCACCTCCCCCTTTCTTAATCAATCATCATTCAAATAAGCTGCCTTTCTGTTTTTACAACCAAAGTGGATAACCTCACATTTATCTGCATTAGATTGCATCTGCCATGCATTTGCCCACTCACCCAACTTGTCCAAATCACATTGGAGCCTCTTTGCACCCTCGTCACAGTTCACATTCCCCCCACAGCTTTGTGTCATCTGCAAACTTGGAAATGTTACATTTAGTTCTCTCACCCAAGTCATTAATATATATTGTGAATCGCTGGGGCCCAAGCACCGATCCCTGTGTTACCCCACTAGTCACTGCCTGCCACCCGGAAAAAGACCCGTTTATTCCTACTCTCTGTTTCCTGTCTGTCAACCAATTCACAGTCCATGCCAGTATATTACCCCAGTAATCCAAGTCAGTAGAATGGAACAATCTAACCTGCATCTCTTATTTGCTCTTGTACATTTACATCCATGTTTGCCCTGTTTGAACACAATTTTGTGTGTGACACCCAGCTAGGATTTTGTACACTGCCTGGGTGCAAGAGAGTTGTGATTTATTTGGATGCTACAGTGCACTATTCCCAATTTCTGTGTGACATTAAGGCCACTATTTACAACAGTTACCAGTCTTAGATTAGTAAATCATATATAGTACATGCATACATCCATGGTTCTCAATTTCCCAGTCAACTAGTTTGTTTGCTCTTTACTGACACTTCATTTGGCCACCCAGTTGGTATTAAACTCACTTTGCATCAGGTTGGACTTAACCTACACTTAGAGCAAAGCCCAAGCAGTGTGAGACTACTGGAGATGGCATTGTGCCTTTTGGCTTCAGTGCGTACAGAGTTCAGTTTGCTTTGGAATTATTACTGCTGATTTCACATTCATACACTTTGAAAATGATTTTCTATTCATTCAAAAGCAGAACAATATAAGCTTCTTATAATGGATTGCTTTGCATATTCAAATTTTGTCTATTATAAGAGGTTGTCCAACATCAATGATTTTCTTGCACATTTTGCTATTGCAGGTTGTGGTACAGGTGTTTCTTTATTTGCAGTTGGATCCTATGTAAGTCTGGAGATTGTACTGTACTGGTCAGCATGCTTAGTATTAAATGAGGATGGTGGACTTTGGGTCAAAGTAACAGGAGTTTATCTACAGGGGTCTTATCTCTACGGCATCTACATTAACACTGAGCAACATGAGGTTCAGACTCATGACATCACATCCTGTGATGATGCTTAAGGTCTATATGCATAATCTACCCAGCAACAGCTTAACTACATTATATTACATCTCTGCCCAAGTCTCTGACTTCATTCATCAGATCTGTAACGCTGTGCAGTTCTCAGACTCTGCCACAGAGTGTTCTTCTTTCACTTATTTGGAGTATTGGGTCTTTCACTTCTTCCTCAGTTTCCTGTGGGTGAGCAAAACTACTGGATGACTCGGGTTCTCTGCTTTCACTGTCATCGGGTGATCCGTTGTTGGTTGTATCACCAGTTCATCAGCTCTCTCTGGTAGCTGATTCTCTTGATGTTTTTGCCATTTTTTTCCATGATGTCAGTACCAATGATCCTCTATTTCTCCTTATCCATTCCTGGTCTGTCTGGACAATGTAGGATTGAGGATATGGAGATTTTTCCATCACTTTCCCATATCGACCCTGATCTTTAATCCAAACCAAATCTCCAGGATGTAGATCTATTTGATGTTTTGCTCTGTGGTGTCTATCATGGTTCTCCGTTTGGATCTTTCTCTTCTCTCACCCTCACCCTTTCTGCACCGAATCGTGGCTGAAGGGTTATTAGGATCTGGGTCGTTGTGTCTTCAATCTCCTACCCATTAGCAACTCGCGGGGGGCCAACCCGTTCTGGAGTGGCATTGATCGATAGTTTAATAGTGGCAGCTGAAAATTCTCATTCTTTTTCAGTCGCATTTTCATGGTTCAAATGCCTCTCTCCACTTCTCCATTGCCCTGGGGGTACCTCGGTGTACTTGTAACATGGGCAAACCCATACATTTCTGTGAAACCTTTGAAGGCTTCATTCGCGAATTGTGGACCATTATCGGAGATCACTAGGTCTGGAATGCCATGCGTGATGAAAATTTCTTTCAATAATTTGATTACAGCTTCAGAACTCTGGCCATATATTGGGTTGACTTCATTCCCTCTGGAATAATAGTCAACAATAAGGAAAATCTTCCCTTTATGATCAAGCTGGTCCATTCCCAGGTGCTCCCAAAGCCTGGATGGAAATAAAGATAACATCAGTGGCTCTCTAGAGTCTTGTCTAGTAGT
This sequence comes from Heterodontus francisci, assembly GCF_036365525.1. NCBI lineage: Eukaryota > Metazoa > Chordata > Chondrichthyes > Heterodontiformes > Heterodontidae > Heterodontus > Heterodontus francisci. The sequence goes on along the minus strand of NC_090380.1, from coordinate 43,806,456 downwards.
AGCGCATGTGATACACCTGGAAATCATGGTCTGAATTTTACCGACTCCCTGACATCAGGGGTCATGGTGCGGGAGTCAATGCCTGTGGGAGAGGCCAGGCTCCTTATTGCCGGCGGCAGCGAGGCCTCTTGGCGGAACACCCCCCCCCGCCCCCCCGCCCCCCCTCTGCTGCTCGGTGATGGGAGCAGAATTTAAATATGTTAATTAATGCAAAGTAATAAATGAATGACCTATCTGCTCCCACCGACTGTCCTGCTCCGATATTGCGGACTCCATCCGGAGATCCAATGCGGGACACTGGTAGGGAGGTGGGAGGAGGTAAGTATTTCAGTGTGGGAGGGGGGAGCGGGGGTCAAACCAATATAATTGGTATAGGAGCTGGTGGGAAGGGTTAAAGATAAAAGTTTGTGAACTTTGTTTGTGTTGGGGGCGGGGAGAGGTCAGGTGCACAAGGTAAGTATTTAGTCAGGGAGGGGGGAAGGAATGAGCTTTCTGGTTATTGGGGGAGGTGGGATAGGGGCTCAAAACATTTATTTTTTTCTTTTCATTAAATTTAAAATGCATGTAACTTTAAAAATTTAAATTAAATGTAAGGGCTGGAAGCACTTTAAAAATGGCATTGGCGCCTGCGCGGTGGCGCTGGACGGTGTTGCCGGGGATGGAGCGCGTGTCCCTACACATTATCCGGGGGTGGTAGGGATGGTCTGCCCCGGCCATGTATATGAGCCTCTGCGTTTAATGTCATGGCTACTCTGCGGAGTAAAGCCTGTGCATGCGGGCTACCATTTTTTACAGCAAAACATGCAAGCCCATGTCTTTGATCTCCTTGGAAACCCCCGGCCACCATACTGAGTTTCTTGCTCTGCACGTGGTGATTCCGAAATGTACTTGGTGTAGTTTCTCTAGGATGTTGAACCTTAAAGCCCTTGGAATAACTAGTCTTTCGTCGTAGACTAGTAAGTTGTCTACAATAGTAAGATGGCTTCGTTGCTCATGATATTTTCATTAAACTGGGTTATTAGGCATTTATTCTAACCTTAACAAAACTGTTTTACTTTTTCGCTGACTACATCCTTTCTGTAGGTTTCTAATTTGGCATAATCTTTGAGCAATTGCCTGTAAATCTTGGTTATAGCTGAAGCAAAGACTTCCACTTCCTCTAGAAATTAGACATCTCCCACCTCGGGTATTGCAACTGATGTTCTTGATAACGTGCAAGCTGTCATCTGATGTTTCCCAGGGACATCTTCATTTGTTGTGTCATATCTCATTAGTTGTAGTTGAAATCTCTGTACCCTAGGGGGTAATTTTGCTAATTCCTTTGAATTAAGCAATGTCATTAGTGGCTTGTGGTCAACTTCAATCTTGACCTTGAGGCCCGGAACATAGTCTGAAAATTTTTCACACGACCATGTTGCTGCCAATACTTCCTTTTCAATCACTGCATACCTTCGTTCTGTCTCTGACAACAAACGAGAGGTAAAGTACACAGGCCTATGTTGTCCATCCTTTTGAATCTGAAACAAGACTGCATCTAATCCTGTTGATGATGCATCTGCTGCAATAATGGTCATTAGCTCTGGATCATAATGCGCTAATACTTCTGAAGTTGACATTTCCTTGATCTTCTCGGAAGAATTTTTCTGGCAGTCTCCCCAGCACCAGGCATTGCTGCTCTTTAACAGTTGTTGTAAAGGCTCGTTAATAGTTGCTAGATTTGGTAGGAATTTCCCTACCCGGTTAACCATACCCATGAATTGCTGTAAATCTGTTATGTTCTTTGGCTCTGGGAAATTCTTTACTGCCTTTGTTTTCTGTGGATCTATCTTAATAACAGATCCCTCAATTATGTAGCCAAGGAACCTCACTGTCGAGTGTGAGAATACCCACTTCTCATTTCATGTGAACCCTGCCTCTTGTAATCTGTGCAATACCTCTCTTATCCTTGTGTTGTTTTTCTTGGTTTGCTCCATGAACATCTGTTTTGAATTTGAACCACTAAGGAGGCTGGCAGGGGTAGGTCAACATCCCAGGAAAGCAATGGAGTTCTGGCATTGGAACAATAATCGTGTAGGTGCCTCACTCTTGGCTGAAATGTGCGAATATAAGGTCGTCCCTGGTATCCTGCGCACGTTTCTCCATGACTCTGGCATCCATTAAAGGCTCATTCACATTCATGGCCTCCTCCTCAGGCTCATGCAAATCAACCTCATCTGAGGAGGAGTGGGGCTCCTCCCATTCCTCCTACTGCAAGATATGTTTGTGCTGTGTTTCCAGGTTGTGTAGTGCACAGCAGACAATGGTTATTTGCGAGACCCTCTGTGATGCGTACTGCAGAGCCCCTCCTCATCAGTCAAGGCAGTGGAAGCACATCTTTAACAAGCCAACGGTGTGTTCGATGATGACTCTGGTGGAAGCGTGAGCTGCACTTTGGGGATGCCACACTGGTGTCATCAACCATGTCCGAAGAGGGTAATCCTTGTCACCCATGAGCCAGTCGTCAACCTGGGCTGGTGCCTCAAAAATTTCCAGGAGTTGTGAGTTTTACAAAAATGCATGCATTGTGACAGCTCCCGGAGAAACAAGCACAGACCTGCATATATGTCACCTGTATTCACAAACCAGTTGAACAAGCAGAGAGTGACCAGTGCTATTTAAAGGGATCATAAACTACTTTCAGGTTAGTTGCTGATTTATTTCTTTGCCGTGACTTCAAGGCTTCATCATAAACTTGCTTCAAGACATGGGTGCAATAGTATGGGACCCTCTTGGACAACGCATGTCAAGAGAATGAGTAGAGGTGACAGAGAGCAGGACAAGCTTCTGGAAAAGGGAGGAGAAAGGCTCTCACCTGGAGGCCATATCCACCCAGAGTGCTCAGGGAGCAATTTTCCTACCTCAACCTTAGCAAGGAACAGAGCGCCAGATGTTTCCACTTCACTGAAATCTTTTACCTGCTGCAGCCACCACTGTAGCCTCAGAGCAAGGCAGCTACGACATGTAATGAGTTCTTTTATGTTGTCTGATGCAACATAAATGAGATGCGTGAAGTCCAGTTATGCTGAAGATCTCAAACAGGTTTATTACAGCGAAACTATTATATATAGTACAGAGCTAACTATTTACTCTTGGTGTTGCAGTTACAGAGTGCCTCCAGCTTGTAGTCACATGACTGCATCCTGGAACGTAGCTCATTAGCATACTAAGATCTTAAAAGGACATCACTCTTAAAGGCAATCATACAACACGACATTCCTAGTGGCTGTGGCATGAACCTTTATGTGTTGGGCTCCTTCCAGACTGGAGCAATATTTGCAACATTTCCCAGTTCGCTGTCTACTGTTGCGTAAGGGTGGTCACTGAGACTCTGTATTCCAAGAGCACTGAGCGAGGATTGCAGGCTTTTCCATGGTGCGGGGTGCCATTGCCTGCATGGACGTCGCTTCGCGGGCACTGCATGTGAACTCTGAGACGCACCACAACTAAAAGGGATCCACTCCCTCAAAGTCCAGCTGGTTTATAACATAGCCTGCATAACATGCAAGTCAATATCCAGTATCCTGGCAGCAGTCATGATGCCTTCATTCTGCGTCAGTCCACTGTCCTATCTGCATTTGAGTCATCACAAGAAGTCAGAGGGTGGCTACTGGGCGATGAGGGCTAACCGCTCACCACGTAGCTCATTATTCTGGTGTGGAACCCACAAGCATGTGGGCAGCATGCATATAACAAGAGCAATGGTATCACGTGGAATGTCATCAAGTAGACCATTGAGGTGCTTAAACAACGCAACCACTGCCTGGACCACTCTGGAGAAGTTCTGTAGTACTTGGCAGAGTAGGTGTCCAGATTTGTGGTGGTCTGCTGCATAATGCATCACCTCACCATTATGAGGGCACAGCCCTTGCCAACAGCTATAAGGCAACCAGCTGAAGGAGGCAGTAGAGGAGGAGGAGGCAACCAACAGATCCTCTTCTGGGCCAGGCTGTCCATGATCAACTCTTCCTTGCAGGATGACCTCAAGCAGTTCTGGGTCTAGAAGGCCTGGTTTTGGACTGTATCATCTCAGCTTATTATGCAGTTCATGAGATTTGGCATTTGAAGATGAATTCACTGATTTTAACCATTTGTGTGAAGTCATTGAAGTTCTTGCAGTGCTGCATTCATGTTCGGGGCCAGACTCTTGGCTATGACCACCACAGTTATCTGCTCCTACTGCCTTCACGCACTTTATTTGGAGGTCTTCTTAGCCCCCTGTGGACAGAGGGCCTCTCTCCTCCTGTCTACCTCCTCCACCAAGGTGTCCAGCACACTGTCAGAGAACCTTGGACCATGCTTTGCCCTGATGCGCCATAATTCAGTATTCTTCTTGGTCACACTCTCTTCTGCAACTAGTTCCAGCACCTGCTTCAGCCTGAATTCACCTCCCATTTAAGTAGTGCAGGCTAGCTTTAAGTGGTGTTAGCATCCCACAAGCTTGGGCCCCCAGCTGTATGTTTAGCCCTGGCTGCATGCAGCCATCATTGCAAGTGAGCAGGCAGCATGGTCTGTGTTCTGCTTGCATTGGAAGCTATGGCCAGGGGCTAATTATGCATTGTGAAATCTGCTCCTGTTTTTGTGCCCTGTCCAGGTTCACAGCCAAATTCCCATAGGCAAACCTTGTCATGTTGTCTTTACACAGCTGTTGAGTCATTTCTTCTTGTTGTGGCCCAGCCTATTGATTTGGAAACTCTCCAAGCACAGCTGATGTTCTATATCTTGCACAAAGCAAGTTTCGTTGGATGCAGCTTTTAACTTGGCTTAAATTAGACACTTCCTTCAAAAATACATCATTGGGTATAAAGTGCTTTGGGATGCCCTGAGGTCATGAAAGGGGATATATAAATGCAAAAGAAACAATCTTATGTAAAAAATAAAAGTTTTTAGCTTTCCCACCTCTAACACTGCAATTGTTGAGTCTAATCTATTTATCAGTTCACACCATTCTATCAAATTGCTAATTTCTGTCAAAGACTTTGTCTGCTAAATCGATTATTTCCTAATGACTGCTTTCTTGTACAATGTTTCCTGAAAATCTCTCAGGGTTTCCACTGGTTTTATGTTGCAAATCTGACAGGAGGCTGGCAAAACCCCCATGAAAACAGTCAGTTACATTGGCTTGCTGCCATTTCTCTGTGTTTCCTAGCTTCCTTGTATTGTAAATCTTAACAGAAACCAAGGGAGAGATGTTACTGAGGTGGCAGGCTAGGAGGTGCGAGGGGCCAGTAAAATGCCAGGGAGCTGTGTCGGGAGGAAATCCCCAATGCAGTCTGGCCGTTGGGCCTCTTTATTAGTGCCTATGAGGTGTGGGGCCAATTTGAATAATTAAAGGCCCAATTGAGGGCTATTTCCCTGGGCCACTGGCTTTTTTGGAGCAGCAGAGTGCCCCCTTGCTGCATTGGTAGGCAGTCAGCTGCGTGGAGACAACATCCCAGTGGCTCCCCAGTGGGGGGGGCCATCACATCCATGTCCCCACCACTGGAGGGGTTACTCCTCTTATTGCCAGGGCTTGCCTGGCCCAGGCAGAAAAGTGACTCGTCTTCCTGTGAGGGCATCTCAAAATGGAGGGACCCTCTCATTTTTCTCGCAGCCTCAGCAGCGGCCACCTCTCTTGGTGGCACTGCCAAGGCTGCAGAGCTGCTGGCCCTCTGATTGCCACCACGGTCCCGCAGCCTGCCCGTGCCGGCTCAGGAGGCACAATTGGTCTCGACATCGAGTTGCCCTCTCTGTTGAAATCCTGGCCCAAATGTTCAACATTATGCTTTGTGTAGTAATGCAACTAAATTCTCTCATATTAAAGTAACTTCAGATCATTCTAAATGCATTATGTGGCAATATAGACAAGTATATGAAAAAATCTTACGACTTTCAACCTTGAGGTGTAAATGTATTGGTTGGATTTGCCACGACTGTGGGTTGAATTTTATGTGCTCCCTAGGGTCTGCCTGAGTGGCCCCGGCGAGTCCGCCCCCACTTGCCTGCAGTCAGTCCAGTCTCAATGGCTGCTCTTCAATTGACTGCTGCAGTTCCATCTGTGGCCACTGCTCCCAGTGACACTGCTGGGACTGCTGAGTTGCCGGCATTCTGATTGGCCAGCAAATCCTGGAGGCAGGAAGGACGGGGACCCCGGCTATGGGCAGTTAATTGTCTGAGTGCCGTAAGATGCAGCGGGAGGGACCCCCCCAAAAGGCTGAGGCAGGGTTCCCCTTGCCCTTTGGGCCCGGTGTCTGCAAAACATCAAGCCCTGTAGTTCACTTCAGTGCAGGAAAACATCAACCATTTTGACCATTTAGTTTCACTGCCATTTCCAACTCTAGGTATGGATCTATAATGTAATTGTTCCTGAATTATCAGCACATGTATTACCGTGTAAAAATAAAATGTTCATTACCTTTGCAGACTGGTTTGAATTTTTAGGGAATTATTTTTAGGACATCCCTCCTGCTGTGCAAAATTAGAAAACATTGACAATTTATCATTCTTAAACCAGAATTATGCGATACCAGCAGTCTCAGATCAGTAGCTGTTGAGCATGAAGTAGAGCCTGCAAAACTGGAATTGTACTGTGGGCTGACTTTAGCTCTATGCAAGTGCAGAGATATTTTTTAATGTTGCGAAAGGCTGCTTACTCAAGTAACATTTAAAAAAAGAAATGCTAAGAAGCTTGTTGAAGTGTAGGAAACAATTAGTAATAAAGGAGTTATGTCAGTGTGGGAAGAAACACTGAGATCTCACTGCTGGGACCACTACTGTCTCTAATTTACACAAATGATGTAGATTAAGGGTAGTGGAATCAGAAAAGGCAGCTCAGCAATGACAAAATGAGTTGGACAAGATATGTCAGTGGGCAGAACAAACGGAGATTTAATTTTGCTGATGTCTTTGTTCACCCAAATTTCCAGTCAATCTCATTAACATATGTCAGAACATCAAAATGGATGTAATCAAGTAAAAATCCATGTAAATATTCAGGCCCTGAAGACAGCACTGAACCCTCACCTTTTTTTAAGTATGAAAATTAAAGTTTCAGACCATTTAAATATCATTCGTGCACATTAGGCACAGCATATTTAAGAACATTTAAGAAGCTTTTTAATTTTTAATGTGACTTATACTAGTGCCATAAAAATGCATTCAGAAAAACATAAATTACAGAGCATGCTTCAGTAAGGATAAATAAAAAAAGATTAAAACAATAAAACACCAGAAGCATGACTTTGGTGCCTGCTGTGCATAAACTTCTTGGGCTATGCCTGTTTTGAACCAGCGCAATTGCATCAACTTTGTTTCTACAGCTAATTAGCCTGGGTGTAGAACCATGATAATGAATATTTGAGGGCAGGGTTCATTAGACAGGCATAAAACTGAGGAAATCTGGTATAGTTTCCTAGATATTTTATATTGGGTGTTTGATTTATGCCCCAATTACGCCCGCCTCTGTGCACAAGTACACAGGACGTTCAAGTCCCAAGATGCATAGGAGGTCCAAAGGGCCTCACAAGCAGTTTCTACATCCAGCTTCACTCTGGGCTGGAATTATTCTCTACCTGATGCAAAGCCCAAACAGTGTGAGATGATTTCCTGGAGGTGGGGGTGGGGGGCATTTTCTTGGACAGCTTGTCTTTTATGTACTGTGAATCAGATCTTGACCCTTAGCTGCACCTCCTCAATCATGTCAATACACACACAAAATGATTTTGTATTGACATTTTTTTGGGAGTATAATTGTGGCCTCAGTTCTGAAACAATCCTTAAACTATTCTGTATTCCCAAAGATGTAAATCATCTTATATAAATAAAAGCAAAATATTGCGGGTGCTGGAAATCTGAAATAAAAGCAAGAAATGCTGGAAATACTCAGCAGGTCTGGCAGCAGGTCTGTGGAGAGAGAAGCAGAGTTAACGATTCAGGTCAGTGACCCTTCTTCAGAACTAGTAGATATTAGAAATGTGAAAGGTTTTTAAGAAAGTAAAGTGGGGGTGGGGGCAAGAGATAACAAAGGAGAAGTTGTAGATAGGACAAAGTCACAGAGAATAACCAACCAGAAGGTCATGGAGCAAAGGCAACTAGTATGTTATTGGTGTGCTGAAAGACAAAGCATTAGAACAGATAGGGTGTTAATGGACTGAAAACTGAACAGCCACAAGCACAAACATGAAAAAAACAGTGGGTAGGCAAACTGAACAAACTAAGATAAAATAAAACAAACACAAAAATTTTTTTAAAAAAAAGAAAAAATGATTAAAATTAAAAGTAAAATGGGGGGGGGGGGGGGGGCCTCATGCTCTGAAATTATTGAACTCAATGTTCAGTCCGGCAGGCTGTAGTGTGCCTAATCGGTAAATGAGATGCTGTTCCTCGAGCTTGCTTTGATCACTTGCACTCTAATTATTTTAAGTGCAAGTGCTGACTGTAGAACTATGCTAATTATGGGATATCTGGACGATGAACAGCATTAAAATTACATACTAGCTTTTTTTTATACTTCACTTAATATTTATTAGGGTTGCGCATTATAGAACAGCACATCAACAAATTGCTCTGCCTTGCTTTAATACAGTGTATACTGAAATGTTTTGTTTTCTACCTCATCTTGTGCAGTCTTTCTGGCGTTTCAGTTGAAGTGTTTGTTATTTTTCCAGCAACTTGCATGTATATGCTAAATGTTTCCTGAAAAGTTAAAAGACCAGCAATCATTCCAATGTGATTATTGATACAAGATTGAACCTTTTGAAGGATTATTTGATCCGTATTTTTTCTATCTTTTTTCATTGTGTACAGAACTTAGGGCATGCGCTTACTCTTATAGAATATGTGTAAGAACAGGGCAATTCGACAGGAGGGTGTTCACGGGGGTAATTAGACAGGTTGGTGTTCAGAGGGAGAATTAGACAGGAGGGTGTTCACAGGGAGAATTAGACAGCAAGGTATTAACAAAGGGCGGCACAGTGGCGCAATGGTTAGCACCGCAGCCTCACAGCTCCAGCGACCCGGGTTCGATTCTGGGTACTGCCTGTGTGGAGTTTGCAAGTTTTCCCTGTGTCTGCGTGGGTTTCCGCCAGGTGCTCCAGTTTCCTCCCACATGCTAAAGACTTGCAGGTTGATAGGTAAATTGTCCATTATAAATTGCCCCTAGTATATGTAGGTGGTAGGGAAATATAGGGACAGGTGGGGCTGTGGTAGGAATATGGGATTAGTGTAGGATTAGTATAAATGGGTGGTTGATGGTCGGCACAGACTCGGTGGGCCAAAGGGCCTGTTTCAGTGCTGTATCTCTAAATAAATAAATAAAAATATTCATAGTTTAATACATAAACATTCAAAACAAATTTGTGGGCCTTCAGTCATTTTCCAGGCCTATCTACTACACCTTTTGGAGACACGGGAGTAGACTTTCAGACAGTGATCAGGTAGTCAACACGCAGGAAATTGGGGGAGGTCCTGTTGCAGCAGAAATAAGTTGGATTTATGTCCCGAAACATTTTCTGGTGGGACACCTGTGACAGTAGAAGCCTGGAGTGGAGGGTGTTTCATTTCAAAATTTATTTGAGGGTATATTGGGCCTGCACAGCATTTTCCATAGTTTTGGCAGTTTGATGTAATGAATGCCTGCAAAAAAAAAAGACATCAAGTATTCCTTCGTCTTAACAAAACTAAAGTTGTGGATTTCAAGGAGTCAGTGGGTACTTTTGAAATACTAACTAAAAGCTTATTTCTCAACCAGTTTCTTTATTTTTAACTTGTTTCTTTGCTCTTTGATGGCCATATTATAATCCATTCGTGTAAGATGCTATCTTCTTATCACGCTTGTTCTCGTAAGGTCACTGAAGCTCATTAAAACTCCTGTGGCAGCTCCTGCCACTGCAATTGTGCTAGTTTCCTTTGGAGCCTGTATCTTGCCTACCCAAACAACAATGCACTCCCTTGTCTAACTTTCTTGGTGAAGCAAATCCTCTCTACTTTTCTGACTTGGTGGTGAGGTTGCTATGAGCCCTCCTCGAGACTTTACTGCCATTCCGGAGGTGAGTAAATGCAAGTTTATAAGGAAAGAAACAGGGAAAGAGGATTGCAATTATATTTTTTGTTTGTGAATGAAGGAATCAGTTATCAGTTTCAAATTCTACCTGATTTTGTTTACCAAAGATGAATTGATGTTTCTGAATGCAGTTTGAATCTCCAATTGCAAGCAGGCTAATTTTCTTGGTGTGACCTCTTTGAACGGCAGTAGTTTAACTCCTGCAGAATCAGGCACTTTCCATTTCCCCCGCCCCCAAATGGTAAGCTCTCAATCAGAGGCAGTGCCCATCAGGAGTTCAACTTCAATATTAAAGTTAGGTTCAGCCCACTCAACTTCCAGCAGTTGCAAATCATGCTCCATCATCATTTCTATTGGGTTTTTGTCCAAAGTGAAAATCATGTCTTCAGTCTCCTATTTTCATATGTTGTGATCAGCAGCAATCAATACTATTAGGCCTCTACAGAAAGCTTACTTTAACTAGCTGCACTACCTATTGGCAGTAAGATTCTCCCTTCTAAACGCAATAAAAGGAGTGGTTGTCTCAGAAAACCTGCTCAAGGAAGCTGTCACTCTTTTCTGCTCTTTAGCTTTGCGAGCAACAGTAGGAACGTAATTTTCCACCAACATGTCTGATTCCTTTTAGTGAATAATCACCATTCATCAATTACTTGTTTATCTATGTTGCTTATTAGAAAAGAGTAAAATATCCGAGCATCTACACTAAAATGAGTTATTCAAAATGTACTATTCCTGTCTCTCAATATAACAGCAATCCTTGGAAAACAGTATTGAAAGGAATGCTGTATGTAAAGCACTTTATTTTATCCAATAGTGATGCACAAACAAAGATCCATTTATATTAAAACTGTGAATGTTCATGACTTTATATAAGTATTGTATCTATAAGTGGTTTTGGCTGCTTTTGGTCACTAGTTACTGTTTCAGGCTCTTCTTCCAAGGAAACAAAAGAAGTTAAAGTGTTTTCACCTCTTCATTACAACTTGGTGGCTTGTCCCATTAATCTACAGTGCTGCCGTTCAATGCATGCTTTGGTGTCAGCAAGCATGTGATGGAGACTAAGGTAAGACTCAGGGCTGCATTTTATTATTCCACTGCTGTGATTGAGTGAGATACCTGACATTTTTTTGCTTGCACAAGTAGTCAATGCTTGCTTGCAAACTTCTTGTAGCGATGTGGAGTATTCCGGATAGATGTCATTCTGTTAGGAGTGAGCTTGATCACTTGCTCTCCCTCTCCCGCTCTCTGTCCCCCTCTCTCTCTCTCTGTCTCTCACTCTCTCTGTGTCTTGCTCTCTGCCCCTTTTCTCTCTCTCTGCCCCCTTTCTCTCTCTCTGCCCCCTCTATCCCCTATCTCTCTGTTCTCCCTCAATGTCCCCACTCTCATTCTGTCTCTCTCTATCTCTCTCTGTCCCCCTCCCCCCCTCTCTCTCTCTGACAATTGCAGAAAGCAGGAACGCTCAGCAGACATATGGTAAGAAGTCTCAGGTCAGGTTCATAGCTGACGGGCGCTGACACCGGGAACAGCCGTTTCCCAACTTTGGACAGATTTCAGGGTTTTCCGGCATGCTTTAAAAAAAAAACCCGAATCTGTCCAAAGTTGGGAACTGGCTGTTCCTGATGTCAGCTGTGAAACTGATTTCCAAATTTTTTAAAAAGCTGGTCTGCAAGAAGAAGACAACGGGAAATTGCTCATCTCCAGTCACGGACCCTTGGTGAGGATGAGGAATGGTCCGGTACAGTTTACACCCGCGGGCCAGATCATGGCCTGTGGGCCAAATATTGGACAATCCTGGGCTACATGCATGATGGCATGTTAGCAAACGTATTTATTGAAATTCATGGATTGTGGAAACGTGCAATTATTAGTTTCTGCCTTGCCTCCCTTGTGCGCTGCTTACCATGTCTGGCCTCCATCACTGTTCTCTGGTTTTCCATGCGTGCTTGGCCTTGTGTACCCTCTGTGTCCACTTCGTCAGAGGATGTCTCAGGCTCCCATAATTCTTCATCTTGCAAGGTCTCCCCCTCTGTAGTGGGAAGTTGTGTAGAAAGCAGAAGACTACAATGATGCGCACAACCCTGTCTGGTACATACTGAAGGACTCCACCAGATCTATCAAGGCAATAGAACCGCATCTTCAGCATATCAATGGTCTGTTCGATGGTAGCTCGGGTGAAGCTGTGACCGGCGTTGTAATGTTCCTCAGCATCATTGCCGGGGTTCCTTACTGGCATCAGAAGCCCTGTCATCAGTGAGTAGCCCTTATCCCCAAGAATCCACCCCTGAAGGTGAGCGGGAGAGTGAAAAGCAGTGGCATCTAGGACTGATGAAGTATATATGAGTCACTGCAGCTGTCCGGGAAGTGGGCACACACTTGTAGGAAGTGCTTCATGTGGTCGCAGGCTAGTTGGGCATTAATTGAATGAAACCCCTTTCTGTTTATAATGTTGGCTGGTTGGTCCGGGGGAGCCTTGATGGCCACATTCGTGCAGTCCTTGGACTTGTGGGAATCCCACAATGGCCCTTTTGGCCTGACTCTCAGGGTCTGTCCTGTAGTGTACATAGACGCAGCCCTCTTGAACAGAGCACTGGTCACCTCCTTGATGCAGCGGTGCACTGCAGATTGAGAGAGCCCACACATGTCACTGGTAGATCGCTGGAATGTTCCAAAGGCTTAAAAGTTTAGGGCCACAGTAATTTTGAGGGCCACAGGCATAGGGTGACCACAAAAACTCATTGGTTGCAAATCATCATTCAGCAGTGCAGAGAGGTGTGTGATGGCCTGTTTGGACATCCACACTCATCTCTAGCAGTTGTGCTCAGACATCTGCAGGTATGTCATTTGAGTCCTATAGACTTGCAGGCATATATGGGCTCCTCTTCACCTTGGCTGCTGCTGCTCATGTCTAGCATCTTCCTCTTGAGCTGCAGCTACCTCTTGGGCCCACCTCCGGCGGAGATGCCTCATCACAGCAAGGGGATCCAGGAAAGCAGGATGAATCATACCCACCTCTATCTTCCTTGTAGCTTCGGCTTCCTTCAAAAGGTCAAGTACACCTATCTGGGCAAAGATTTGTGTTAATTTTGGTTCTGCAGGATTCTGGCATGAGCTCTATGGTATGGTTTGATGTTATTCTCACAACTTTTCAATAAGTGAGAACCATTGTGAAAATATTGTTATGAAAGTGCTTCTATTTTTAAATATTTTTTGAGGACTCATTTAAAAATTGTGGAAATTGATTCATTTGAAAGACTCCATAGAGAGATTCCATAGATGCTGGACTTTGTTTTTTTTTGAATGGTCACTGGAAGGACTTGGTTTAAAAACAAACCCTTACTGAAAGTCACATGTCTCAAGCTAAGTAAACAGCAGGAGCCTTGGTGACTAGGGGAGTTGTTTATCGATAAGTGACATGTCAAGATTTAAAGTGGTCAAAAATTGGTTTCAAAGAACAGTACAGCACAGGAACAGGCCATTCGGCCCTCCACGGCTGCGCCGATCTTGATGCCTGCCGAAACTAACACCTTCTGCACTTCCGGGGCCCATATCCCTCTATTCCCTTCCTATTCATATATTCGTCAAGATGTCTCTTAAACGTTGCTATCGTATCTGCTTCCACCACCTCCCCCGACAGCAAGTTCCAGGCACTCACCACCCTCTGTGTAAAAACACTTGCCTCGCACATCCCCTCTAAACTTTGCCCCTCGCACCTTAAACCTATGTCCCCTAGTAACTGACTCTTCCACCCTGGGAAAAAGCTTCTGACTATCCACTCTGTCCATGCCGTTCATAACTTTGTAAACCTCTATCATGTCGCCCCTCCCCCTCCGTCATTCCAGTAAAAACAATCCGAGTTTTTCCAACCTCTCCTCATAGCTAATGCCCTCCAGACCAGGCAACGTCCTGGTAAACCTCCTCTGTACCCTCTCCAAAGCCTCCATGTCCTTCTGGTAGTGTGGCGACCAGAATTGCACGCAATATTCTAAGTGTGGCCTAACTAAGGTTCTGTACAGCTGCAACATGACTTGCCAATTTTTATACTCTATGCCCCGACCGATGAAGGCAAGCATGCCGTATGCCTTCTTGACTACCTTATCCACCTGCGTTGCCACTTTCAGTGACCTGTGGACCTGTACGCCCAGATCTCTCTGCCTGTCAATACTCCTAAGGGTTCTGCCATTTACTGTATACCTCCCACCTGCATTATACCTTCCAAAATGCATTATCTCACATTTGTCCGGATTAAACTCAATCTGCCATTTCTCCGCCCAAGTCTCCAACCGATCTATATCCTGCTGTATCCTCTGACAATCCTCATCATTATCCGCAACTCCACCAACCTTTGTGTCGTCCACAAACTTACTAATCAGACCAGCTACATTTTCCTCCAAATCATTTATATATACTACAAACAGCAAAGGTCCCAGCACTGATCTCTGCGGAACACCACTAGTCACATCCCTCCATTCAGAAAAACACCCATCCACTGTTACCCTCTGTCTTCTGTGACCGAGCCAGTTCTGTATCCATCTTGCCAGCTCACCTCTGATCCCGTGTGACTTCACCTTTTGCACCAGTCTGCCATGCGGGACCTTGTCAAAGGCTTTACTAAAGTCCATATAGACAACATCCACCGCCCTTCCCTCATCAATCATCTTCATCACTTCCTCAAAAAACTCAATCAAATTTAGTTTAGAGATACAGCACTGAAACAGGCCCTTCGGCCCACCGAGTCTGTGCCAACCATCAACCACCCATTTATACTAATCCTACACCAATCCCATATTCCTACCACATCCCCACCTGTCCCTATATTTTCCCTACCACCCACCTATAATTAGTAAGACACGACCTCCCCTTCACAAAACCATGCTGTCTCTCGCTAATAAGTTCCATTTTGGATATTGTTTTAAGTCAATTGGTGGTAAGCCTGCTAAGAAAGAAGCTACCAGCTTATCTTTTTCTACTCCTTGAGAAAACCTGAGACTCCAGTGTGATAGCTGAAACCCTAATGCAGTGATTCTCCTGGAAAGTCTGCCAGACTAATCCTCGATGTTGCCTGAAGAGAACTGCTTCAAAACGATCCCAGTGACAGCTGTCTACATGCATCTGGACACTAGAATAAAGGACCACCATTCATACCTTATCATTTTTCTTCATGAATTAACAAGCATTTGGACCAAGTATTTTTTATTCTTTTTGTAAAGAGATCGCTGCGGAGAAAACTTCTTTATTTTTTCTTTAACCAGTATGTGTGTGTGTTGGGTTACTTTAGAAGGGAACTTTCATATTTCAATCTGTGTGTTAATGCTTTGCATCTGTACTGAATAAGTCTTGTTTAATTATAAATTAATAATTTTGCTGTTTATTAAAGAAACCTGGTTGGTGGATTTTATTCTGAAACTAAAATAGATAAAATATATAACTGGCCATATCGGTAACTGGGGGTAAAACATTTAAATATATGTTGTGACCCGTGGAGAAGTGGAACTAGAGAAAGACAGTGCACTCCTCCAACCTTGGTCATAACAATACCAATACCATTTGAGTTGCCTGCACTGGATCCCCGAGAAAAACAACTTATACATTTGCTGAGCTCCCCCACTCCCCCCACCCCACGCCTCCCCACCCCAGCAGTATCCACTTGCATAGTTCCTCCCTTCCCCCCCAATAGTATCCTTTGCAGAATTCCCTCAATCCCCTCCCCCCAAAAGTATCCACTTGCAGATTTCCCCACTTCCCCCCCAACAGTATCCACTTGCAGTGTTCCAACCTACCCTCACATTTGCAGATTGAGCTTGGTGGCAATATCCGATGCTAAAAAACAATTCCTCAAGATAATGGATAATTTACGTAACCTTTGCAGGCACTAAGGACTCTCGCCTCTGTGGTGCCAGCTTTTCAAAGATGGGAAAGTGAAGGCACGTGAGTGCTGCATGTCATACAGACGTCTGTGAATGCCTGATAGGATCGCAGCGAATTCGATGCAAGTTCATGAAAAATAGTATTTAACATATTTGAACTATGATCCTGTTGCATCATGGCAGAGATGCTGTCACAGAAGATTGCTGCCTCCGAGAAAATCGGAAACTGGCATTACGGCATCGGGTTCCGTGATGGACAAATCTACGCCAATTCTCCAGTTCCCCCCCGCCAAAAGAAACACCTTCCAATGGAGCATAAAATCCAGCCCTCAGTGTGCCACGGACTCAGAGCTGATTAAGCTTCCTACTGTGGTGGATTATAATCCTAGCCCCTTTTTGGGATCATCCCAGATCAGGCGTACTTCTCAGATGATCACTCTCAACTTAAGGTTGAGAAAGACATATCCTAAAGACACTTGAATGCGTCAGAAGGAGTGATCTAACTCTCCCGAAAGGAAAGGAAACAGCTGAGAATATTGCCATCCTGCAGATAGCCTTTTTAACAAGTTTCAGACAGATTACAATAACCTGGATATTGAGGGTCCAGGAATCTCTCTTCATTAATGTAGCTTCCACCAAAGAGTGTACAGAGATGGGTTCACATGTTAGTGATACAAAAAACTATATAAGAAAATATGAATTCTAAATTATATAAATGTTTATTAAAGAACCAAACATGCAATTCACAGTTGGTGAGACAGTCAATTGCAACGTTACTAGTTCTAGGAAAAGACGGAAAATACAATCTGATTTCTAGTAGAGGATCCAATTTTTAAAATCCAAATATTGTTACAGTAAGATTTTTAAGTAGGATAGCCATCGACGATTAAAATAACATTAACCATAAATCCCCGACACCTCTGTCCCAGTTAAGGGGAGAATTATCATCACCTCACTCCAATAGTCATACCTTTACCATAAGAGATGCTGGAGCAAGTCCAACGAATCCGAAAATTCAGTGTGTACTCCCAACATTTATACTGTTTTTCAAGTTGCCTCACTAATTTCTTATGTATGGGGGTGTTACTTCAACTGTAAGTAAGTTTGTCCCCCTTTATTTCCCAAATAAGGCTGTATAACTGCTAATTTCTAGGTAAGGTCCATTCTCTTTGATTCCTGAGAAAGGTTGAAGAACTGTTAATTTCTAGGTAAGGCCTGGGCCCCTTTGATTTCCAAGAGAGCTAGGCTAGTAGCAAGCTGCAAGCTTTGTGATGGTCAATTTTTCATTAGTCATCTAACTGTGTTTCAAGATCATAATTCAGTTTTTGGGTTTGGTTAGCTTTGTCAAAAATTCAGTTGACTGTGGTTTATGGCTATCGGTGGAAAACCATGTTATCAAATATTACGCTGTGGTAGCTTATGTGACGTTTCCAAAACTAAAGGCTCGATTTTGCTCTTAGCCCGACGCCAGGTTTTGTGGTGGGGTTGGGGGGGGGGGGGAGGGGCCGAGAATCAGAAGCGGCAGCAGCCACCACGAAGCCCGGCGCCAGGAACATAGGAACAGGAGTAGGCCATTCAGCCCATCAAGCCTGCTCTGCCATTCAATTAGATCCTGGCTGATTATCTACCTCAACACCACTTTCCTGTGCTATCTCCATATCCCTTGATGTCATTAGTCTCCAGAAATCTATCGATTCTGTCTTGAACATGTTCAATGATTGAGCTTTCATAGCCCTTTGGGGTAGAGAATTCCAAAGATTCACCACCCTCTGAGTGAAGAAATTCCTCCACATCTCAGTCTTAAACGGCCTATCTCTTATTCTGAGATTATGTCCCCTGGTTCTAGACTCACCAGCCCGGGGAAACATCCTATCTACATCTATCCTATCACATCCTGTAAGAATTTTGTAAGTTTCAATGGAGATCACACCTCATTCTTCAAAATTCTAGAGAATACAGGCACAGTTTCCTCAGTCTCTCCTCATAAGACAATTTCGCGCCATCTGCGCCATCCCAGGGATTAGTCTGGTGAACCTCCGTTGTACTCCCTCTATGGCAAGTTTTTTTTATTCATTCATGGGCTGTGGGCATCGCTGGCCAGGCCAGCATTTATTGCCCATCCCTACTTGCTCTTGAGAAGGTGATGGTGAGCTGCCTTCTTGAACTGCTGCAGTCCATGTGGGGTAGGTACACCCACAGTGCTGTTAGGAAGTGAGTTCCAGGATCTTGACCCAGTGACAGTGAAGGAACAGCAATATAGTTCCAAGTCAGAATGGTGTATGACTTGGAGGGGAAATTGCAGGTGGTGGTGTTCCCATGCATTTGCTGCCCTTGTCCTAGTTGGTAGAGGTCACGGGTTTGGAAGGTGCTGTCTAAGGAGCCTTGGTGCGTTGCTGCAGTGCATCTTGTAGATAGTACACACTGCTGCCACTGTCCGTCAGTGGTGGAGGGAGTGAATGTAGATGGGGTGCCAATCAAGCGGGCTGCTTTGTCCTGGATGGTGTCGAGCTTCTTGAGTGTTGTTGGAGCTGCACCCATCCAGACAAGTAGAGAGTATTCCAACACACTCCTGACTTGTGCCTTGTAGATGGTGGAAAGGCTTCAGGGAGTCAGGAGGTGAGTTATTCGCCGCAGGATTCCTTGCCTCTGACCTGCTCTTGTAGCCACGGTATTTATATGGCTACTCCAGTTCAGTTTCTGGTCAATGGTAGCCCCTAGGATGTTGATAGTGGGGGATTCAGCAATGGTAATGCCATTGAATGTCAAGGGGAGATGGTTAGATTCTCTCTCGTTAGAGATGGTCATTGCCTGGCATTTGTGTGGTGCGAATGTTACTTGCCACTTATCAGTCCAAGCCTAGATATTGTCCAGGTCTTGCTGCATTTCTACACGGACTGCTTCATTATCTGAGGAGTCACAAATGGTGCTGAACATTGTGCAATCATCAGCGAACATCCCCACTTCTGACCTTATGATTGAAGGAAGGTCATTGATGAAGCAGCTGAAGATGGTTGGGCCGAGGACATCCTTAGTATATCCTTAGATAAGGAGACCAAAACTGCACACAATACTCCAGGTGCAGTCTCACCAAGGTTCTGTACAACTGAAACAAGACATTTTTACTCTGTACTCAAATCCCCTTGCAATGAAAGCCAACATACCATTTGCCTTCCTTATTGATTGTTGCACTTGCATGCTAGCTTTTAGTGATTCATTAAAAAGGACACCCAGGTCCCTTTGGACACCAACACTTCCCAACCTCTCACCATTTAAGAAATATTCTGTCTTTCTGTTTTTTCCACCAAAGTGGATAACTTCACACCTATTCACATTATTTTCCATCTGCCATGCTCTTAGCCTGTCTAAGTCGACTTGAATCCTCCTTGCATCTTCCTCACAACTTACATTCCCACCTAGTTTTGTGTCATCAGCAAATTTGGAAATATTCCAATTGTTCCCACATCCAAATCATTTTATATAGATTGTGAGCAGCTGTGGCCCCAGCGCTGATCTTTGTGGTACTCCACAAGTAACAGAATGACCCGTTCATTCCTACTTTCTGCTTTCTGTCTGTTAACCAATTCTCAATCCATATTAGTATATTACATCCAATCCTATGCGCTCTAATTTTGCTAACTAACCTTCTGTGTGGGACCTTATCAAAAGCCTTCTGAAAATCCAAATGCACTACATCCACTGGTTCTCCTTTATCTAAGCTATAAGTGACATTCTCAAAAAACTCCAGCAGGTTTGTCAAACATGATTTCCCTTTCATAAATCCATGTTGACTCTGCCCAATTTTACCATTATTTTCTAAGTGTCCACTTATCACATCCTTTATTATAGATTCTAGCATTTTCCCTATGACTGACAGGTCTGTAGTTCTCCATTCGCCCTCTTCCTCTCTTCTTAAATCGTGGCATTGCCAGGCCCGATCTTTCCTACAGCAGTGAGGCTCCGTGGTGGCACCTCTGTGACGGGACCCTACTTTAAATATTTAAAATACCTCTCTGCATAAATTTAAATGTAATTTGCCACAATCTCAGTTCCCAATCTTGAGCTCATCGTGCGGCACTCACGCACCTTCACTTTCCCGTCCATGAGAAGCTGGTGCCACCGAGGTGGGGAAGGGGTCAATTCTGCATGATTTGTATGGAGCAGGGGGGAAGGGGTCAACTCTGCAAAATTTGTATGGGGAATACAAAAACAAGGAGCAGAAGTAGACCATATGGCCCATCGGGCCTGCTCCGCCATTCAATACAATCATGGCTGATCTTGGGCTTCAATTCCACTTTACTGCCCGCTCCCCATATCCCTCGATTCCTTGTGAGAAAAGAAATCTATCTATCCCAGCCTTAAATGTATTCAATGATGGAGCATCCACAACCCTCTGGGATAGAGAATTCCAAAGATTCACAATCCTTTGAGTGAAGTAATTTCTCCTCATCTCAGTTCTGAATGATTGACCCCTTATCCTGAGAACGGTGTCCCTGTGTTCTAGATTCCCTGACCAGTGGGAACAATCTCTCACCTTCTACCCTATCAAGCCCTTGCAGAATCTTACATTTCTCAATTAGATCGCCTCTCATTCTTCTAAACTCCAGAGAATATAGGCCCAATTTACTCAGCCTCTCATCATAGGGCAACCCCTTGATCTCAGGCACCAATTTAGTAAATCATCACTGCACTGCCTCCAGTGCAAGTATATCCTTTCTTAAATGTGGAGACCAAAACTGCACACAATATTCCAGGTGTGGTCTCATCGAAGCCCTGTACAATTTTAGTAAGACTTCTTTATTCCTGTACTCCAATCCTGTTGTAATAAAGGCCAACATGCCATTTGCTTTCCTAATAGCCTGCTGCACCTGCATGTTAACTTTGAGTTTCTTGTACGAGTACCCCCAAGTCTCTCTGAACATCAACACTTACCAGTTTCACACCTTTTAAAAAATATTCTGCTTTTCTATTTTTACAACCAAAGTGAACAACTTCACACTTCCCTACATTATACTCCATTTGCCATCTTGTTGCCCATTCACTTAACCCGTCTATATCTCTTTGCAGCCTCTTTACATCCTCCCCGCAGCTTACCTTTCCACCGAGTTTTGTATCACCAGCAAACTTAGGTACATTACTCTCTGTCTCTTCATCCAAGTCATTAATATAGAGTGTAAATAGCTGAGGCCCCAGCGCTGATCCTTGCGGTACCCGACTATTCACAGCTTGCCAACTTGAAAATGCCCCATTTATGCCCACTCTCTGCTTCCTGTCTGTTAACCAATTCTCTATCCATGCTAATATATTACCCCCAATACCATGAGCCCTTATCTTGCCTATTAATCTTTTTATGTGGCACCTTATTGAATACCTTTTGAAAATCCAGGTATACGACAATTACTGGTTCCCCTTTATCTACCCTACTAGTTACATCCTCAAAAAACTCTAATAAATTTGTCAAACAGGATCTCCCTTTAGTAAAACCATGCTGACTTGTTCTATCCATACTATGCTTTTCCAAGTGCAATGTTAAGACTTCTTTAATAATAGTTTCCAGCATCTTCACAATGACTGATGTTTGGCTAACTGGCCTGTAGTTCCCTGTTTTCTCTCTCTCTCCTTTCTTGAAAAGCAGCATAACTTTTGCCAACTTCCAATCTGATGGAACCATTCCTGAATCTAAGGAATTCTGGAAAATAATAGCCAGTGCATCCACTATCTCTGCAGCTATCTCTTTTAGAACCCTAGGATGTAGGCCATCTGATTTTAGTTCCTCAAGTTTCTCTAATACTTTTTCTCAACTGATATCAATATTCTTAATTTCCTCACTCGTTTTAGCCCCTAAGTTACTGCCTATTTCTGGTATGGAACTTGTGTCTTCTACTGTGAAGACAGACACAAAATATTGGTTCAATACCTCTGCCATTTCCTCATTCCCCATGATGATTTCTCCTGTCTCTGCCTCTAAGGGACCAATGTCTACTTGAGCTACTCTCTTTCTTTGTATGTATTTATAAAAGCTCTTACAATGTGTTTTTATATTGCTGGCTAGTTTACTCTCATTCTATATTTTCCCTTTTTATCAACTTTTTGGTGGCTCGTTGCTGGTTTCTAAAACACTCCCAATCCTCAGACTTGCTACTATTTTTTTGCAACATTTGGGAAGGGGTCAACTCTATTATTTAGTGTATGGGGGTTAAGGGGTCAACTCTGCATTGTGTTGAACTGTTTGCAGGGCTAGCAGCCTTTTAAAAATGGCACCAGCACCTGCTCCTGCATTAGGTGATGCATGAACGGCATCGCCAATGCTGCCCCTGCCAGGTGATTGTGGTGGGAGGCGGGGGGCGGTGGTCGCTGTCAGTATGTTAAGTGGGTGCCTGCTGCAGAACCGCGGTGGCTTGGCAGCGGGGTCCCATGTGGGGCGGCCACCATTTTCTGCAGCGGTGGGACAACAAAATCCGGACCTATGTTATCAATGGTTTTACCCTGTGGTGAGGTTTGTGACTTTAGGAGCGAATCCCTCTTATTAGAAGTTGCCTTTATAGTTGTAAGATGAGGCAAGCTTTTTCACTCAGAGGCTCATGTCCATTTATTATTATAGAGATGAACTTTTTTGAACCTTTTCGGAAGATAAGCCCCCCTTTTTAAATTTTTTAATCCCTCATTCATAGTAAAATAACTTTTTTAACTTTCTAACCCCTCATTATGGCCAGATTCCTTACACACTACTTCCCTTCCCCTGATTTCTCTTCAAAGTCTATCTTCATATTTTGAAGAGTCCGCTCCTGAAAAATGGAGAGAAAAGATGCATGTTTGGCAGTCCTATTCCTATTTCCATCCTCTCCTTTGCATTTTCTCCCTTTTATTATATTCCCCTCTCCTGTAAAACTGGTGACATTGGTGGGAGGTATGTCATACACTGATATCCATGTTTCAGGGTGATCTCCATAGACAGTGGAATGACAGAAATATGCATCATGCAGATGTAGTACATAGAAGGAGCTGGCAAGGGGTTTTACAGTTGATATTCCTACCAGAAGGAGATGGTGATAACAAAGGGAGTGTACAGTGCTGCTTAATAGGCAACCAGCTCAAATGCTGTAAGAATGTGTGGGTAGGAGGGAACAGTTTGTGTTAGTAATAGTCTCTCCCTCACCGCATCTCACCCCCCCCCCCCAACCCCGCCAATGAACAAGCAGCAGACAGAAGACATGCATCATGCTTGATGTTCTCTCGTGTAAAGCAAATGGACTGAACCCAGGAATACAGTTGGTTTCAGCAATGTTCAAGGTGGCCATGCAAACTTTATGCTACCCAACTCATGCTGGAGTGCTGCAGAAACATGAAGATCAATCCCTTGTATCTGATTAAGCAATCTTGTTCCAGTCAGTGTAATAGGTTATTTCATTGTCACAAAGTAGCCAAAAAACTATGAGTCAGTTTTGCCATGCATCCAAATTAAGCTGACTTTTCTTATGGTCTCCTTTTATATTTTGAACATAATTCATTGAAAATTCATTTCTTGCTGGAGTAATTTGAAACTAATCTTATCGCCTTGTTTGTAGTTGGTGTAGCAAATGCTGTCATATTCAAATAATGCCATAACAACATTTTTGCCCTTGTCAATCTATTGGCGATGCAATACATGGCAGTTAAAGTGCACTTGTTAATGAGAATATCAATTTAAAAGGCACAGATTAATTCTCCATACATTCTAATCAAACATTTACTGGATTAATGAACAATTTATGCTGGTATTTCTGCTTTATATTCATCCTCAGTGCTTTCACTGATTTATTCCTGGCTTAACACAAGATGCAGGATTTAATCAACTTCAGAGCTGAATATACAATTTAGAGACACTGAGTGATTAATTTATGTGTGCTATTATATGCCATTTTATGTTATACATAACAATTTTTAAACAAAATCTCCCCCATCTTTACGATTTATTTGCTTTCTCCTTTGTTTCTTTCTCACTTTGTTCTTTTGGCTTCTCTTATTTCCAAACTATTTCTCTGCCAATTTTTTATATCTGCTCTCCAAATACATAATCATTGAAGTTTCCAACACAGAGAAACCATTTGGCCCATTGTGTTTGTGCCAGTTCTTTGCTAGAGCGATTCAAAACTAATCTTACTGCCCTGTCCTTTCTCCATAGCTACAATGTCAAAAATGTTCTTTTTAAAATCTGTTTTATATTCTTAATTTTGCATCATTTGTAAACAGTATGCAACAGGTTGACACCAAAGTTCTTATAAGATCTGTCAACAGAAAGCAATTAGCTGAGATCAAACAGTTTGGCAAGGGTTTCTACAGCCCACATAATGGTTGTTTGAGGTATTGAATATTTAATCAACTGGAACCATTACGTTGAATAACAAACATTTGTAGAATGGCTCAAGCCTGACTATCCATTCAGACCTGACTATCTATTAAACCTGGCAGCCTTTTTGCGGGCTGGGGGATGTACTCCTGGAAGACTCCCCTCTGCCTTTGCGATCGACTCCCCCTTGCTGGGATCTGGCTGACTGGGCCCAGAGAGCCTCGACCCCACTTACCTTCTTCGCCAGCCCTCTGATTGGCCGGAAGCTTTTGGAGGCGGGACATTCTGCCTCAGAGTGGCTGAAGCCACGACTTAATTGCCTGAGCCTCACAAAATAGCACTGTGGCTGCCAGGGCGGAATCCACCAATTCCTCGTTATGGATATGACTTTTGAGAAAGGGTATAGGAACCATAGAAAATGCACATTTTAGATTCACCGGAGAGGGTTAAGAAGATATGGCTGTAATAAGAGACATGAGCAAGCCAGTATAAATGGAGCAGAATTGGTTAAGGAAAGATCCGATAGCAGTATTTAAATGTTTTAACGAGCTTGAGAGGGTGAATATGGAAAGATTATTCCCATTGTTTTTTGAATCCGTAACAAGGGGGCATAAATAAATGGTTATTGATAAGTCAATCATGATGAAAGATAAATATTTGAAGAAAAATATTAAAGGGTATGGAGAGCGAGCAGGGAAATAAGGATAGTGTAGATAGTTCTGATGTGAGGCTATCACTGGCATGGGCTAATGGATTAAATACTCTGTCAATCTGATGAAATTGTTATACATCTAATGCCGGTACAATTGACCTATTTTAATATTAATTATGGAGCATCTTTTCCCCATCCACCAAATCCCAGGCCATTTCAATCTTCAGCAAACATTTGCCTGATTTTCTGTCTGTAAATAAAAGTGTCTCATTGGTACTAATACTCCAAAGGAAACACCATTCTACAATGTCATGTTGGTGATCTGTTCCACTCTCTGTGTGCTAAAATGGAGATACCCAATAAATGGGATTCTATTTTAAACTATTCCCTACTCACCTCTGGAGTTACTCCCTGTTTAAAGTTCCGTATTCTATAGATTGCAAAATGACTCAACTTGGAAAAAACAACTTTCATTTTTGAAAGATCATGATTGTTGCACTTTCTTACATTAGGGCTGTCCTGTACTTGAGTAATGTGGACAATTGCCTTTAGGGTCCTCTTTGTGCCCTCGGAATACTTAAATGATCAACTAGTTTCACCATTAATTTTTTGTAAAGTAACAGTTTGTGCTAATGATTAAAATGAAACATTTAGGAGCTTTACTTATTTCATAAAGGCAGTGATACACAATCTTGACTGAACAGTTTGTTTTATATTTTGGGAACCAGGGTAGTCAATATAAATGATCCTGTGAGGCAGGCTTTCTCATTTCCAAGTGACACTGCTGATGCTTTTAATCCTTATTTTGTCAGTATTGTTAAGCAGCACATTATCCAACTATGTGCTTCAATTTGAGAGACCATAGCCTAGAACTGTGTGCACAAACTGTGCTTGGAGATTTGTAATACACTCCAAATGTCATGTGCCATTTTCTAGGGTCAGAGAACAATAGACCAGGATCTTGTGGAGGCGGCGGGGAGAAACCCGCCTCGGCCTTTTCGCACCCACTGGCGTGATACTCCGTTTTCGTGATGCAAAATTTCAGGCAGCAGGATCTCCGTCCCTTTAAAGACGGGTGTAGTGTTGTTGTGTTTTGAAATTGCAATTGCATTGTGCATTGTGTACTGTAAAGGCTGCTGTAGAACACACATGCTAGCAGAGGGAAAGTGAATCTAAAACAGAATAAAGAAAAAGCCTTTGTGTTCAATGGCTTGCTGCTTCTGTCTACATCTCTGCCTCACATATTTTATACTAAACTCAGCAAAACCTCACTACAGTCCCAAGAGACATCACCATGCCAACAAGGTAAATAGCAAAGGATGGTGAAAAACCAGAAACATTGCTTTTGAGTGTGGAAATTTTAGAAGCTTTTGTCTACTTTTACAGGCAGCATTTTCAGTTGCAGGCTGTGTTTGAGGACACATAGGAAGCTTGCACAGTGTATACTCACACACTGCTCTCTCCAAAATAACCATCCAATCAAAATAAATATATACTATTGGATCATTGCAGAGAAGTTTCCTCTGAGAGAAGCACAATATTTAATCCTTTATCACTGTATTGCTGATCAGTATGGCAGTGTCTATGCCCAACCTACCACCTTTTGATGTCAGAGCTATCATCTGTGTCCCCATGTTGGCAAAAGTGGCTGCAATGTTTCGAAGGCATGATGGCAGTTTTTGCAATCACAGATGACACAAGGAAAAAGGCCGGTTTCTACACTATGGAGGTAAAGAATTAGAAGATATATTTGAGACATTTACACCTGAGCAAAATGACTACAACTCAGCAAAAAATGCACTGGCGACCTTCTTTGCTTCCAAGAAAAATACCATATATGAAACCATTGCCTCCCGACGCATTAAGTAAGAAGCAAATGAGACAATTGACTAATATTGCACACCATCGAGGCAACTAGCAAACAAATCTGACTTTGGTATTGTTGAACATGTCGAACTGGAAATCAATATACAAATAATCGAAGGCTGTCTCTCCAGTCAACTACGCTGAAAGGCACTTGAGAAAGACAGAAAGCTGCAAGAGCTGTTGGAGTTAGCAAGATCACTATTGCTCGCAGAGTCCAGAACTACTGAAGTTGAGGCTGCTCACGGTAACTATCACACTCCAAGTTCAACTACTATGAACACTGTTTATCGCTCATGTGCCAGGAAACCACCTGCAAAACAATAACAGCTGTCTCACAAACAGAGTTGCAACCAATCCAAAGAGTGTTTCCACTGTGGCGGTGCTTACCCACATTGGACAGAGTGTCCTGCTGGTAAACAATGTAAAGCCTGTGGAAAACCCAACCACTTTCCTCATGTTTGTTGCTCATCAGCAAAATCAAATACTAAGAACAATATCAACAGAAAGGTGCCACATATGCGTACCACAGCAACAGGTTGAGAGAATGTAATTAATGTAGAGGTCGTGACCCTGAACATACTGTTGTCCTCTCTCACAGAAAGAGTAAACAGCCATCTGTGACAGTGACCATTGGCTGCTCGGACATAGATGCTGTCACAGACACAGGAGTGTCCATCAGCATCATGGTAGATAAAACATCCAACCAACTTCAGGATTGCCCCATTCTCTGCAAACCAGGCAATACAAATATTTTCCCTTACAACAATGACAAACTGCTGAAAATCCTCAGAACCTTTGAAAGGCCAGTCTCATTCAAAGACACTAGAACGGAAGCTCTATTCAATGTCATGTCTAGAGAATGAGACACGCTTATCCGTTTCCACACTGCAATGGATCTGCACATGATTGCAGTTACATACACGATTCCTTCAGGAAACTAAAACATTCTCGAACTGTATGCAGATCACTTCACTGGTATTGGCAAGATGAAAGGTGTTACATGTAAGCTGCATGTTGACCCTAATGTGCCCCCAGTTGCACATCAACGGCGATGAATACTATTTCATGTCAGGAAACAGACAGAGAAGGAACTTCAACGCCTATTTTACATTGACATTATTGAGAAAATTGGAGATGAGCCTACCTCTTGGGTCGTCAATAAACCCAAGAGAGAGAACCGGATTAGAATTTGCATTACTATACGATCACCAAACCAAGCCACACAACGAGAAAGACACTTGGCACCGACAATCGATGATATCATAGAGAAAATGAATGGTGCTAAACACTTTGCTACACTTGACCTCAATGCAGGCTACCATCAAATTG